>NC_058133.1:210171393-210286964 GCF_016433145.1 Gracilinanus agilis | reverse complement strand
TCCTATTAATACTTTACCTGGGAATTAAGTTCCCCTTACCTTTTGTTAGAATAGTTGTTTACTATTCCTGTGATGTTTCTTGTACTTTTGATGGTTATCACATTTGTAGTTCTGGCATTAGTGGCTGTCTTCACTGTAGTTGGCACTAAACATACAAGCCAGATCAATCATCACTTTCTGATAAACACTCCTCCTATCACTCCTTTATAGCACAACACAATATTTCTGAGTTCTTAAAGAATCTGGTGATGAGCTCCTCACTTTAGGGAGGCCCTCTTCCAATTTAAACCATTCAATAAATCAGTGGAGTGGGCTTTACTGATAATGTCCACCCACTGTTCTCATGCAGCCCCCCAGATTTATGTGCAATAGTGGAGTGGAGAAACTGAGACTCTCTTTGTCAAGGTCAGGGTCAGCTCCAAGCAAAAGATCAAGAGTAGGAACTTTGTCAGTAGTGCCTGGCCTCTTCCTTCCATATGTCCTGTATTCTCAAAACAAAAATAAAAATAACTCACATGTATAGCTTTATGGTTTACATTTATTATTTTGGAATTCAGGTTAAGATGGCAGTGTGAAAGATTATTTAGAAAACAAGCTCTCTCACAAAAACCCAAGGAAATGATTGAAAATGACCCTACAAAGACCATCAATTGCAGGCTGGGGCTGGATGGTGGAAGAATAGACATAACTAGCTGTGTGACCCTGCGCAAGTCGCTTGACCCCCATTGCCCACCCTTACCACTTTTCTACCTAGGAGCCAATACACAGAAGTTAAGGGTTTAAAAAAAAAGAATAGAATTAGCTCATCTATCCAGTCTAGAACAAGAGATAATAAAGCAAGAGATAATAAAGGAAATTAGAAATGAAATTTAACTTAAAGGAGAAAATATTAAAAGGAGAATAAATAGATTAGAACAGAAGGTAAAAAACCTTACCCAAATAGTGTTCTCCTTGAAAAATAGAATGGGACTCTATGACTGCATGAGACAATAAGAAATATTAGAAAAAAGTCAAAAGATTGAAAAAAATAGAAAAAATGTAGGGTAGTTACCATTTTTAAAAAGCTGACTTGGGAAACAAAGTCAAGGGGTGATCACTAAAGAATGATCAGATTCCGGGAAAATCATGCTCAAACAAAAATCTTGGAAAGTATGTTTTAGAAATCATAAAAGAAAACTGCTCTGATATACTACAACCAGAGGTCAAAATGAAAATTGAAAAGAATCCATTAATCACCTTCTAAAAGAAACCTCAAGCTGAAAATACACAGGAATATCATAACTAAATCCCAGAGCTTTTAAGTTTAAAATTCAGTAAAGAAGAATTCAAATACTGTTAACTACAGAATAAATCAAGGAAGACAGAACCAAATACTTTTTTTTATTGTTTTTTTAAACCCTTAACTTCTGTGTATTGGCTCCAAGGCAGAAGAGTGGTAAGGGTAGGCAATGGGGGTCAAGTGACTTGCCCAGGGTCACACAGCTAGGAAGTGTCTAAGGCCAGATTTGAACCTAGGATCTCCATCTCTAGGCCTGACTCTCAATCCACTGAGCTACCCAGCTGCCCCCAGAACCAAATACTTTTAAGATGAGGATAATTTAGAATATTCCAAAAGGCAGAAATTAAAGGCCCATATCCAAGAACCACTTACCCTACAAAAATAAATATAATCCCATGGGAGGGCCTTTAATGGAATATAGAACTTCCAAGCATTCCTGATGAGAAGAATATAAACTGAAGGAAACTTTGAAATGCATATATAACACCTGCTTTGCTAAGCTAACCCAGAGAGGCTAAAGATACTAAAGCTTTAAGGGTGAATGGAATGTGGGAGGTGGGGGGGGGGGGAGGCAATTTGGACTGACATTTTGGAGTTATAGTAATAATTCTCAATGAGATGCCTCTCCCTAATAGAGTTAGAGAATGTGTCTAGTTTAACTTGGATCTATGAAGAATCTGTGGAGAAGACAGAGAGAAAAGATCAGAAGTTTCTTTTTTGTTTGAACTGATTTATTTTATGAAGAAACACATTATATAGAAAATTCTATAAAGATCTTGTAATGAATTTTCAGTTTGTCACGTAATTCTGGAGAGACTGCTACCTGTGACAGCTGAAGAAAAAAGCAAGAAAAAGGACCAAAATAACATTTTCTTCAGCACTTTTTCCTTGAGAAGAAATATGGAGAGGATTCTTGTGAAATTTTAATCAGTATTTTATGTGAACTAAATGATGGAACTTCATTTCCAAAAGTGAAGAAAAGTCATCTGCTATTAATGTTTCAGTTTACTCCTGCTATGTTTTTCTTACAGCCAAAATATTATAAGTAATTTATCTATCTTTGTCTTGTTATTTATTTTATTGTTAATAAATGATATATTTGTTAACTCTGTTGTTTATTTGATCATGAGATTAAAAGACTTAATATATAGGTATTGTCTATATATATATGTATATGTATATATATATATATATATAAAATATAAATCAATAATATATAGATTTTGCCCTTGTCCCCTGAGAACTCGCTCAGAGGAAAGTCCCAGACTCACCCATTTCAGACTAAGATACTTAATGGTCCCAGATGGGGTGAAACTAGCAGACCTAATCAAATGTTAAGTGCCCTTTTGTCCTAGTAGTTTCTTTCATATTATCAAAATCCTCTCCCAGGTAGCTCAGATCCTTGGCTGGACCTTTCCCTTTCATATCAGGCTTCCCTTTTCCTTGTAGCCATGGTAACCATGGATCAAAACAAGGGCCAACCAATCATAATTCCCTGTCCTTAGTTCCCCAAGTGGTATATGTTTCCCAAGTTCTGTTGTTCTTTGATTATATTTATATTTCCCATATATCAGATATATATAAGAAATAGCATGTTGATCCTCCCAAGAGATACTGTCCCCAGAGCCCCAGGGTTTTGACTCTGTAGTTTTGGGTTGATTATTGGACCTCTTTCCTGACTAAAGACTTGGTTTTTCTGACTACCTTAGTAGTTCTGTGTTTTTCCAAGTTGACAATATGAATGACTATTAGAAAAGTATATGAGAAAAAGATTACAGTTTTACTCATTGATAAGAATATAGCCAAACATATTCCCCCAATTACTCTTTGGATAATAAGACTAAATATGAGAATAAATCAAGTAGAAGGTTGAAACAAATGAGTTTGGTCAATCCTATCAACCTTACAAGTACAAGTACCTTAGCTGACAATCTACTTTATAAGTGTTAAGGTTTTAATGGATCTTACAAAGGGACTGGGGAAAAAATAACCCAAAATACAAAGAAATTAATCATCACAGTGTTGTGGGGAGGGGATTTTGAAACTAGAAACTTTCAAATCTCACTGCAAAGTAAGCCTGATACACTTCACCTCCCATAACTTTGTCCATTATACTATAAATATGAATGTTTAGAAAAATTTACTAGGGGGCAGCTAGAGAGCTCAGTAGATAGAAAGCCAGGCCTGGAGAAGGAAAGACCTTTGTTCAGCTCTGGCCTCAGATACTTCCTAGCTGTGTGACCCTGGGCAAGTCCCTTAATTCCCATTACCTAGCTCTTGCTGTTTTTCTGCCTTGGAACCAATATACAGTATTGATTCTGTAGAGGGGAAGGAGTTTTAAAAGTCTTTCACCTTCTAGAGTTGTGAGAAGAGGGAAAGGAAGACAGGGACTGAACAAATCCTGAGGAAACTTTGGCATTTGGTAATCCTTTGGAGCACAAGCTCTTAGAGATATGAGACAGAGCCTCTGTCATCTTGCCATGATTTTATACGGGACCCAGGTCTAACATGCATTTGGCATGATTCCCTCTTGTCACATGACCAAAAAAGAAAAAAAAAGGCGTTTTGGGGTCTTGTTGAGAGGGATCCCAACACAGGCTCAGGAAGTGAGTCTCAGGATGAGGCTCTCAGCTTTTTTCAAGCTCTCTGAAGTCCATGAGGAAGCAATGAATGGCCCAGGGCACAAAAGGAATCAGAAAGGAATACCAATATAACCCATCTCCTCCCCCTAAAACTGACCTTCCAGCCTTCAACCAAGGGTAGGCACACTGAGACTTGCACACACTCAGCAGTTCTCTGGTACAGAGAAGGGAAATGTCATTGAGTTCCCAACCCAGAGCCCCAAGATCTCAACACACACACAACACAGGAGCCTCCTACCTGGGGAAACTGTCAGTCGAATCCGTTTTCCAATGTCAACTCCGTACTTCTCAATCCCGCACCAATAAAAGTCTTCATCTCCTTTTCTGATGTCTTTTATTGTCACTGTGAATATGTGTGCTGCGACATCATCCTGGATAGATACACGGTCTTTCACGCTCTCTGATTCCTTGGTTTTTACAAGAATTTCACAATACCAATTAGCTCCTCGACACCACCACTTTACATACTGCTCCCATCCCTTTGCGTAACTGCAATTTACAGTCCCCAAACTATTCTCTTCAAAATTCACATGATCAGGGCTCCATAGGTTTTCAGAGGAGAAACAACCTGAAAGACATAAACCCAGAATCTCATTTCCTTTCCCCTGAGTACAGGTACCTAAAGGCATCAGAAGCTCCCTTAATTTCATCTAGAGTAGATTGCCAAAGAAGTATAGACATCTGAATGGCCTTGGAGTGCAAGAAAGTTCATATTTAGAAAAATGAACTAGGTGGTTCACTGGACTGAAAGCCAAACCCGGAAACAAAAGGTCCTGGATAAAAATCTGGCCTCAGACACCTCCTAGCTATATGACCCTGAGCAAGTCACTTAACCCCAATCATCCTGCTCTTATGGCTCTTCTGCCTTGGAACTAATACTTAAGTATCAATTCTTTTTTATTTGTTTGTTTGTTTGTTTTTAAACCCTTACCTTCCATCTTGGAGTCAAAACTGTGTATTGGCTTCAAGGCAGAAGACAGGTTAGGGCTAGGCAATGGAGGTTAAGTGACTTGACCAGGGTCACACAGCTGGGAAGTGTCTGAGGCCAGATTTGAACCCAGGACCTCTCGTCTCTAGGCTGGCTCTCAATCCACTGAGCTACCCAGCTGCCCTCTCTATCTTTCCTTCTCTCAGATCCCTCATCCACATTCTTATTTTTCCCTCTAAGCCTCTCTTATTTTCTAGACTATTGAAAGTAATGAAAATAAACCAGAGAAATACATTCAATAACTCTATGGAGAATACAATACACCCTCCCCTTTACCTGATGTGAGGTATCTGTATGACAATCTACAATCATCTGTCTCCTTTTTGGGTAGTCAGCCAATGGGTAGGCAGAGTTGTTCTATGTGGTGCTCATTTGATTTTCAGTAAATGTATAATTTTCCATGGAGATTACAAGCACAAAGCTGAAGATAAACACTTAAAGAATGACTGACTGATTAATTGAAATAGTAATACAAGGATTTTTTTGGAGAAGCAATCCTAAAGTCTTCATAGGACTTCCCTGAAGGAGACATCAACATATATAAGTTTTCTTCCAGTTCCTTCTTTCCACCCTCTCTATTAGCCCTCTGCCAGCAACTTATCTTGCCAGGACAGCTTTGCCTATGCTTGGAGACTCAATTTCCACTCACCTGGGAGCCAGAGAAAGAGAAAAGTTGACAGCAGATACATTTTCTTCTCATACTTCATTGGCACAATCTGTCCAAGGCAGCACACTAGAATTCATCTCCTCAACTTTTCAACCCTTCTGCTTTTTCATGTCTCTCATACCACTTCCCTATTCTTTTTTTTCACATTTGAAAACCAAAGCAAAAGAGGAAGGAGATGAATGGGTGAACTATATTCTAATAGCCACTTGAGTGGGGAAAAAAAAAAGGTAGTGAGTATCATGTGCCTAGTTGCAGTGGTGTATGAGTTCTAGTATTAGAAATAGTCACCCCCTCAAATTAACTGGTTGGCTTTCAGTTTCCTCCTCTGTTAAATGGGGGAGAAGATATGTATTAGATGACATCTAAATTTCTTTTTGGCTCTAGACATAATTCCTTTCGGAATTTCTGTAACATCAGCTTCAAAAACCACTCCCAGAGGTGATAAAAATCATTTTGTATCTTTAAAAGGGTATGAGATCTTGAGAGATTGGCATTTACTTATCATCCAGGAGTCCATTTTAACTGTGAAAGCAGGAAAGAGCCTAAGAAGCTACAGAAAAAAAAAAGATCTAAAAACTTTTCTGAGAGAAGTTTGAATTTTTGTAATAAAATATTATAAAGTGAAATTTGAAGGATATAGTTCAATAAAATGTCATGAAATGAATTCTGAAGAACATATTTTAATAAATGATTTCCAGAGAGACCTAACTGATGAGACTATGTCCAGAATTCAGAAGTCAGTAATGGCAGGGATAGAAGTGACATTGTATGTCATCATTCTCACAGCTGTAAGATTGCAAATAATTAGACCCAGTAATACCATTGGTGGGTCTATTTCCCAAGGAGATGAAGGAAAAAAGGAAAAGAATCTATATGTACCAAAATATATATAGCATCCCTTTCAGTAGTAGCAAAGAACTGGAAATTGAAGGGATCAACTGGGGAAGGACTAAATAAATTGTGATATGTGACTGTGATGGAATCCTACTGTACCACAAGAAATGACAAACAGATTAATTTTTTCAAACTTTGGAAAGAACTACATGAGATAATGAAGAGTGAAATGAATAGAACCAAGAGAACATTATATATTGCTACAGATTTAATATTTGAAGAATAACTTGTGAATGTTTACCTCCAAAGAATGAACTGAGAATTGGAAAAAAAAAAAGACATAATCCATATATACCTATCTGTTTGCTGGATGTTATGGGGTGGGAGGAAGCAGCTGATGTGCCTGTAAATAAATTATATTAATGATAAAAAAAAGTTTATAAATAATTATGTCATTGTTTTATTACTTTCTGTTAGCATGTAGCCAGTAACCTTAAAAGATTGTTGTTGTTCAGTCCTGTCTGACTCTTTGTGACCAAATTTGGGTTGTTGTTTTTTTTTTGCCAAAGATAATGGAGTGGCTTGTTATTTCCTTCTCCAGCTCAGTTTATAGATGAAGCAAAGAGGATTAAGTGACTTGTCCAGGGTCATACAGTTAGTAAGTGTCTAAGATCATATTTGAACTCAGGAAGATGAGTCTTCCTGAGTTCAGCACTCTATACACTGTGCCACCTAGATGCCCAACCTTGAGAGTATATTACGGTGACTGATGAGGAAAGATTATAGAGAAACAAGTTTCTCCAATTTATTTAATAAATAATATTTACTGTTTGGGCAAAGATTTTCCCTAGCTGTGTCCTAGGGCAAGCTACTTAACCTCTCAATGCTTCAGTTTTCCCATCTCTCTTGACCACACTAAATCTATGATTAAATTCTATTATGTATTTTCATGGCTTCTCTGATCTTAAAATAAGATGTATCCATAAGTGGAATGAGATGCTTTGTTAGGTTGTGGATTCCCCCTCACTGAAGAGATTCAAGTGTAGTGTCTCCTTCAAGATAGTCCCCTAAATCTCTAGAGGCAATCTGTGGCTTCTTTCAATGGGCACTTTGTTTTCTGTGTTCAGAAGTTCTGAACAAGTTTCTTGTATTATTTCTTGCCTTACAATATTTAGGTTTGTTTGTTTTATTTTTCATTTTCTTTTGGGAGACCTGTAATTCTTAAATTGTTGCAACACGTACTGTCTTCCATATCAATCAATATATTTTGCTTATGTAGAAATCTCATGTTTTAATGTTTCTAACTTTTCCAGATTGTCCTTCACTTCTGTATATTTACAATTTCTATTTAGATGTTATCCCTTTTATTTCTTTAGTGAGATTTGTCACTGTAGATTTCAGTTTTTTTATTCTGTCCATTATTTCTTCTATTCAAGCTATAAATTCAGCTTTCATGAGTCTTAATTCTCCCTTAATCCATTCAAGAACATCCTACTGTGGTTCTATGTTCTCTCGGGACTTCATAGAGTCCTTTGGCTTATTAGGCACTGATTCATTTTCCAGTGTCTGATAATGTTTATTCAGAGATGTTTGTACTGCTTAGATGATCTGGAAGCCATCTTCCCTTCCATTATTAATATCTTCCTTGTTGGATATCTGAATGTCCTCAAGGTTTTTATCTGAATTTTCTCCCCCCCCCCGAAAATCTTTAATAATTTCCATCTTTCATTCTTATATTCCCCTCTCCCTTCCTGATTCCTTTCCCTGCAATGGAAGATCCCCCAAAGGCTAGCCCAGTTGCTCATATAGATTTTTGGCAGTAATGGCAAACCTTTTAAAGACTGAGTGGCATGCCTGCCCCCCAGAGACTGAATACCACATCATGTCCTGCCAAAGACAGAGTGCCGTGCCCCAGCTCCCCACCTCACGCACCCCACCCCTTCACATTTGGGCTATTGGGCAGGGTGATGAGAGGCATGTGTGGAAAGGGGAGAGGGGAGTGGCCCTCTGCTCCCCTCTAGCTCTGCTCCCCTCCAGCTATGTGCTATGCTGTGATCTATGCTTCCCTTAAACATAGCTCCTCTCCAACCCCACCCGGGAATCACCTTCATCACAGACTTAACAGGCTGCTGTCTGTGCCTCACCTTCACATCGCATATGAGCACCCCCTCCAGCATCTTACCCCAGATGGGTAAGGGGTGTAGAAAGTGTTTACATTGGACTTATGGGCAGAGGGGCAGGTGAAGTAAGGAATGTCCTCAGATACATGGAGAGAGATGGATAGGGAAACAGTTCCACCTGAGTCCCTCTGGCTTTCTAGTAATGAATTCTGGCAGGTGATTGCAGACATGCTCACAGAAAGGGCTCTGTGTACCCTTTTTGGCATGTACACCATAGGATTGCTATCATTGGTTTATGAGAACAAGGAGGAGCAACAGAGTTCACTGAAGTTTGGGAAAGATGCAATAGTGAGAGTCGCAGAAGCTTGGGAAAAACACAATGACCAGAGGCTAGGGTAATTGGAAAGATACTTAAGGTTCAGATTGTCTTCTCTAAATCCTGTCTAGTGTGATTGGAATGGTATTTAAGGTTTGATTGTCTTCTCTAATTTGGTCCTCAGAAAGAAGTAAAACCAATTCAATCTTTGTTTTTTGGGTTCTTTGTTTTAACACTAAAGGAAAGAGTCTGGGAAAGAGATGATGTGGATATTCCTTGAAAACAAGTTTGTCACTAGACAGTCTTCTTTGACACAGTCCCTAACCTCTGTGCCATCAGTATTTCCTGCATTATTCCAAAATTCCTCAGTGCTAATGATATGGGTCTCTAGATGTAGCCAGGGGAGATCAATTCAGTTTTACACATTCTACAGTGGGATGGATATACGATAGTCAGAACAGCATCTGTTTTATAGATGTGGAAACTGAGGTTCAGAGAAATTAAGTAACTTGCCCAAGATTTTATACACACACATGCCTATACACATATACTATATAGATATAAATATAGACAGAGACAAACAGATAGATAGATAGATAGATAGATAGATAGATAGATAGATAGATAGATAGATAGATAGATAGATAGATACTGAAGATGAGAGGGTCTCTTAAATCCAAGGTCATTTCCATTTCTACCATACTTTGCTAGTGCCCCTCTTTCATCAGGAATGAATAGGACCATAAACTGGTGGAGACTCATTTGTTAGGTCTCTTTACATAGAAGGCTACATAGTAACCAATAAGTGGAGACAACAAACAGAACATGGAGGAAGTTGATTTCCTGCTTTCCATACCACCTTGTGGAAAAAATAATAATAAAGAAAACAAAAAGAAAGTCTGGTGCCATTGACACAGATAGAGCCACTTGGTCTCATTTCATGTGGCCACTTCTTTCAATACTTGAGGAGCACTATTTTTTCTGCCCCTTGGAAAAAAGCGCCCTTTTTACAATCAGGATAAAAAGGCAATATTATTATGGAGTAATACCTTCACTTGCAGATTTCTAGTACTGTAAATAGGAAACAACCCTGCCTCCTAAACAAGCCCATTTCATTTTCAGATAGATCTAATTGTTAGGAAGTTTTTTCCTTATAAGTCTTTCCTTACTCCCAGGTTAACCATGCCTTTAGAATGTCTCAGTTTTGCTCTCTGGAGCTAATTAGTATATGTCCTTCAATGGGAAGATAGATATAATTTATTGTAAGTTTCCTCTTTCCCCTACTCTTGTACCTCAAGCATCTTCTACATCATGCTGTTCTCTTCTGTGCTCTAGATTCTGATGAAGATAAGGCTCTCCTTTCCATAAGCCAATCCATCTGGCAATTTGGAACTATGCCCAAAGGGCTTTAAAAGACTGTCTGCCCTTTGATCCAGCCATACTACTGCTGGGTTTATACCCCAAAGAGATAATAAGGAAAAAGACTCGTGCAAAAATTATAGCCACACTCTTTAGGGTGGCAAAATATTGGAAAATGAGGGGATGCCCTTCGATTGGGGAATGGCTAAACAAATTGTGGTATATGCTGGTGATGGAATACTATTGTGCTCAAAGGAATAATGAACTGGAATGAATTGGAATGACCTCCAGGAATTGATGCAGACAGAAAGGAGCAGAACCAGGAGAATCTTATACACAGAGACAGATACACTGTGGCACAATCGATTGTAATGGACTTCTCTACTAGCAGCAATGCAATGATCCAAAACATTTCTGAAGGACTTATGAGAAAGAATGCTATCCACATCCAGAGAAAGAACTGTGGGAGCAGAAACACAGAAGAAAAACAACTGCTTGACCACATGGGTCGATGGGAATATGTTTGGGGATGTAGACTCTAAGAGATCACCCTAGTGCAAATATCAATAATATGGAAATAGGTCTTGATCAATGACACATGTAAAACCCAGTGGAATTGTGTGGAGATCTCTTTATCATCTCTGATAATCTGATAAAGACAGTTTAGTTGTAAGGAAATAAGGACAGAACAAGGGAGTTGTCTTTTACCTCATGTTTCCAGCTCTGGCTCCTGGAGCATGGAGTTTGGGGTTTATTTTTATACTGGTTTCAAACAAAGAACACAAAGAAAGAGTCACAGCTGTGAAGGGGTTACAAAGAAAATCCTTGGAGGCTTCAAAGTAAAGATAGAACAGGGCCCAAGGCCAAATTCCAGCAGCCTAGATATCAGCAAGCAAATTCTGAGAACTGTAAATATATTCTATAGATATCATAAACGAATTGAGTCTTATATTTTTTATTGCACCTGGCTGGATAAAGTTTTTTCTTGCTCTGACCTTGGCTGACTTAGGAATATTCTTAGAGTTTAGGGATCTTAATTTTCTTGTAGAGGAATTGTTAACCCAGTAACTGCTGGTTTGTTTAAAGCTTTCCAATGGGACCTATAATGTTACTAAGAAAAGGCGTGGATCTGAAAAGGAGTCAAAAGAGGAGTCTCAGATATTCATCTATTT
Organism: Gracilinanus agilis; assembly: GCF_016433145.1. Classification (NCBI taxonomy): domain Eukaryota; kingdom Metazoa; phylum Chordata; class Mammalia; order Didelphimorphia; family Didelphidae; genus Gracilinanus; species Gracilinanus agilis. Next base: position 210,275,587 of record NC_058133.1, on the reverse strand, counting down.
AAGACTCTGTTTCTCTTATTGGCCTCCCACAGAATTGCACGTTGGCTATGGAAGGGGAGTGGGAGGAGGGGAGGTAAAGAATATGAATCATGTAACCATGGGAAAATTATCTTAATTAATAAATAAAATAAAAAATAAGCCAATCCATTATGCCTTTTTGTGTTCTTGGCTCCTCTGGGAGTTTGTCTCCTATTATTCCTTCTCTCTCATCTTAAATCTCTTCCACAAATGCTGTGATGCATAAAAATATGGCCAGGTCTTCCCCATCCTTAAAAATCCTTCATTTGACCCTGACACCCCTTAAGTCATTGTCTTCTTTCCAAGTTAAACTCCTGGGATGGGGAATGGGGATGTGGGGGGAGAAAACTGTCCATTCACCCTCTTTGCCATCACCACCTTTCTTCTCTCTCAATTTTCAAACCTTCTCAATCTGGCTTGTCTCCAAGGTTACCAACAGTCTCTTAATTCTTCAATCTCATGGCTCTCTCTCAGTTCTCATTCTTCACTTCTAGATAGATTCTGACACTGGAGAACACATCCTCTTCCAGTGTATTTTTTCCACTCTTAGCTTTCATGGCAGTTCCCTTTCCTGATTCTCCTAAACATCTCTCTTCTTTCTCAGTCTTCTTTGCTGGATCATTATCCATATCCGCCTGTGACAGAGCTTTAGATTTCTCATATATCTATATATCCTCTCTCCTAGTGATCTTGTCAATTTTCACAGGTTCCCTTCATTATATCAATGCAAATAACTTCCAAATTGTCCTATATATATATATATATATATATATATCTTCCTCTATAGCCTGCCCTCTCTTGTGAGCTCTCATCACCAATTACCTTTGAATATTTTTAACCAGATCTCTCAAACATATCTTAAATTCATTATGTACAAAATAGAATTATCTTCTCCCTCTCTCTGCCCCTAGCTCTCCCTTTATCTAAACTTCCCTATTTTATGTTAAAGGCACCATTATTCTTTGAGGTACCCAAGTCTGAAATCATTCTTTTTTTTTTTAAATCCTTACCTTCTATCTTAGAATTGATACTAAGTATTGGTCCCAAGGTGGAAGAGTTTAGGTAAGGGCTAGATAATTGGGATTAAGAAACTTGCCCAAGGTCACATAGCTAGAAACTGTCTGAGGTCATATTTGAACCCAAGACCTCCCATCTCTAGACCTGACTCTCTATCCACTGAGCCACCTAGCTGTCCCATAGATCTGTGTTCATAGTTGGTTTTAATTCCATACCTAATCTGCTCTTTCTCTCTTTTATTGATGTAAGAAATTTTCCCCTAAATGCTGTTTTGGCTATATCCTACAAATTTTGTTATGTTGTCTCATTGCTGCAATTATCTTTAATGAAATTACTGGTTATTTCTAAGATGTGTTATTTGATTCGCTCATTCTTTAGGATTGGGTTATTTAGTTTCTAATTCATTTTTTCCCACTAGCCCCTTTTGTGTGTGTCTGTGGGGGGCAGGGAGAGAAAAGAAACAAGAAAAAGAAAAAACTTTTAATCTATATTTAGATTATATCAAGTTCTCTCTCTGGAGAGGGATAGAATTTTTCATCATAAATCATTTGGAATTGTCATGGATAATTATATTGATTAGAATTGCTACATTTTCACTATTGATCATCATTACAATATTGTTACTATTTACAATGTTCTCCTGTTCTCCTGGTTCTCCCTATTCACTTTGCATTAGTTCATAAAAGTATTTCCAGGTTTTTCTGAAACTACTTTCTTCATCATTTTTTACAGTCTAATAATGCTGTTCAGTCATTTCCAACTCTTTTGACCTTGGGACTTTCTTGGCAAAGATATTCAGGCCATTTCCTTCTCCAGCTCATTTTATAAAGGAGAAACTGAGGCAAATAGGGTTAAGTGAAGGGTCACACAGCTAGTAAATCTCTTCCTGATTCCAAACCCGGTGTTCTAGAGAGTGACATTTTGTCTAATGACAATCTCCTTCCTTTTTTGTAGAAGAGAGTGACATATGTATGTAATGTTAGACTTGGTCAATATGTTGGTTCGTTTTGCTACTAGGCAAAGCAAATAGCTCAGGTGGAAGATACCATGGTTTCCATGGTCAATAGTGGAACAGGAGAGAGAAATACCTTCCCTCTTCAAAGAGGCAAAGGATGATTCCTCTTAAAAGCTAGATTCTCTTCTTGACTGACAGTGCTTATACTCCTCAGCGTTGTCTCCTGACTTGAGTGACTCCCTGAGAGACTGCATCTTGCTTTTCAAAAAGCTAATCGGGCTATAACCAATCTTGAGGTCAACCATGACTTAGTTACCTTCTAATTTCATTAAACTTGCCTGAGGAACTTCACATCTATAAAGTGTAGACACTCCTTTACATGGAAGACCTTAACATAATGTTATCTCAGTTACCTGCCTCCCTTACATCCTATAATTTTGTCAATGGTCTGGAAGGAAATGAATTCAGGTTTCTCTTTACCAACTCCCGTCCCTGCCCATACTATATAGATGAAAAACGAATGGACAAGAATAGTAAGCATTACAGTAATGAGAGAAGTTAATGAACGTGCTATGCGCCAGCAGACTTTAAATCATTTTACAAAACAGTTACCCTCAAAGCTATCTGATCCTGGGCCAAAAATAGAGATATAGAGAAGAACTCACATTGATATAGAGTTTTATTGCTTGCAAAATGTTTTACATATACAATTAATTTGACTCTCACAGAAATCTTGTAAGGAAAGGGCTATTGTTATCATTTTTAAAATGAGGAAATTGAGGTTCAGATGTCCTGGTTTATTCATTTATTTATTTATTTATTTGCAGATTTGTATGGCCAAGGTGGAATTCAAACCCAGATTTCCTTAATTCCAAACCAACACTCTCTCCGATGCCTCAAGCTAGATCAGTGGACAAAAAGAGTTTCAACAGACATTCAAACAAGTGTAAAACCTATAACAAATTACTTACTGTCTCAAGGAGTGGGGAGAGGATGAAGGGAAAGAATTTGGAACTCAAAATGTGAGGAAATGAATGTTAAAAATTGCTTCTACAAGGGACAGCTAGGTAGCTCAGTAGATTGAGAGTCAGGCCTAGAGAGAGGAGGTCCTAGGTTCAAACCTGACCTCGGACACTTCCCAGCTGTGTGACCCTGGGCAAGTCACTTGTCCCCCATTGCCTACCCTTACCACTCTTCTGCCTTGGAACCAATACACAGTATTGACTCCAAGACGGAAGGTAAGGGTTAAAAAAAAATTTGCTTCTATATGTAATTGGAAGGGAAAGAAAACATTTAAAAAAGGGAGCAAAGTTTAGTGTTTGATAAACCTATAGAGAATAAAAATTAAGAAAATGATTCATTATTTAACAAATGTTAAAATCATTTGACAATATATTAGAAAATAGTTTTGGATCAACATCTTACCATACACCTCAGTGAGTGCCAAGTAGACCTAAAATTTTTAAACTCACTTTTTAAAATGGAATAAAATGAAATCATATATTTATCTAAATTGTGGAGAGAAAATTAATTTTTTCCTAGTCAATAAATTAGAAGACATTAAGGACAAAATGGATCTTCTTGACTATGTTAAAATAAAACATTTCGTACAAGAAAGTATATCACCGAAATAAAAATAAAAAGATTGGAAAAATACCTTGATAGAAATGACAGTTGGGGCAGCTGGGTAGCTCAGTGGATTGAGAGCCAGGCCTAGAGATGGGAGGTCCTAGGTTCAAATCTGGCCTCAGACACTGCCCATCCGTGTGACCCTGGGCAAGTCACTTGACCCCCATTGCCCACCCTTACCACTCTTCCACCAAGGAGCCAATACACAGAAGTTAAGGGTTTAAAAAAAGAAAAAAAAGAAATGACAGTTAAAAATGACATCTAAAATATATAGGGTATATATTATATGATAATATATATAATGAAGTTCATATTACCTGCCTTCTTAGAGACAGAGGAAGGGTGGAAAGGAAGTAAAGAACGTGGATTACTAAATCAGAAAAATAAAATTAAAAATTTTTTCGGTGTGTAATCTGGAAAAAATTTAAATTAAAAAAGACAGGAAACTGTTAAAATATACAATCGCAATTCCCAGACCCAAAAACATGAATGGTGAAAGGATGTAAAGAGACAAGTTGTATACGCAAAGAATAGGAAATTCAAAATTGTTGTTAATCCATTGTAAACTGCTTAACCTCATCAATATTCAAAGACATGCATAGGTGTTCATAATGTGTGGCCCAGATGGACCTCAAGGTATAAATTTATATCTGTCAAATTAGCAAAAAAAATATTTAAGACTACTGTCTTCAGTCAGGGTTGAAGAGACTGAGGAGAAACAGGTAAGCTCATTCATTTCTGGTGGAATTATAAACTTAAAGATTCTTTTAAAGATTAGCCTGTGTGTGACCCTGGGCAAGTCACTTGACCCCCATTGCCCACCCTTACCACTCTTCCACCAAGGAGCCAATACACAGAAGTTAAGGGTTTAAAAATTAAAAAAAAAATTAGCCAAAATGCAGTAAAAGAAAGATGATCATAATCTTTCATCCAATAGTTCCATTGTTGGATATATGCTATGAAAGTATTGTCAAACACAAAAAGAACTTTGTGTTCAGGGAGTTTCATAGCATAATGCTTTGCCCAAGAACTTCTACAGTGCGATATGGAAAGGACCCCCAGAGAGAGGAAGCAATCCACTAAAATGTAAGAAATGTAAGAACTTCTAGAGAAAAGTCTTATCCTCTTCCTCCATTCCATGCTAGGCGTGACTATATTTTATGCTTGGTATGGCTCTCTCCCCTACAGGTCCTTCTCTCTGCCTTTTGTTAAGACAACTATAATTCCCTATAGACAGATGAGACTCAGACACACACACACACACACACACACACACACACACACACACACACACGAAACACATTCCAAGATCTAAATCCACTAGGCTTCAAGTACCCTCTTACGCCTTCAGTGTTAGTGGAAGTATCTCAGAAAATGCCAACTCAGATACATATTATAAGACCAAATTTAATATCTGTTTAGCATTGCCCACCTCCTGCAATTAGTAATTCTAAGATCCAGAGCTCTGGCCAGATCCACTGGCAGGGATGACTTGCCTTGGCCAAGCCTTAGAAACCAACCCCTGAGTACCCAGAAAAGAATTAGCTTCAAGGATCCACACTCAGAGGTTTTTTCTCACATCACAATCTTTGACCACTGTTCTCTGTACACAATCTCTGATCTATTCTCACTCTCTCATACTCATCCTTTCTCCTTTGTTCACTTAATAACTACTGAATATTTTGTGACAATTAAAGCAAGGGTCTGTATATGATTGGAGAGTAAGTCAAACCTCACTTCAATTTTCTATAAATAAATAGCAAATCCCAGTTGGAACGTCATCCCATCTGGCCATCCCACCATGACATCTTGGTCTAGCCAATATGAGCATCTTGCTCACACCTTACCACCATCCATATGACCACTCTTCTTTCCACCTCTTGCAGACAGAAAAATAATCCAATCAACATTACTATTGCTTGTAGAAAGGGAATGACAATCTACTTCCCTATGGCCCCACTCAGAAGTCCTATGATTATAAGGTTCAAATTGTATAAAATAAAGCTTCCTTCCCTGGATAACACTTCCATATTGCCTCATCCCTATCAGCCTCAAACCTAATCCTCCAAGGACCCTGTCCTTCTCTTTCCAATGGTCCCATGGAATTCTTGTTCTATTTCCTTCTTTAAAAAAAAAGTTTTTCTTTTTTCCCAACTACATATAAAAACAATTTTTAACATTCATTTTCTAAAATGTTGAGTTCCAAATTCTCTCCCGCCTTCCCTGTTCTTCCTCCTTCCTAAGATCCTGTTTTCTACAAATTGAGTGTTTTAAATTTCCTATATCTATACCTGGTGACCATGAATCTATGCATCTTAAGCAGTTTCTTTGCTAGAGAAAATAAAAAGCTGCCCCATACCTGATTTATATCTTATTTTGAGTAGCTTTGTGGGAGTTAATAAATTTTTATTTAGCACTAACTATGTGCCAGGCACCATTCTAAACACTATACAAGCAACTCCCAACAAAATCATAACTGGCAAGGCTCAGAGTTCCTGGCCCCTCACTGCATGACTTTAGTCCCCAAGTTACAGGGTAATCTTTTTGCTGGACATCTTCTTGAAGAAGCAAGCTCTTAAGGAAGTCTTTTTCCTAATAGGTAGCTGGGAAACCACCAGGGACAGTTTAATCAATAAGTCTCAAACACAGTATTAAGTGAAAGTAAATTTAAGCCTGGAAGTATCTTTTTTTTTTTTTTAAACCCTTACTTTCTGTCTTGGTAACAACTCTAAGACAGAAAAGCAAGGACCAAGTAAACAGGGTTAAGAGACTTGTCCATAGTCACACAGTCAGGAAGTATCTGAGTTCAAATTTGAACCCAGATCTTCCCAATTCCAGGCCTGGTACTCTATCCACTATGGCACCTAAATGCCCTTAAGCATCCATTTTTTGGGAAAACTAGCCACTGATTTTTTCCTCAGAAAAGGAAATAAAAGATTGAGGAAAGAGATCCAAGCCTGGAATATTTCAGATCTCCAATCTCAGGCTTCCATTAGCAAACACAAGTGTCTCAAATGCTGTGTACATTATAAATTGCCATTGCTTCTGGTAGCTGGGTGGTAGAAACCTGATTTTATAGCTATAGAGAAATGAATCAAGTGAGGAATCTAATTATTTTTAAACTATTCATGGAATATCCATTAAAAATGATCATATTTTGGGGCAGCTGGGTATCTCAGTGGATTGAGAGTCAGGCCTAGAGATGGGAGGTCCTAGGTTCAAATCTGGCCTCAGACACTTCCCAACTGTGTGGCCCTGGGCAAGTCACTTGACCCCCATTGCCTAGCCCTTACCACTCTTCTGTCTTGGAACCAATATACAGTTTATTGATTCCAAGACAGAAGGTAAAGGTTTTATAAAAAAATAATAATAAAATAAAAATGATCATATTCGAGGTCAGAAAAAAATTATCGATATGATCAAAAAGACAGGAATTTTAAGCATTGTATTTCCAGGTCTTCATATTCCTTGCTAAAGTCCCTTTTGGAAGTACAAAGGGGGAAAGTGCAGATCACAAATCAATTATCAAGCATTTATTATATTAACTATGGATGTTTAGAATACGAATAATGTAGCATGTGATTATAAAGAATGTATCACATCCCTGCTAATTCCAGAAGCAGAGGACAATAGCTTCCATGCCAGAGGAACTCCAGGCAGATCCAATTGATGGGCATCCCTTCAATTTCCAGTCCTTTGCCACCACAAAGAGAGATGCTATAAAGATTTTAGAACATATAGGTTCTTTTTACCTGATCGCTTTAGGAAATAGACCTAATAGTATATTAGCATTGCTGGATCTAAGGGGCCACACAGTTTTATAACACTGTGGTGATAATTCTAGATTGCTGCCCCCTTCTAACAAAGGTCTTCTCTCTGCAAATTCATAAATTGATGGGGGATTAGGGGTTGCATGGGGCTTAGCTTGATCAGTGATTTTCCTGATCAGTTCAGATTGATCAATCCCCATCCCCGTTATACAAGCTAAGAAATAATTTTTCTTGAAAAGAAAAATAAATAAAATTGCATTAATAAATACATCTTTTTTTACCCTGAGATCAATAAAATTGATATACAATTAGCAAACGAAAGCACTGGATTTGTAGTCAGAGGACCTGAGTCTGAATTTCAGCTCTGCTCTTTATTACCTGAGTGACCTTAAACAAGTTGTTCAACTTTTGGGCTTCAGTTTCCTGTTTTGTAAAATGAAGATATTGAACTAGATGGCCTTTGAGGTCCATTTCAGCTCCAAATCTATGAGTTTATAATTATATTATTGCTAAGGAAATAAAGAAAGGTGGTTGTCAATATATCAATAAAACTTAAAACATAAAAGAAATGGTTGAACTTTTAATTAAATTGTCAAAGTAGGAGATCAACATTCTAAATCAGTTTCAGAAAGAAAAATAGGTTATAAAAAAGCACTTGAACTATATGTACTCATAGTACAATTAATCTCTATAGTAAATAAAATATTTCTGAAAGTAAAAGAAAAGCCATATTCAATTTTTTCTTTAAGTCAAGCCTAACAAAGATAAGGTAAAAAAAATCCCAAACCAATTTCATGAATATGAAAAATCGAAGAGAGAATATCGCAATATTTGAAAATAAGACTTTGTAATAGGAAATCATTAATCATCTGTGTGAATAAATTGGGTATTTGTATACAGAATTTGTTCTCTCAATCATTGTTCCTTCAGAGAAGACTGGATTATATTGAGTATCCCTAATCTCTCACTCTTGCATCCTTACAGACCATCCTGGTGGGAGATAGCGGTGTGGGGAAGACATCTCTGCTGGTTCAGTTTGACCAGGGCAAGTTTATCCCGGGCTCCTTTTCAGCCACCGTGGGCATCGGATTCACAGTAAGCACTCACTAGCTGGCTATGCTCCAGGACTTCAGGCAGCAGTTCAACCTGGTGGTTTGAGATTTTAAAAGGTCAGAATTTAGCATGGTCACATGAGTTCCTATGGACCCATGAACCTAAAAAACAAGGGACTCAAATGCGTTTCTATGTGCATTGTCCTACAGCACTAGATTGTTCAGGATAATATATAGCTTCTTGGGCTGCAAGTTTATGGGAAGTTAATAGAGTAGGAGCTTTAGTCCCATAAAATGTTGTCCTTATCCTCAACTTCTACCCAGCATTGTTTGCAATTTGTAGTCAGTCATACCTTCCCTAGAAAACCTTTAGAAGAGATTTTCTTCTCCCTTTTCTTCCTAAACAGGAACAGAGAACTCTTCTCTAGAATTACAGGGTTAGGAAAAGGTCAAATGTGATTTCTGGCATATTCTCATTTCTCCCTCTTTGATTCATGTATGAGATAAAAGTCATTGATCAGCCTTCTGAAATTGTCAGAGAAATGGAACTGGTTTTACAAGATTATAAAAATGGATCCTAAGGTGAAAGGAAAGGGATGGTCTTTTGTGAACTCTGAGAGTAATTGGTAGGATTATTCTGATTTTGGAGGTGATGGGAACAAAGGAAGTACCAATTTTATATTTCTTTCATTGTCTCTTGGTCAGAAAAGGGAGAAGTTTGTCAGTCATCCCACAGGAATCTGAATGGGCCATAGTCCACCATTATCATCAAAGGTTTTGCTGGTTGATGAGGGATTATAAAATGGACTGTGTGAAATTAATATAAATGTAACCCCTTATCCATGCATGTGTATTAAGTCAGGATGCCAGTGAGTTGTGTGACTGAAGTGCCATGTGGGTATCTGGGATCCTAACTTCTGGAAGGGGTTGGCAGGTAATGTGCCCAGAAATTAGTACTCAGGACTGGTCTGAAGTTAAGGCTGACCAATTAGAGATGCAAAAGGAGTGATGTCATTGGCCTTATAAGAAAGAGTTTCATTCAGGACTCTCTCTCTCTCTGACACGAGACTTGCTCCCTTCTCTGGAGCATTTTTATATAATTTTAGAAAGTAGTGAAAGATGGAACCCATTCAAGCCAAAAGCACAATTCTTTGGAACAATTCCAAGATAAAGAGCAGGGTGTCCTAGGAATCTGATCGATGATGCCTACATCCCCAAGCTCACACTCACATAAGATTGTTTCTTTCTTGTTTTAGTAGGAAGCAATGCCAAGGGATTCCAGACTGAGGGCAAAGTCGGGGTTGGGGATGTGTGAAAGACAAAAACTCAAGTGACTACCTAGGAGACAAATCAGAAGAGATTGACCAAATGTGTACCAAAGCCCTGTTGTGATATTGATTATTCCCAGTGCTTTCTAATGGTTCCAAATGTTCTATAGATAATGGAGAAACAGCCTTGTACAATAGAAAGAACATTGGATTTGGCTTGAGTCCCAAATTCCTAGTTGTATGTCTATCGATAAGGTATGTTACCTTTCTGATCCTCAGTTTCCTCATCTGTAAAATAGGAATAAATATACTGCCCACTTCACATAGTTATGAGGTAAACTGCAAAGAACCCATGAAAATGTGCAGCTGACAACAATGAAGCTGACAGCAACAATCATGGTAATGCCACCAGCCCCAGGTTGTAGTGAGGGTTTTGGTAATTCACCATGAAAGTGATAGGTTTTCTAGCTGTAAGACCTTGGAGAAGTCACTTAACCCCCATTACTAGTTCTTACTACTCTTCGACCTTGGAACCAATATACAGTATTAATTCTAACTTGGAAGGTTGGAGTTAAAAAAATAGTGAAGAGGTTTCAACCTCTGAGCATGGTGAGAACTACGGTTCCATTCAGGTCTGTGATGGATTAATGATGATGATAACAACAATAAAAATAACAATAGTTAGTATTTCTATCATGCATCGATGTGTGTGAAACACTTTATAATATCTCATTTTATCCTCATAATAATGCTAGGAGGTAGGTGTCATTATTATCCCCATTTTACAGATGAGGAGGAAAATGAAGAAGACAGAGTGATTAAGAGTCATTCATTTAGGGAGTGTCTGAGGGCAAATCTGGACCAGTTCCATGACTAGGGTGAGTCTTCCCGACAAAGGGGCCCAATGTTCTATCTACTGCACCACCTAGTGGCCTAAGTATCCTCACTAAGTATTTCTCTTATCAGTTCCTGCCTCCAGGATGGGTTTTCTCTTAGGAATATCAGAATTTGGTAACAATAGGGAGCAAGCTAGGTGATTCAGTGAATTGAGAGCCAGGGCTTTAGATGGGTTCAAATCTGTCCTCAGACACTTCCTAGCTGGGTGACCCTAGGGAAGTCACTTAACCCCCATTGCCTAGCCCTTACCGCTCTTCTGCCTTGGAACCAAAAGACAGTTTTGATTTTAAGATGGAAGGTAAGGGTTTTAAAAAAAAAAAATGGCAACAGCAAAGGGCAAAGTGCCCTCAGCTTCCAGAGAAATTTACTCAAGCTAACAACACATGAAGTCAGGATTTATTTCACTAATCAAAGAAACAAAAGATTCTCACTCACTTTAATAAACTTTCAAAATACTTCCTTCTCTGACCCAGTCTCCTTCAGGAGCCTGTGTAGTCCTTCCAATGTAAAGCATTCAGGATTACAATGGAGTCAACTCCTTTTCCTCCAAATCTTCCCAGTCTATTTAATTCCTGGTACATGATCAGGATTTGTTCCTCTATATGTCTTGGGCCTTTGCTGCTCCTTGGCTCTCATCCCTGACTGGCCTTAGAATTCTTTCACTAAGTGTAATAACTCGGACTATCAAAGACAGGTGGCTTGGTTAAGTAATTGCTCCATTTCAATCAATATTTATTAAGGGCCTACTATGTGCCAAGCACTAGGGATAGAAAAAGAGGCAAAAGATAGATCCCTACGCTCAAAGAGCTCTCGTGACATGGGATGGAGTCATCTCTATCGTTAAGTCCTGCAGTTCCCAGTTTGGCCCAGGAACTCTTTACTAAGCCACCTATACTTCCATCTTCTACCCTCCCTGCGGTTGTATGGTTTTTCCTTTCCCGGGACAAGGAGATCCTAGAGAGGCCAAGTAATTGCATAGATGTTCTCTCTCTCTCTTTCTCTCTCTCTCTCTCTCTCTCTCTCTCTCTCTCTCTCTCTCTCTCTCTCTCTCTCTCTCTCTCTGTCTTTCTGTCTCTGCCTGTCTCTGTTTGTCCTTCTGTCTCTCTCCTTTTTGCCCTCTCCCTCACTCTTTCTTTTTAAAATTTTAAACCCTTACCTTCTGTCTTAGACTCAATACTGTGTGTTAGTTCCAAAGCAGAAGAAGGGTAAGGACTAGGCAATGGGGGTTAAGTGACTTGCCCTGTTTTTAACAACTGGGTCAAAAACTATAAGGCAGATGTATGACCTGGCCTTGGATCAATCAGTCAATCAAAGGAGCCAAGGTGAGGCACATTAATACCTTACCTAAGAGTTCACCTTGTCAAGGGATTAATATCATATTAAGAAGACCCAAGAGAGGGCAGCTAGGTGGCTCAGTGAAGAGAGCCAGGACTGTAAATGGGAGGTCCTGCATTCAATTCTGGTCACCTACACTTCCTAGCTATGTGACCTAGAGCAAGTCTCTTAACACCTATTGCCTACCCTTACCCCTCTTCTGCCTTGGAACCAATACATAGCATTGAGTCTAAGACAGAAGGTAAGGGTGTGTGTCTGTGTGTGTATATAGAGAGAATAACTGCCTTTCCTTCACCAGGGGAAGGCAATGTCCAAATTTACAAGGATACTGGTGAGGAAAAAGAGAAGGTAGTCTAATGTGCCAGCATCCTTTTCTGCCTTTATTTATTCAACTCTTCTATTATAAATAAGGTGTCTTTAATAGACTCTCCAAGAGTCTTTCCAACAGTCTTTGGTCCTTTGTTCATAGACCAACAATCAGGTGAAGGAAAACCAGATGTGAGAAGAGTTTTGAAACAATGTCTCCCATTTCCTCTGTCTCCATTTTCTTCCTTGTTAACTTCTTCAGTTGTGGTCTATGTCTTGCCATCCTTGCCCTTTAACTTGATGGATCATGGTTGGTTAACCTCCTGAAATCAAAGGAGCTAGACAAATCAGTCTACATAAGTCTGTAGCCCCTGCCCCAACCAGGTTTTGGGAACTAATCCCCCTGGGCTTTGGATGGACAATGACATAAGGGGGCAGTGTGGACCCAAGAAGACAACTTGAATCTTTGTTAAACTGAATTATTTAATGCAGGAGATTTTTAAAAAATATTCACAGATTTTTATTTTCTCAATTACAACTAATAATTTTGAACATACATTTTCCAAAATTATAAGATTCAAATTGCCTCCCTCCCTTTCCTCCTCTATATCAGAGCTGGTAAGCAACTCGATCTGGGTTATATATTATCATACATAACATACTTCCACATAGGTCATTGTTGTAAGAGAATATTCATATTAAAACAAAACCCCAAAATAAAACAAACGAATGTGAAAGTTAGAATGCTTTGATCTGCATCTGACTCCAGCAGGTAGAGGGATGACTGGCATCCTTTGTCATAAGTCCTTACATTGCTGAAAGTAGCCAAGTCTTTCACAGTTAATCATCATATAATATTGCTGTTACTGTGTACAGTGTTTTCCCAGTTCTATTTATTTCCATCAGAGCCAGAGATTCTTTTTTTTTAAAACCCTTACCTTCCATCTTAGAATCAAGACTGTGTATTGGTTCTAAGGCTGAAGAGCAGTAAGGGCTAGGCAAAGGGAGTTAAGTGACTTGCCCAGGGTCACACAGCTAGGAAGTGTCTGAGGACAGATTTGAACCCAGGACTTCCTGTCTCTAGGCCTGGCTCTCAATCCACTGAGCCACCCAGCTGCCCTCTATGTGCCAGAGATTCTTAATGTAGGGTCCTAAACTTAAAAAAAAATTTTGATGACTATAATTCAGTGGTTTCCTTTATATTTTTGTGTATCTTATTTTATGAATTTAAAACATCCTTCTGAGAAGGGGTCCATAGATTTTACTGGTCTGCCAAAGTGGTCTGTAACAAAAACAAGTTTAAGAATCTTTGGAGTAATGGAAAGAGTAGTTAGGTTGTTTGTTGTTGTTTTTTAAACCCTTATCTTCTGTCTTAGAATCAATACTATGTACTGGTTCCAAGGTAGAAGAGTGGTAAGGGCTAGGCAATGGGGGTTAAGTGACTTGCCCAGGGTCACACAGCTGGGAAGTATCTGAGGCCAGATTTGAACCCAGGACTCCCTATCTCCAGGTCTGGTTTTCTATCCACTGAGCAACCTAAATTCCCCCAAGCACTTAGATTTTGAGTAAAGAGAACTAAGTTCAAATCTCAGATTTACTACTTGTATAACTTCTTGTTATTATTTTTTATTATATAATATGTATATTATATATTATATATAACTATTATATACTAACTTATTATGGTTATTAGGTACTATTATATATTATATATACTATTATATATTGTTATTATATATTAACTTGCATATAGGGATATATGTGTAGTAATATATGTATAATATATTAATATAATAATAATAATGTATAATATACATGAACGTGTGTAACAGGCAAGTCCTAACTTCTGGGTCTCAGAAAAGGGAATTAGATTAGATGCTTTCTAAAGTTCTTGGAGCTTTAAATCCTAAAGTCTCACTAATTAAATTGCCACATACAAAAAAAAAAGACCTGAGGATTGATCATGTGTAAGTTTAAATGCCACAGTTCCTGTCCCACTTACATACTCCTGCTGAGTGCCCTCTGCCACGTTCTGGCTGGTCATTTTAACCTGAATTCACCTCCATTCAAATGCTGAGAATAGTATATAAATTTAATTATGTTCTCAGCATTTGTATGGAGGCAATTTTGCATACAAATTTTCCTCCATGCAAATACTGAGAATCTAATTAAATTTAACCTAATGAGTGTTTATTATAATTTACCTTAAAACAACTAGCCCTATTTCCTACACCTTCTTCCCCAGAGTTGACTCAACTCCTTAGATTAATTAAAGCATTTATTAAGTCTTTATTATGTGTCAGGAAGATGCCTACTTTCAAGGAGCTTATTACATTCTAAGGGAAGAAAACTACACCTAAAGGAGAGGCGGTGTAATGAATTAGGGGCGGGGTGAGGCTTTGTGCCCACAGAGAGCTCTGAGTGCCATCTTTGGCACCCCTGCCATAGGTTGGCCATCACTGCCATATATTTTATGCATTTAAAACAGTATTCTGAGAAGGAATCTATAGGTTTCACCAGACTCTCAAAAGGTGTCCGTTACACAAAAATGGTAAAGGAGTCGTGCCCTGGTGAAAAGTGGCTTTGGAAGAGTTGTACTTATTATAGGAAGTTCTAGCACAGTACTGGGGGGGCAGGCAGAGCGTAAGAGGCATCAAAGTGACTTTGCTATAGCTATAGCTTTGACCTTAATTGAAAATGTAAACATTTTCACACAAAGAGACTATATAAGAGGGTAGCAGAAACATGGGGTGGAGTGGGGGGACCTGACCCTGAAACCAAGCAGGAGTGCAGACAGGATTCCCTCACGTTTTTCATGGGAAATTTCCCCCCTCACCCTCAAATTCTCTGGTCCCCGTCCCGCAGGAAGAGTTATCAAGTGGCCGGAGTAGCTCGGGATAACGCTTTCACACTACCCACTAGCCTCTCGTGGCTCATCAGTCAACGTGTAAAACTAGAATTTCGCTGGAACTGGTTGAAGTTTAAAGCAGTTTCCTTCCTTCGAAGGGCTGGTTCCTAGCTACCTTGGCTTGTGCCCTGATGGAGCAGTCCTACGTAAGAGGCAAGAGACCTGACTCGGTTGTCCTTGAGAACCAAGATCATCCGGCCGCCCTGTTTGCCCCTTCAGCTCCGCCCTACCCAAGCCTCCTTCGGTCCCTCCCCTCTGGGCGAATGGACTAAGAGAGGCGGGGAGCTACCCGAGGAAGCTGGGGCTGGGGTGGCCACGGTAATCGAACCGGGGAAAGACTGTCTGGTCCACTTAGGGCCAGCCCCGGAGGGCAATAGCAGGTCCCAGGCACTGCCTGGACTCGGGTGGCAGAAGAAAGTGAGTGGAGCCTCGGGTGGGGCAGAGCAGGTTGCAGCTTTCTCCGTTTTCGTCTGTCTGGGCTAAACCTCTCCACCAGGGACATGAGGAGCCCCTTTGGCACCACTGTCACCCGGGGTGGCGGGCCCCCGCAGCGATTCTCGCCCAGCAGTCCAAGCTACGATCTCGCAGGCAAGGTCGGTGTGCCCTGCGAACTCCCGCCGCCAAAACCTGCTCCTTCCCTAAGTCTTCCTTCCTCCCTATTTCCCTCTTCTACCTGAATTGAACCAATCCGGACTCAATTCCTAGCCCCATCTCGCTCCAGGCATCCTAGTTCTTCTTGACGCTAGGATAATCACGTTGAAGTAGGAGAAACTGCCTCCAGGGTCCTCCCAAACTTCTGTGCCGGCTTTGTTTGCTTAACTGGGCAAATGAAGGTGATGGCAGAGAGAGCCTAATCTAAAGAGCTTCCCACCTACTTCTCAATTCTTGAGCCTAGCTGGATTCTAGTGGACCTAGCACTCCTTCATGGAAAACTTCCAGAGATCGAGAAAGAATATCTCTGGACAGAACTCCTTCCCTAGAAAGCTCCGCTGCGCTTCTCTCAGACTGATGGTTCTAAGAAGTCGAGGATTTAGGTGTGGGGGGGGGGGGGGGAGAGGGGTGTCGGATTTGGTAGGAGGGTACCATGGCTCTATGGGCCAGAAGTGCCCTGGTAAATGAGATCCGAATTTGGCAGGGTTGGGGAGAGGAGAGAAGACTTTCAAGATTATCTAGACACACTCGCATTTTACAAAGGAGGAAACTGACCTAGTGAGGGGGAAGTAACTTGCTGCAGTCTGTGTTTTAAATACCAGAGCCAGTTTCTGACCCTCCCTGCTGACATCCACCTTACTCATTCTTTCCCAAGGGTTTCTTCAGTTAAAAACATCCTAAAGTAGTCAAGTGGTGTGCTTTCCCCCATTCATCAAAGGTTCTTGATCCTTTTCCTCTTCCTGTCTCCAGTTCACCAGAATAAGCATCAGGAAATATATAGATTTTCTATTTTTCTTTGGAGAACTCAAACGGAAGATGACTGAGTTCATATAGCCTTTTTGCTGTCCTGGAAGACATCATTCAGTTATCCCTAAGTGTTCAGAAAAAGATGATGGAAGTGCCAGGTCCTCCCACTCAATCAATCAGCAAGCTTTTATTAAGCCCCTGCAATCTGCCTAGTACTTTGCCAATTGCTGGAGAAACAAAGAAAAGAATATCCTTTGCTTTCAATCAGTTTGTATTTAATTGGGGGGTGGGGGAACAAAATGAACATATATAATCAGCAGAATAAATGCAAAATGAATCCCAGATAATTTAGGGTGATTTGTAGCAGGTGAAGGGGGATGAGGATGGGTTTCTTTTAGGAGGTGGGACATCAGCTGGATGTTGAAATAAACCAGTGATTCTAAGGGGAAGCAAGAGAGCATTCCCAGCTTATGGAACTGGCAGCACAAAGATAGAATCTGGAGATAGAATGTGGAATGGAAGGAACAACAGGAAGCCCAGCACAAAGGCCATTTTGACTGATCTTTAGCATTTGAAAGGGGTGATGTGTTAAGCCCCTGTCTTGCTCTGCTCTCTGGCCCCTTTAAGGGACATAGTATATATTTGGAGGTTGCAACTCCTGTGTTACCTCCGAAAAGAACCCTGGCTTTTCCCTAGAAACCTGCCTTGATTTTCATATTTCCATCCCAGAGCACTCCACCAGAAAACATTCCATTTATCAGGAGCTGATGCATATGGTACATGGGGGCCTGAGATTAGGTTTTGACCATTTAGGAAGAAATTATTCAAGTTTCCAAAGCTCCAGTGCCTGGGTTGTGGTGGGAAATGGGACTCCAGCTTCCCAATGACTCACACATGGGGGTCTTAATGTATGTTATTGAATCAAAGACTTAATGGGATTAGGGAAGGGAAGGAGAAATTCTGATGCCCAATGCCCTGGGAAGTGAGTGAGCCCCAACACCTAACATGGTTGATAACAGAGCATAGTCCCTCCTAGCTCAAGTGTTTGCCTAGAAGGTGGAGATTCTGGGTGGCCTGTTTATGTATTTAGTGGAATTTGCCTGCCTGGGAGGGTAACTAGTATGATATATAAAATACACATATGCAGCTACCACCCTTCCCTCCTGGAGCAAGGGATGCCAGAAGCCTGAGAGACAGGGAACAGGCAGTTAAGATGTATGAGCTCCCTTATCTACACACTCCCTCCACCTCAGGGATAAACTGTGCTCAACCAGGTTGTTAGCCAATCCCTCTCTGACAGAATGTAGATACCACATATTTGCATTGAAAGAAACCTTATCAAACATCTAGTCCAGTGTCCTCATTTTACAGATGAGAAGGCATACCCCACAGAAGTCAACCACCTAGCCTGGAGTTCCACAACTATTTAGTAGCAAAGCCAGTACTAGGATCAGGTGCAGGTACTTTTTTTTTTTTAAGCCCTTACCTTCTGTCTTAGAATCAATACTAAGTATAAGAGAAGTAAGGGCTAGGCAATAGGGTTAAGTGACTTGTCCAGGATCACACAGCTAGGAAGCATCTGAGGTCATATTTGAACCCAGATTCTCCTGTCTTCAGGAATCCATTATGCTACCTACCTTTCTACCACCACATGCTTTATGTTTCCTCCTCACCTAACCTCAATCCAGGAAGTAGAGTTCAGGACAGATGGGGAGGATTGGGTATGGTAAATGACTATCTCCTAGTGGTAATTAGAAGGCACTATGGGGGTGGGTCTGGGTAGCAAAACAGGCAGGACTCCGTTTCCCACAAGAATCTCTATATATCAGGCAAATGATCATCCAGGCTTTGTTTGAAGACAAGAGAATTCTCTCCTTCCCAAAACAGCCAATTCTTCTAATTATTAAGAAGGGTTTTTTTTTTTATGAAATCAAGACTATTTTCTTTTTTTTTTTTCAAGTTGATGCCCACTGCATCTCATTTTCCTCTAAGGAACCTAGCAAAATAAATCCCTTGCTTCTATCTTCCCTTTCCATCCCACAATCCTGTGCCTTTTACAGCTGAATTCCCCCAGTCAATCAAGAAGAAACTAATAAACACCTACTACCTACAAACACCTGCTAGGTACATTCCCTTTCCTTCATCCTCTAGCTCTTATGTCCTCCCTAACCCTATTAACCCAACTCTGCCCCATCTAGGTAATGCTGTTGGGAGACTCAGGCGTTGGGAAAACCTGTTTCCTGATCCATTTCAAAGATGGGGCTTTCCTGTCCGGGACCTTCATAGCCACTGTCGGCATAGACTTCCGGGTGAGGTGGCTATGGGCTTCTCCAGACAGGTGGGGCCTTGGGGCTACAGCTCAGCTCATGGACAGTGGGATCCTTGTCCTCCTTCCTTCTCTCCCTGTCTGTTGAGGTTTGGCAGAGAAGATCTCTGCATCACAGTTCTTGTGCTCTCACTGCTTAGTGGAATTGTAGGAACTATGCAATCCCTAAGTTCTATTCTAGCAAGAGAAATCTGGGAATAATGAGCATAATATTTACCTGCTGGGGACAGAAAATAGAAGAAAGATTTTCTCCCTCTTCTTTTGATTAGAATGCCATTTTATCTAGGGGTCTATTGATCTACTACTTTATCTTTCCCATTGCCCTCTGGAAGGAATGCTTCCCAACTCCCTCAACAAGTCAGTTCTTTATGGAGTTTACAGTGTATGAAGCTTTATGCTAGACATTAATTAGGTTAAAGAATATTCATAATATTACCATATAGAACTTCTGGTCTAATAGAATTGGACATTGCAGGGAAGACATTGAACATTACATGGTTCATAATTTTTATGAGTTCACCTTCTATGGAAAAGGGCATAAGTGAACTTCTAAGAATTCCCCTCTTGGATCATCAGTCTTAGTAGTAACTTATCCAGTAGGACTGGAAGGAGTTAAGATTTGTGTTTGCCCTAGCCCAGGGATATGAGATGCTTGGATCATTGAATTCAGACCCCAAACCACTCTGTTATGAGAGTTTAAATAAGAGGAAGCAATTACTAGAGGTCTTCAGTCACAGGAAATGAGAATGGGTGATAACTGGAACAGGATAACAACTCCATGGTGGTATCTCTGTCCCCTCTTCCTTAATTAGATAAATGGATCCTAGGCTAAGCAGCAGTTGAGTCAAAATTCACAGAATGGATCTTTGGAACCATGTCTCTAGAAGACAATCATGGCGATATCAATAAACATTTACTGACTATTATGTGTAAGGCACTGTAACAAAACTGAATATTTTCTTGAGTGGCAGATAAGATTTGGAGAAAGAATAAAGAGTGTTCTAGCTGTTGACTCAATGAGAATTAGGACTAGTCCCTTCAACTCTGCTGTGCTTTAGTCAATATTCCATCATTCTAGTCCCAAGGTAGAGCAAAGAACTAGGGAGGAGAGGTTAGAAAAAGAAAATATGTTGTAATAGGTATAGCTGGGAACTACATCTAACCCTTTTACTCTTGGGGTTCCTCCTACTTCTTTGACTGGGTTTGAGCAGAAGTGTTACTAGGTCTTTCCAAATCTCCAGGATCCCTGGTAAGGATCAAGGTATGACATCCCTCTAAGTAGAGTATGTTAAAAAGATGAGGAACTTGAGTCCCTCAAACATCCCAGTTTCCCTCCACCCTGATTGTCTATTTCTTTTCTAGAATAAGGTGGTGACTGTGGATGGCACAAAAGTGAAACTGCAGGTAAGAAGATTGGGGTTGGTGGATGGGAAAAGGAGGGGGAATGACCAGGCTGACTATGCTGATAGGACTTAGCCACAGGAGGCCTCTCAAGGGTTGTGGTTGTATTCTGTTAGGGGTAACTTCCTGTGGGGCCCTAGAGAGGGAGGAAATTGCTCTTGTCTAAATAGAAATAACAGTTTTCAAGCTCCTTGGCCTCTATTATAGGTTTCTCTCAATTTAGGGTTTCTCTTTCTAGCCCTGCCACCAAGGCTTTTTTTTTTTTTTTTTTTTTTTTTTTTAAACCCTTACCTTCAGTCTTGGAGACAATACTATGTATTGCTCCAAGGCAGAAGAGTGGTAAGGGTAAGCAATGAGGGTCAAGTGACTTGCCCAGGGTCACACAGCTGGGAAGTATCTGAGGCCAGACTTGAACTTAGGACCTCCCATATCTAGGCCTGGCTCTCAATCCACTGAGCTACCCAGCTGCCCCCTACCAAGGCTTTTGAACAAATCTTTTAGAAGCCTTCCATGTTCAATCCCCCTTTTCACTTTAAAAGTGACTTCTTCCAAAGCTGAGGGAACATCTCATGTTTAGTTTTCCTTACCCATAACTTCCTACCTACTCTTTCTAGCCCTTCTGGATAAGTCACTACTGAGACTAATGGACCAAGATGGTTGAACCAAGAGGGCTAGGGTGGGATGATCTCCTGAGAAGTAGCCTGGAATATCCCAGGAGGCCAGATCATCAGGTAGTTAGTATCCAAGGACTGTGAATGAGTATTTTCCTCCTTCTTCTGAAAAGGACTGGGTCCCTCCCAGGCTGCCAGACACATGGCCCTCTACACTTTATGGAATCCCACCTTGCACCTTGCCCCATGCAAGAGGTCCAGTCCCACTTTCCTATATTTCAGTCACTTCAAAAGGGCTTTCTTTTCTCTGGAGTAGCTGGTTGTCCTCTCCCAGCTTCTTACTGTTTCTCTGTCTCCTCTTAGATTTGGGACACAGCAGGACAGGAGAGATTCCGAAGCGTCACCCATGCTTATTACCGGGATGCCCAGGGTAGGTCTCTTTCCCCTTTCCGAAAAGTCTCTGTGCCCTACACCCTTAATAAAAAATTCCCATCTCCCCCTCCCAACAGCAGAACCCCAAAATTCCCAGTGTTCTTTTTCTCCCCTTCTAGCCCTGCTTCTGCTCTATGATATCACCAACAAATCTTCCTTTGACAACATCCGGGTAGGTCCCTCCCTTTCTGTGACTCCCCTACATGGTACTCAAGGCCCAGACTCCCTCCCCACAATCATGGCTCCTTGCCTGGAGGGAGGAGGGGTCTGAGGGCTCAAAAGTACCTTTCAACTTTCAAAGCATCAGAGATGCTGAGTCAGAGACCATTATCTGCCCCTTTGTGTTTTACTAGCAAATAAGATGAAGTCTATAAGAAGCCTTCAGCCTCTGCTAGGCTCTGTAAACGACCTGTATGACTCTGAACATAGCCCTGTGGGTTATTCACATATACAAATTCATATTAAAAAAATCACAGAAATAGCTTTCAATCTGAATCACTTACCAATTAGGGGCCCAACCCATTGGGACTCCTTGCACCTGACATGGACTCTTTACAGGTTGGGCTTAGAGAGTGAATTTGTAATCTGGGTGGGTGGGAAATAGACAGAAGGTAGGAAGAGGGGTTATATACTCAGAAGACCACCCCCAAATGCTGTTGACTGTCTACTACAGCATAGCAACAGAGAACAGCATGAGACACAGTACCTTAATTAAGGACCTCAAGAGCTTACAATGTAGGGAGAGAGATACACAAACATTTCAGTGTCAGATGGGTTCAAAGGAAAAGAGACTGCTCTGGTTTGGGCATTCAAGGAAGGAAAGCTTCACAGAAGAAGCCATTTGAGCTAGCCCTTAAAATAAAGCTTCAAACACAAAGAACTAGGAATAGGCAGAGGTGACTTTTCCTCCAAGGTTTCCTTCCCACTACACTGCAGAATTTGAGATATTTTGCATGTCCATATCCTTATACACCTATAAATATATACATAAATGTATGTAGATAGATATACAGACATATAGAGATGGAAAACATTCTATTGGAATGCAACCCTATTGGAGGCAGGAACTCTTTTTGCTTTGTCTCTGAATCATCAATGCTTAGCAGAGTGTCTGGCACAGAGTAAATTCTTCATAAAAGTTTATGAATTGATTGATTGATTGATTAATGAAGTTAACTGAGAGAGAAGTAGGAAGATGGAGAATAGAAGACAGATAATACTTGTCTTCCCCTGGAATAATGTAAGGACTATTTAATTTTTAGATCTCTAGTGCCTATCCCATTGGATGGTAGATACTTAGTACATTATTATTAATTGAATCAACAGTGATCAATGAAATGAGTTAGTACTGAGGAAATAATTGATGGAGAGGCAAAGGGGGAAACAGGACGAGATAGGGCATTGACTGGGGCAGATGGGGATCTTCTCAAGACGGAAGTATTGCCATCCTATCAGTACTGTCTTTTTTTCTCCACTCATCCATTCCACCCTCTCCTATAGGCCTGGCTCACTGAGATACACGAGTATGCCCAAAAGGATGTGGTGATTATGTTGCTAGGCAACAAGGTATGTATTACCTTTGGGCCAATTACCCCCCTATGTATTACCTTCTTCCAACCTCCTTTTATATCTCAAACTACCTTCTCCTCTTCAAACAAACTTTTATCCAAATCTTAAAACAAAACAAAACAAAACAAAACAAAACAAAAACACTTACCTTCTATCCTAGAATCAATTGATAAGTATATGTTCCAAGGTAGAAGTAAGGTTAAGTGACTTGTCCAGGGTCATACAGCCAGGAAGTGTCTAAAGTCATATTTGAACTCAAGACCTCATATCCAAACCTAGTACTCTAACTGCCCCTAAATCTTTTTGTTTCATATCACCTATATCATGTATCCATCCCCTTGTTCCTTGAGTTATAAAACAAGGAATAAAATAAGATTTTTATAAAATTCAATAATACTAGCCATAATTACATTTAGGATTTCACAGCATAGTCCCCAAACATTTTTGCAAATAAGAGAAATGGAAGTGTCTTCTTTTTTTTTCTTTTCTTTTTTAAACATATACTTTCCATCTTAGAATCAATGTTGTGTATTAGTTTTAAGGCAGAAGAGTGGTAAGGGCTAAGCAACAGGGGTTAAGTGACTTGCCTAGGGTCATACAGGTCAGATTTAAACCCAGGACCTCCCATCTCTAGGCCTGGCTCTCAATCCATTGAGCCATCTAGCTACCCCTCTGTCTCTTCCATAAAAAACTATATGGCATAGTGGATAGAGTGCTAAACACTGCAGTGGAAAAAACTGAGTTCAAATTCCATAGCAGACACTATTTGTGTAACCACTGGCAAGTCTCTTAACATTTCTCAGCTTCAGTTTCCTTATCTTTAAAACGTGGGTGGGGGAGGAAGCGTGGCCATTATATTTTAACAGCATTCAGCTTTTAAAAAATAAAATAAATCAATAAAATTGGTCATTTATTTTTCCTCAGTATACTTTTATTTAGTTCATTGAATATTTCTCAAGTACATGTAAAAATAAATTTTAACATGTTTTTTTTTTTAATTTTGAGCTTCAAATTCTTTCCCTCCTTATCTCCTGTATTAAAAAAATATGAGAGCTACATAGGTATAGGGAACTCATGTGTGGTAGGGAAAGGCAGTATCTTTGGTTCCTCTTCCATACATTCCCAAATTTCTTTCCTTTCTTTCCACCCTCCCCCCCCCCCCCCCCAGGTTCAAAGCTTTCTAAGAGATTTCTGAGAGGATAAATTTTCTGTCCATCATCACATATAGGGAAGGCATGAACTGTCCAAGTGGTACAGGAGATCAAATCATCCTTCTGTTCATGTCTTTTCCATAATGGAATTAGTTTTGAGGACTGAGGCTTGGAGCAGATTTTTGGATTTTTATTTTGCAATGCACTTCCAAATCCTTGGCTACAAATGGAAGTTGACTCCATTAGCCAGAGTCATTGAAATATTCAATGAACTAAATAAAAGTATACTGAGGAAAAATAAATGACCAATTTTATTGATTTATTTTATTTTTTGTCCTGGGCTGATATTTCTGGGATCTGGGAGTCTTCAGTTTGCAGAACCTGGTAAAATTAATGCCAGAGCCATACGTCTTAATCCACCCCATCTCCTTGGCATTGTCTGTAGTCACTTCTTGCATCCCACAGGCAACCAGCAGAGGGCAGGCAGGGCCCATGCTTTGGGAAGGGGGAGGCTTGGGCTCTGGAGGGAGAAGAGGGTAACAAAGATGTCCTTCTCCAGAGTGATGGGTGTGAATTTTGCAGGCAGATGTGAGCAGAGAAAGGGTAGTCCGGTCGGAAGATGGAGAGACATTGGCCAGAGTAAGTGATTACCCTTGGGCTTCCATAAGGGTTGAGGAAGGGAGAGACCATGGGGAACAATGAATGACCCTGAGGATACTTTTCTACCTGACAGGAGTATGGTGTGCCTTTCATGGAAACTAGTGCCAAGACAGGCATGAATGTGGAGTTAGCCTTTCTGGCTATTGCCAGGTTAGTCCAGGGGATCAGGAATTGTAGGGGTGGTGGAGGGTACCAATATCCCCAGGAGTAAAGGAATGCCCCAGAACCTGAAGAGCCTATCACTTCTGAGGATGGGGGATGAAGGGAGACTTTTGAAACTGAAATCTCAACTCTGGCCTCTTTCAGGGAACTGAAACACAGAGCTGGGCAGCAACAGCCAAATGAACCCAGTTTCCAGATTCATGATTATGTGGAATCGCAGAAGAAACAGCCTAGCTGCTGCCCATTTGTATGAAAGAAAAGTAGCAGAGGGGGAACCTGGGAAGATCCATTGGGCTTATAAGCCATACCCCACTTCCAGACTGAACTTTTTGAGTACTCCTTTGGGGGGATGAATCCCCAAACTGAAAACAAGGCACAAAGAGGAGAAGCATAAGGAATGCCAAAAAAATAAGTTGCATACATAAACCATTCCATCATTGCTTTCTCCCAGGAGAGAACTAGACTTCTGCATCAGGCTTACCCCAGGTTTCCCTGATCCTCTTCTCCCAGTATTTATAGTTTCTAGACTCCTAGGGAAGTGTAGGTCTCTGAGCATTTGAGGACCAAAGATACTTTTAGGTCAAATTTCATTCTGGTATTACAATAGTGAAAAACTTTGGAAAATAAAAAACCTGATTCTGCAGGAGAACAGGCAGAGGACAGGGGCTAATATCTCTATTATCTTTCAGTTCAGGGCCCCATCCATCCAAACTTTTCTGGTAAAGTATCACATCCCCTTGCCCCATATCAAACAGCTAGTGACTAGAGAGGGATTGTGGCTTTGTTCCAGTTCACTAGGAGATCCTGGAAAAGGACAATTAGTGACCTCAGTGTCCCCTCCAGACTTTAGTTCATGAGAGAGTAGGCAGCCATTGTATTTTTGCCTTATTGGACTTCCCAGAGGCTCAGGGACCACAACTATTATGGAATCATTGTGGCCTGACCTAAAGTGGTCTTACCTGAAGCACCAAAAGTTAAATGAGTGAAAACCTCAGGAGAGTATAATAGATGTGAAAAGTATGAACAAGGGTTCAGCTTGTATGTATATAGAAAGAGGAAGAAGTAACACAAATTCACCTCTCTTTGTCTACTTTTCTGGTCCCCCATTAAGATGCCATGTAAGAATAAAATCCTGGTGTCCTTCCCTTCCCCCACCCCCCCAAAACCCTTCCTCTACACCTATTTCTGGGCTTCCTTGCTGAAGAGCTTCAAGTTGCCAGAGAGTTTCCATGCTGGTAAATTCCATTCTAGCTTCCTCTCTGGATGAGCTTTTGAGCAAGGACTTCAGTGTCAATGAACATCTGAAAATCATGCAGGAGATGTTGCCTCTTTTTGACCTAAAATTTTTGGTAAATGGCTAACCCCAACATTTAGTTTCTAGAATAGCTTTAGCATTTCTCTTGGATGGGAAGAGAGCAAGATCTTTTTTCTCCATCTTTCATCCCTTCTTTCTTTGAGGATGGGGCCCTAGCTTACCTTCACCTAGACCAGTGATGGGCAACTTTTTGAGCTTGGTGTGTCAAAATTCGCCAAAAAAACGAGCATAACTTGAGTGGTGTGTCACTTCAAGAAAAAAACCATAATTTCACGATATTTATAACAGACTTCTCTGTATTCAGCCATATGTGATAAAAAACAGCTATGCGTGTCATAGGTTTGCCATCAGGAACCTAGACTGCTGCTCTCCCTACCACATTCAGGTTGTCCTTGGAGAAATGACAGCTTTGACTCAAACAAAGTAAGCCAAGTCAAAGACTTGACTCTCCCATTAACACCTGTACCAGCCCAAGGTCAGCCATTGCATCCATTCCCTGTTCTAAGTTTTAGGTGCCATAAAGGCCAGATGAGGTTCCCTCTTCCTCTTTCTATTTGTCCCGATTCAAGATCCAGAATAAGGCTAAATCAATTAGGACCCAGGAGTTTTTATTTTTCTTCCCTAAATAAGTTGCCTGTATGGAGCCAGATCACCATGGTTAAAGTCTTGGGAGGGTGCCCAAGTCACTGGTTTCTCAAAGTCCTATAAAATAACTAATTGTAAGAAAGATGGACTTTGTAGAGATAGGCACTTATACAATCACTTATTTTCTTCCTAACTTTCCAATTAGCCAACTCCTCATACCCAACCAGCTTTCTTGCCTTTGTCCTCATTCCCATCCAAGCCTATGCAAGGGATATTCAGGAAAAGATGAGCATTGCAGTCTTATATGGCTGTGCCAATTGGGTTTTCAAGTCAGAGACCAATAATTTTGGCCTACAGAAAGCAGGCCTCCCAGCTTTGTCTCCAAAAAGTGTCTCTAGGCTTCTTCCAGTCCTAGCAAGGAATCCCCTCTAAAGTTCACCAGTCTTTTTTACCGACCTATGTCTTGCATGAGAGTTGATGCTTCATACTCTGGTTAATATTGGCATTGGTGTATTTTTCACAATTAAACTGCAGTATTTTGGAGATTATACCAAGTTTCACTTGCTACTTGAAGAAGGTTTGGTGGGAGGCAGTGGGATTTACTTCTTATTCCTGGGTATATTAAGCTAACTTAGGTAGATTTCGTGAAGAACACCCCCTCCCCCCAGCCAGGGCCAGGCTTTCCCCCTTTTCTCCGTGATTCCAAGAGGCCCCAGGATGCTGCTGACTACGGAACCAAAGGAGTGAGAATCAACCGAAGTGAAGCATTCCTCAGCAAACCCTAGCAACCTGGCATCAGGCTTAAAGATTCCCCAAGAGAGTAATGGGTAATGTGCCTGTAGGGAAATGTTTGCGCTTTTTTTTTTTTTCGTTGGGACATTTTTCTGTAGAATCTACTTTAGGAATTTTATCTAACCTCGCCTATAAGCCAGGCGGTGAGTGGCTCTGCTCTCGAATTCACTTTTTCCCTACAGACCATCACCCAGATCCTTAACAGCCCCCATCTGGCCAAATCACCACCTCCTCCCCCATTTCCCCCGGCCAAGATGTGGTAGGAGATTCTGAGCCTAGCAATTTTCATTTTCCCTTTGGGAAAAGCCACACTACCCCCAAGGCTCTTCTCCCCACCCACCCACTCCCAACCTGAACTAGAAAACTAAAGCTTTTGCATTTGTTATTCAATAGCTCAACAAAAAGAGTCCTGGAGCTATGGAATCTATTCAGATTCCAAACGGCACCATAAACTCGAAGGCAGTTTATTTATTTATTTATTTAAACTTCTCTTGGGTAACTGAAGTGGGTAAAGGGCTTAGCTAGGACCAAGTGCTGCCAGTACGAGTTTTCTGAGACTTCTCAGGATCAGAAGGGGGAAAACGATTTCTACATAAAGGCTGCTTCCCTGATCACAGCACCAATCCGTCAAGCTGATATGAACTGCAAAGTCCAAACCTGCGCTCCTTTTTCTTGGGGCTCTCAAGAATCTTCGGTTCCTGTCTCTTCCCTATTTGAAAGTCGGCAGCAATATCCCTAAGCCTTCAAAACCATAAATCAGGGACTTCCCAGAGCCGGAACCCATCTAGGGAACCCAGCGGGGACTCTCTCCCTCAAACTCCAGATGCCACACCTCCCACTCTATTTGAAGCTTTGTAATGCACCTCTCTAGCGCTTTTTTCTTCGTCTTTTTTCCTTCGTCCGCCCAAAGTGCCAATTAGCAACCCCCCGCCCCTTCCACATGCCCATTGGCTCCCTTTGTTCAAGGCTGGAGTGCCCCCTCCCCCTTTCTCTGCCGGTTCCTAATTGGGTCTGAGCGGCCCCTCCCCCGAGATAAGGGGCTGTGACAGGTTCTGGAACGCTCAGACGCCGTGAGGACCTGTCATTGGTTTCTTCTGTTCCCTTCGGAACTTAAAGAAGTTCGTTGCGGCCCCTTCCCAGATTCCTGCTTCCTCCTCCTGGACTGGGTATTTCTTGCTGTGTTTCACCAGGGCTCTCCGCCTCCTCGGGCAGGGGGGTGGGAGGGAGTGATAGGTGAACCAGCCCAGTCTGCAAGCCCCTGAGGAGCCCGGGAGCAAGATGAGCGCCGACGGGACCTCCGAGGGTCCCCTGCCCCGGCTCTGCAACCTGGAGAAGGGCCCGAATGGCTACGGCTTCCACCTCCACGGGGAGAAGGGCAAAGTGGGACAGTTTATCCGGCTGGTGGAACCAGGCTCGCCGGCCGAAAAGGCGGGACTGCTGGCCGGGGACCGGCTAGTGGAGGTGAACGGCGAGAATGTGGAGCAGGAGAGTCACCAGCAGGTGGTGAGCCGCATCCGCGCCGCGCTCAACTCCGTGCGTCTGCTAGTGGTCGATCCTGAGGCGGACGAGCGCCTGCAGAAGCTAGGCGTCCAGGTGCGGGAAGAGCTGCTGCGCGGCCAGCCTGGGGAGGTTCCGGCCGAGCCTACACCGAAGAGGGCCGTGGAAGAGTTGGCGGATGCAAGCGAGAAGGGGCAGCCAGGAGCGGCCGGGGAGTCTGGGGAAAAGAAGAGTCTACAGGAACAGGTAACTTTACTTTTTAATCTAGGATTCTAAAGGGGTGGCGGGGAGAGGAGGAGTTTCAGGGAGGCATCCGGGGATCCCCGTCACCAAGCCGCGTGGCTTAGCCCCAAACTTGCCGCTGTTTCGCTCTGAAGCTAAAGCCAGCGATATGGAGGCTGTTTCCGCCTGCTACTGGCCCAGCCGACGCGTGTCTCTCATACAGATTGTCCCTTCCTGTCTCCCTTCACCCCCACCCTGGACCCTTCCCTGCTTCGCTGAAGCAGACTGCATGCCGCTTTTTCCTTTGGAACTCTTGGGTGGGGGGTAGTCGATGGGATCTAATACTTTCCCTGCATATAACTCTATCCACTGCCCCACTCTCCATCTGTTCTCCCCTACCCCCTCGCCCCGTTTTGGCCAAAGAGGGGTGGAAGCTTGTTTTCGCCAGAGAGCAAGCGCCATCACTACCCGCCCCCTAGCTCCCGATTGAGAGAGTGTGTGTTGTTAAGCCCTGAGTCTCCTAGTTAGGGGCAGCTTCCTCTTTGCAGCCACAGGTGGTGGGAATTAAAACTCTGGGATTCCTGGAGAATCCAATAAAGACGACCAAGAGAGATCTAAAAGGAATACACATCTCTTTTCTCCCCCATCGGGATCCACAGGTGTGTGTGTTTAGAGGCAGGGGCGGGGGCGGTGAGGGATCATGTTGAGAAGAGAGGGATATTGGGAAAGAATTTTTTATCTCAATCTGGGAATATAGAAGGGACCATAGCTAATGTATCATTAACCTCGGTCAGGTTGGACTTCATCCCTCCCAAAGTGTGATGTGGCTTCTAAGAAAGAAAGAACGAACCCCACTGCCTTGGGGCAGGAAGAGGTTGGAACGGGGCAGAGGCCAAAGATGGGGGTGGGGGCGGAGAAAAGAAGTGAGTCTCAGGGGTGGTGATACTGCCACCCAAGAGGATTTATGAGTCTCAGGAATGTGAGAAGTAAGCATAAGCCTTTATCTGGGAAGCTGAGAGAAAAGGGACTGGGGAGGACCGAGTGAAGGGAAAGCGGAGGATTTTCCTTGGGCAAATAAACTGGGATAATTTTGTTGCTTTTTCCATGTTTGGTGTTTCCCCAAATGATCCCAACATGGATCAGCTGGTGGAGAATGGGGGTTGAAGAAATAGAGTTGTTGTTCTGAGTTGCCTGTCCCTAGAGATCATGGGAGACTTTTAAAGTCAGGAAGGGGTGAGTGCCAGGCCTTGATGATTTCCAGGGGTTCTTTGCTGATTCTCTGATTGGGGGGAACAGAACCTGGGTCCTCAACTCTTAGTCTCCCAGAAAACTGAACTGTTAACTCCCGACCAGATGGCTTCCTGCTGGCTAATGTGGACAGGGTTGGCACTTGAAACTGGGCAAAGCTCAGGGTGGAGGAAGGGCAAGGTGCAGGGAGATTGGGGGCAGGGTGGAGAGGGCCAACTGGTTTGCTAGAAGTCAGGTCGCCAGGAACCCTTTCCTGGATTTAGCTGGGTGCTGGGAACACCAGCCTCAACCTTCACCATGCTCCTACTTCCTGGCTGTGCCAGGTTGGCTCTGATGAAGGGAGGGCAGGAGCTTCCTGGCAGGAGGGAGAGTTGGTGCCCTGAGGTGAGTCAGGGAACAGGTGACCTCTTGTCCCCAAGAAGAGCTCATTGTCCTGAAATTTATGCTGAGGACATCAATTAGTCATTCTCTACTAAATGAACTTTAGTCTCTCTCCCTTTCACCCCCATCTCCCCATTCTCCAGATTATTATCTTTTTCCCCCTCTTTTCTCCTGAGGGTTTGATGGGAGATCTAGACACAGATCCCTCATAGTCGAAAGAATGGAGCCCTCTAGCACTAGTGGCTCCCCAAAGATCTGCCCTTCCCCTTATCCAAAAGAAAGTTCGGATTTCCTTCTCTGAATTGCTTTCCCCACCCCCACCCCCCTCCAGCTTCTGTCCAGTAAAATGTATGAGTTTAGCTTGAGCTCCCCAGGGGTAAAATGGTAGGTTTCCAAAGGCCTGTTGGAGCACCTGCACTGGCTTGCACTTTTCCAGGGGAAAGGAGCTACAGCTGCCTAAGCCTGGTAACCTGGCCTCTGAGGGATTCAACACAACTCCTATGTTCTTTCCGGCTCTGTTGAACTACTTAATACTTACCACTCTACACTTAAGGAGCTGATAACCTAATTCATTTCCACCTGGCAAAGAGCATGCAAAAAGTGAAAAAACCTCTGAAAGAGTCCTTGGCCTCAATGAGTTTACATTCTGGTGTTCCCAGTTAGTTAAGTGGCTAAGCCAGATTATCTGATTGCAGATAGAGGAAATGAGCTCTTACTGGACATGGAACATTTGGGGGGTTTTGTTTATGCATCCCCGATACTTTAGTAAATATTTGGTGAATAGAATGTGACTCTGGATGCCCAGTGCCTATTGCTCTATGGGTGGTGTAAGCAATCATAAATTCTATCCTGTTCCCAGGAAGGAAAGAGGTCTGTAAAAGAGAGGAGAGGATCTTGTCTTAGAAAGACTGGCCAACCCTGACTTAAGGGGAAGAACAGTGATACATACTCTCACCACCAGTACCCCCAATGACCATTGATCATATTTATGTAGTATTTAGCAGATTTACATATATTATCTCATTTGATCCTCATAGTAATACTGTAGGATAACAGGATTTGGATCCGGAAGGTACCTTAAGAGGTTTTCTAGTCCAATTCCTTCATTTTACAGATAAGGAAAGTTGCACTGAAGAGATCACAAATGATTTGTCTTACAGCTAGTAAATGTTCTCAGGTCCTCTGGCTCCAAATCTATTTTTTTTCTCTGTGCCATGAAGCATCTATCTAGAGGAAACTGTATTCTCCTCATTTTACAGATGAGAAAAGTGAGTCTCAAAAGGTGCCTCTAAGCCATACAAATAAATATTAGTAACTTTTTTCTTTTTCTACAGAAGAGAGAAATTGTGTTACAGGGTAACTGAGTCACCTCTAGGCAATCTAAATACTGCCCCATTTTATAGATGAGGAAAGTAGGTCTCAGGTTAAGTACTTTTTTGCCCAAAGTACTCAGCTAATAAAGTTACTATTCTGAGGCAAGATTCAACTCAAGTCCACTGACTCAGTAATAGGTTTTCTTTTCACTGTCCCTATTCCATTGGTCCCCATTCAGATGTCTGCAGAAGTCTTCATTTTAAACATGTCATATACTTGTGTTTTGGTCTTTATTCAAAGACCTTCCCCAACAGTTCCCTGACTCTAGGGGGTGAATTAAGGTGGATATCCAAGTTGGAAATCGGGTAGTAAGGTAGACTGGACATGAATTGATTTGACTCCAATGTGGTGGTGTGGTTTTTTTTTTTTGTTTTGCTTTTTTTTTTCCCCTTTCTGAGAGAGGGGGGATTCATGCTGACCTCAGCTAGCTTTGAAAAGATTAAAATTGAGATCAGGTGTGAGTTGCTGTGCAT
Source organism: Gracilinanus agilis (assembly GCF_016433145.1). Lineage (NCBI taxonomy): Eukaryota > Metazoa > Chordata > Mammalia > Didelphimorphia > Didelphidae > Gracilinanus > Gracilinanus agilis. The sequence continues at coordinate 210,242,835 of NC_058133.1, read as the reverse complement.
TTTGGTATTAACTGACCAGGGCCTTGTCTTAAGCCAGAGGTTCTGGTATTTTTTGCCTGGACAATATATCCTCTGGTTCTTGGCTGTTACTTACAGTCTTCAAATTTTCCAATAGTTTGGTAGCTCCGCAGGGAACCCAGTGTCCTTTGTTAAGAACCTTGGAGGAGATACGGTGAGCATTCCTTATCTGAAAGTTTGGCATGTATGTGGAGGGAGGGGAAGGAGGGCCCTGGACTTCCTCCTTCATCCCCCATCCCACACCTCCAGGGTAGAGGTTAGAGTGCCCTTACTTTGCCGTTTAGGAGGGTTGTTCAAATTCAGCATACCTTTACCAGATCCCAATTATGTAAGGGAGCATGAAGATTAGATGGAACTCAGGTCTGTTACAGGCTGGGGATCTGGCATGGTCTCTGCCCTCATTGAGCTCATAATCTAGTTAGGGGATTGTGACAGAGATTGATACCTGTTTTACAAAATGGTATAGTGTTTAATGCTCGAGAGAAAGACAGACCGAAGCCCGTTAGCCCTCGAGTCTGTTGCAGAAAATCAGAGCATTGATTGTTATAGAACAGGTTCTTCTGAATTCTTCTTGGTATCCCTCAATTTGGAAAAACTTTTTTCCTGAGCCAGATTTTACTGATTATCCTTCAGTTTAGGTCCATTCTAAGAAAACAACACTGGAAACAAATTCAAGAGATTTGAATTAAATCTAATAGTGACTAAATGGATAAAGAACTGGACTTAAAGTTAGACCTGAGTTCAAATTTCTGCTTCATACAGCTTTTTAGTTGTGTGATCTTGGTTGGGCAAATCAACTTAACCACTCAACTTCAAAAAAACTTTTTAAACTCTTACCTTCACTTTAGAATCTATACCAGGGGTCGGCAACCTTTTTGGCCATGAGAGCCATAAATGCCACATTTTTTAAAATGTAATTTCGTGAGAGCCGTACAGTGCTCACAGTGCACGCTCCTGTAACAGCGCCTGAAAAAAAAATTGACTTTATGGCTCCTGCAGAAAGAGCCATACATTGCTGACCCCTGATCTATACTGTGAATTGGTTCTAAGGCAGAAGAGCAGAGGACTAGGCAATGGGGCTTAAGTGACTTGCCCAGGGTCACACAGCTAGCAAGTGTCTGAGGTTAGATTTGAACCCAGGACTTCCCATCTCCAGGTCTCTGCCTAAATGTAAATTTTTATTATGTAATTTTATTTATTCATTTATTTATTTAGGCAATGGGGGTCAAGTGACTTGCCCAGAGTCACACAGCTGGGAAGTGTCTGAGGCTGGATTTGAACCCAGGACCTCCCGTCTCTAGGCCTGGCTCTCAATCCACTGAGCTACCCAGCTGCCACCATTATTATGTAATTAAAAAAATGACACCTGTGTCCTTGAAGAAATTTTTTTTTCTTTATCTGTCATGTTCTTTCAAAGGTTGCTTAACCTTTCTAGGATTTAGTTCTCTTCTTGGGGATGGAATCTTTTAAGATGTGAATTGTGGAAGGAAAAAAAAAAAAGATGTGAATTGTGAGTGGAAGAAACTGGATGGAACCTTCTTGGTAGTTATCTCCTGTAGTATTCAATTGCTCAAATTCTCTGCTGTGATGTCCCCAGCTGGATTCTCCCTCTGGTGTATAGACAAAAAAGCTCCAGGGGAGGGCTGGGCCTAGATAATCTGTCCCTTTGCATTCACATGATGGGATGGGCCAACCTGGGTACCTGCTGACCAGTTTCCCCTTGGCTTTTTCCCTGGGGGAAACCCTGCCCTACCTGACCCTTGTTAGGGCCCGGGGTTTGCCCTTTGGAGGCCTTCTCCTAGAAGGTGAACTAATGACCTCCTTTATGACCCTGAGATGAAGCCCCACTGTAGAGACCTCAGGGCTGAGAGTATTTCCAAAAAGCAGTCCGTATCCATTGGTTTCCCCTGAGCCCCAGGCCAGGTTCTCTGGTCAGTGTCCAGAGGACACCTCTCTGCTGGTGGCAAGGTCCAAATAGTCTATTAGGTCTTCCCCCATTAGGTCAGAGTTGGCCTAACTTATGGAGGCTTGGGAGGATGGGATGGAGAGCATTCCTGGCCATTCAGCCTTGAGTTTCTGTACCTCTAGCAAGGATGCCAAAATCAAGTCTGTTTGGGCGATGCTGGATATTTTCTCTGGGCCAAAGGGGAAAACACTATGGAAGGGTCACAGGGTTGCTGGTTTACAGCAACCTCCACCCCCCAAATCGGTCATGAGGTTCATTAGGGGGCTATTTAGGCTGTTTGTCCTCGACCCAGAGTGGAGTCCTAAGAAAGGATAAGCAGCTGAACAATTCAAGTGACCTTCCTGTTCCCATTTAGAACCTATTAACCTCCTGCTACAACTCCCTGTAACAGATTTGGGCCCAGGAAGGTCTGAGAGGAGGAGGAGGAGGGACTTGTGGGGCAATGCCTACTGGGCTTGTCCTTGAGCAAGCTTGCCTTGCTCTGCCTCTCTCTCCTTAAACCTGAGCCCCCATTCTTTCATCATAAAAGTTCCCTGGGCAAGAGCAAGGAAGCAAGCTTGTTACCCTGACAGGTCTTATTCTTGGGTAGACAGCTGGGGGTGTTAAGAGGAAATGATGGCCTGCTGCCTTCTAGTCCCCTTGAATGTCCTATCACCACTCCCACCTCCCTGGGCTTGGGGAAGGAAACTTTCCTTTGAACAAACAGGAAGTAGAAGTTCTAGGTAACCAAAGTCATAGCCCCCATTCAAGGAAAGCTAAAGTTACCAGAACATACTATTTACTCTGCTGGAGAAGGGAACCTTCATTAACTGCCTTCTGCTGCGGGTGGGAGGGCATGGAGTCTGCTTGGTCCAAGGTTGGGGCCTGCCCACCTCCTAGGGCAATGTGTCCTCTGCCCAGATTGGGTTACACCAATTGTTTGAACTTTGCCTCCTGGGTTGGGAGGAGGGAGAGTAGCACTTTGAGCCTAGTGACCTGACCTTTGAAGGAATATGCCAGGCTGTTTGGAGGAAGGTGCTCCACCCCATTAGTGGACCACCTCACCACCACACCACTTCTTTGGACTTTAAAAAAAAATTCAATTTCTATGCAATCCAAATTCCATCCTTCTCCCCCCCATGGAAACAAAACCATTACAAATACATATGGACACCCTTTCCTCTCCTTTCATTTCCACCTAAGCTAGGAGGAGCACAAACTGGGCTGCCATTTCAGCATCGTGGCTCTTCTGTGGTCTGGGTTCAAGCTTCTATGCCCACAGGCTTGATTTTTTTTTTTTCACCTCCTCCGGGCTACTGTGATCCCTGAGACTGAGCCTGGCAGAGGACCCTGCTAGGGCCAGATTTTCTCATATCAGAGTTACTGTAGTAGCAGAGCCAGCCCTTGTTTGCATAAATAAGCAGGTAGCCTGGCTCCCACTGGGATATTCTCAATGAGAAAGCCTTAGCAGAAGTCCCATTTCCAAAGTCCCTCATACCTCTCACCAGCCTTAATCCAACTTGTGATCTTTGTCCCTCCCACCCCCGAGCTCTCCCTTCTTCTCCCCAGCAGCTGGCACTGGGGCCCAAAAACCCGAAGCAAGATCTTGCCCTTCCGAAGTCGCACCCCCTTCTCCCCAGCTGCTTTCTTGTCTCTATAGCACCCATCACCATGACATCAAGGGCTGGGGGAGGGGTCAGTGCCACTCAGACAAGAGAAAGGGGCAGGTCATTTCCCCCACCCTGCTTGGCAGCGCTCGGAGTGGGGAGCAGGGAGCAATCATGGGCCTGGTCCTCAGGGACTTGCACAGACGGATTAGGGTATCACCTTTCTCAGGCTTTCCAGGTGGCTGCCGATGGGGCCTATTGAATTCCCCTGAGAGCAGTTGCCTTGCTCTCTGGGCCCAGCTAGTGAGGCCTGCTGGTGGTGACAGCTCCTTCTGGGGTGGAGATGGATTCCAGGGTGATTGACCTGGAAGAAGATGAGGGCCAGGGAGGCTACCATCCTTTTTGGATGGGTGACAATGGGATCTGGGATTGGTCTGGAAAGTGAGGGGAGGGGAGGTCCTGGTGAGAAGGTGTTAGGAAGGGGGTCAGATAGGAAGCAAGAGTTGTGTTGGGCAGCCCAGCCTCAGTTACTTTCTCCCTTTTTGCTAGTTTGAGCATGTGTATATGCTAATTCTGGATCCTGCTTTTCACCTAGGTCAGCCCTCTTAAAGGTTACAGAATAGGGAACTCTTGTTCTGAGGTCCATTTTTATCAGTGGGACTAGATCTTCAATCTTTAGTGCTCTTGGGCAGTAATGGACAACATTTACTTTGAGTGGCATTTAAGCTCTGTCCCCAAGCCCTCTACCCCCATCCACTGCTTACCTATTCCAAGAGGTCAGACAAAGTTTTGTGTGACCCTGCAGACCCTCTGAAAAGAATATGCTAACAACCTGTCCCAATAATAGCAGGGGTCGGCCAGATATGGCTCTTACTGTAGGAGCCATAAAGTCAATTTTTGTTCAGGCGCTGTTACAGGAGCGTGCACTGTTACAGGAGCACGCACTGTGAGCACTGTACGGCTCTCACGAAATTACATTTTAAAAAATGTGGCGTTTATGGCTCTCACGGCCAAAAAGGTTGCCAACCCCTGCAATATAGGATGGACTGTGTTGACTCAGTGACCCTAGAAAGGACACTATTATGGGGCACTGGAGGGAGGGAGGGTGTTGAAAGGGGGGGGGGGAAGAGAGGGTAGGACTGCTCCCTTCCCCTTTGGTGGATAGAAAGCCAAGTCTAAAAAGGGTAAAAGAAGAACCTTTTGTTCTTTTTTTGTCAGGGACAATGGAAGGTAGGACCTGGGCCACTTCCTGTGGGTACTTAAGTGTTTTAGAAAAACTACCAATGAGAAAGAACTGTTGGAGTCAGAATGCATACGATTTTTCAGTTGTTTATTTAAGTTTATGTTTTGAGGTTTTGGTTTTATAAGATTACTCACAAAAATGAACAATATGGAAATATGTTTTGCATGATGATACATGTATAACCCAGATTGAAGTGCCTGCCAGCAACTAGGAGGGGTAAGGGAAAGGTGAGAGGGAGAGAGGAGATAAGTTTGATACTGTAACTTAGGAAAACTTGTATGAAAATATCACATCTAATTGGTTTTAAAATTATATATATGTATACATACATACATATATTTCATATATACATATGAAAAAAAAAAGAGAAACTACCAGTGATGCATCTCTTTGACAGACTTGGCAAAGTTATGTCTGCTTTTAAAACTTACACAAGATAACTGAACAAGCCATTGCCTTGTCTTTTATGTGAATATTTTGGGGGAGGAATAACTTCAGAGTTCTTTATAATCTTTATTATTTTTAAAAAACCCTTACCTTCCATCTTAGAATCAATATTGTGTATTGGTTCCAAGGCAGAAGAGCAGTAAGGGGCTAAGCAATGAGGATTAAGTGACTTGCCCAGCTGGGAAGTGTTTGGCCAGATTTGAACCTAGGAAACCTCCTGTCTCTAGGCCTGACTCTTAATCTATTGAGCCACCTAACTGCCCTCCTATACTTTTTATTTTCAATAGGCATTTTAGAATGGAAGTGTAACAAAAAAGCAATAACCTAGACCTGCCAATTTACTAGATTCTTTTGACTTTGGACATGGCCTATAAAATTAGTTTGAAATAAATGATTTAGAACTTTGAACATAGGTTAGTTTCTGAAATGAGACTTGTACAGTGTGACTCTTAATGAAGATTAGGGGCAGGTGTATGATTTTAAGGTCTGAAATTGATTTCAAAGTGTAACAGTGTTAGCTTACCAGTCTCTCCCACCTAATGATATAGATGAATGGTTCCAGGAAGTTCCAAATTGATTTTTTTTTAAACCTTATCTTCCTTCTTAGAATCAATACTGTGTATTGGTTCCAAGGCAGAAGAGTGGTAAGGGCTAGGCAGTGGGAGTTTAGTGATTTGCACACAGCTAAGAAAGTGAGTTCAAATTTGAACCCAGGACCAAACTGTCTCTGGGCCTGCCTCAATCCACTTGAGCCACTAGCTGGGTTTCCCTGACCCTCCAGATTTAAAATTTTTTTTTTTTTTTTAAAGAAGCTCAAGTGTTGAAAGCTACAAATAAAACTAGGTTTTTTACTGGGGGTAGGGGATAAAAACATCAGTTGTTTCTGACACCTTTTGGGGGTTATATCTTGGCCCAGTAACCCAGCCCAAATAGCCTTTCCTAATCCTCAGACCTAAGGAAGGTATCTTCCTGGGGAGCAATGGACCTTACTTATGCAACTATTTCCATATGTTTGGGTTATTTCCCAGGCAAGAGAGCAGTGATATACTCATAATAGTGTATTCTCTCTGCTCTGGGAAGTGTGTCTCTTTTTTCTTCCCCTTCTTCATGCTGTAAGTGGGCAGAGAGACAGACAGGATGACTCCTTCCCTATCCTCCTGGATCCTCCTGTGAGCCTAGACTGTGTTTCCTTTCAAAAGAGGACCTGTCAGAGAAGCGGTACAGAATAGGGGGAGCTTGAGTCGCCTGTGACTTGCAACTTAACACCCTTCCCAAGCTAGCCATGAGTTCCTAAGCCACATTCTAGGTGGAAGGTCTAAAACCCAGGAATGTTCACTGCCTTGTTATTTACTCCAATCTTCACCTCTGAGGTTCTGGTAATTGTAGTTCAGATAGCAACAACTTCCATTATGTGCATTAGCTGAGTACTCCGGAAGGAAGGCTGTGGGTTTCATCAGTCCCCAAGATGCCTCAGTGCAAAGAAGACTGTGTAGCCGCAGGAGAAAGAGAGAGAACTGAACCCAGCCCCAGTGCCTGTCCCTCCCTTCCTACTGATTCTGAAACTGAGCCTTTGGTTCTATGGGCCTCAATTCCCCCAGAGAAACCTTAGCTTTTGGTAGGTGCTTTTCTTTCTAGCCTAAGCCGGCTCCCACTTTGGGCTCTGGAGCTTGCAGACCCCAGAATGATAGGGACACTGATGCAGAGCCTCCCAGACCTTGTTTATCTCTTGCTTTCTTAGCACTTGTTCCAAGGGTGGGCAGTTAGAGTAGAGGAAGTTTTGCTGTGGGTCTGGCTGGGACAGAAAGCTGAGCTGATCCTGGCAGCAACTTGTTAGACCTGTTCCCTCTCACCTTGGCATTTCCAGGGGGAGGGTGAGACTCTGCAGCTTTGTCAACGGATTAGTACCAAGGGGAGAAGAGAACCTCATCCCCAGAATGGGGGTGGGGGGTGGAACAGAGGTGAAGGATTGGGGGAATGCTGATTTGAGGCCACTTTGGGGTGGGACAGAAGACACTTCCTTCTGAGCTATGCTTCAAAGAGTGGATTAATTTTATCTGTTGGAGGCAAGACAGGGAAGAAAAGACTCAGTGTCCCAAGTAGGAGGTGACACTTCTGGTTAGGTCTGTGGATCCCAATTGCATCCATAGCACTGAGATTAGGAGGTAAAAGGTGCACCAGCGCCACCTCCTCCATTACCCACGCTCTCTCTGCCTTTGGCCCTGGAAGAGGAACAGCCAAAGATACCGAAGCCCAGATGTAGGTGGTTGTCCTTTGAACCTAAAAGGAGTTACACAGGCAAGGTGTTTACCTTTTCTCTTTGTCATCTTGGCCTTCATCCTCCCATACACCTCAGCAGCAAGTTCTAGCTCTACCTACTTTATTTTTTAAATAAAAACCCTTACCTTCCATCTTAGTGTCAATACTGCATTTTGGTTCCAAGGCAGAAGTAAGGGCTAGGCAATGAGGGTTAAGTGACTTGCACAGGGACACACACACACACACACACACACACAGAGCTAGGAAGGATCTGAGGCCAGATTTTGAAACCTGGACCTCCTGTCTCCAGGCTTATCTACTGAGCCGCCCTTCTGTCCCTAGATGATTGTCATTCGGTGCCTAAAAGGAGCAAAGGCAAGGGGCTCACCTCTTTTTGTTATTTTGGCCTCTATCCCTCCTATATATCTCAGTAGCGAGTTCCCTCTCTTCACACTTTAGGAACAATCAAACTTTAATTTCTCCATCCAAGCTGTGTCTGTGGGGAAACTGCTAAAGCCCCAGAACCTTTTAGTTCTTTGCCTTCATAAGCAGAAGGAATAGACTGGGGTATGGGGGCAGGGAATGAGATTAAGCTGGGGTGTGGGCAGAAGAGATAGCTGAGGAATGGAGGAGCTTCTCTATCTGAACCTGGTACCCTCTCTTGTGATGCAAGTGGCAGCTGGGCCCGAGGGGAGTGGAGGTGGGCACTTTGCCAAAGGAAACCCCAGAGTTTGTCGGGCTGAGCCTTTTAGTCACCATGGGACTTGCAAGTTAGGACAGGAAGTCTGGGCCTCCCTGACTGCCACTCCCAGCCTGAGTTTAGACTCCTTAAAGATTTTCCTTAAGAACCACCTTTCTCTCATTCATACCCACACCCTGCTCAGGAGGAAAGTCATTGCTACTAGCACTGTCAAAGGACTGGGGCTGTTAAAATATGTTTTTCAGTTATGCCAGACTTTTTCATGACTACTTTTTGATGTTTTCTTGGCAAAGATACTGGAATGGTCTGCCATCTCCTTCGCCAGCTCATTTTACAGATGAGGAAACTGAGGCAAACAGGGTTAAGTGAATTGCCCAAGGTCACGCTGCTGATAAAGTGAGGCTAGATTTGAACTTGGGAAAATGAGTCTTCCTGGCTCTATCTGCCATACCACCTAGGTGCAACAATAACTAGAGCTCCAGAGTGAGTCAGTCCTCAAGGTTTGCCCTTGTTGCTTAAGTTGCTGAGGGCTGGGATGGAAATGTGGGATGGGGAAAGCCTAAAGGTAGGTAGGTCATCTTGCTGTAACTCAACTGCCAAAAAAAGAAAAAAAAAGTCATGGGAATAGGTAGCTCGAAAGTTAAACTTTTAACTAGGACTAGGGAGAGAACTACAGAATGTTCAGAACTGAGGGTGCTTTAGAGTCAGTCTGAGACAGAGTAATAGACTTGGAGATAAGAAGACCTAGTTCAAATCCTGCCTCAAGTACCAGGTGCCTCACTTTCCTCATCTATAAAAGAAAGGGTTTGGAGGCAACTAGGTAGCATAAGTGGATGGAACACTAGGCCTGGATTTTGGGAAGCCCAAAAATTCAAAGACATTGCCTAGCAGTATGACCCTGAGCAAGTCACTTGAGCCCCCATTCCCTAGCCCTGACCACTCTTCTGCCTCGGAACCAATACATGGTATTGATTCTAGAATGTAAGGTAAGGGTTTTTTGTTTGTTTTTTAAACCCTTACCTTCCATCTTGGAATCAATACGGTGTATTGGCCCCAAGGCAGAAGAGTAGTAAGGGCTAGGTAATGAGGGTTAAGTGACTTATCCAGGGTCACACAGGTAGGAGGTATCTGAGGTCAGATTTGAACCCAGGACTTCCCATCTCTAGGCCTGGCTCTCAGTCCACTGAGCTACCCAGCTGTCCCCTTTTGTTTTGTTTTGTTTTAAAGAAAATTAGAATCCCAGATCTCCAGGTTTCTATTTATTATAACTGAGCTGCTTCTTCACATTTTACATTTTTCAGCTGAACACTTGAAGGTTTAGAAAAAATCCACAGATAACATTTTTTTTTAAACCCTTACCTTCCATCTTGAAGTCAATACTGTGTATTGGCTCCAAGGCAGAAGAGTGGTAAGGGTAGGCAATGGGGGTCAAGTGACTTGCCCAGGGTCACACAGCTGGGAAGTGTCTGAGGCCAGATTTGAACCTAGGACCTCCAGTCTCTAGGCCTGGCTCTCAATCCACTGAGCTACCCAGCTGTCCCCACAGATAACATTTTTTAAAATTATTTTAATACCTCTGTTCTCAGGGCAAATTCTCAAACTAGACTTTAGACCAGGCCATACCAACAGTACCCTCAGCATAGTCCTAGTCCATAAACTTCTCCTCGTCTGAATATTATGGCATTCCTCTTAGTGGTATGCAGAGACTTATCAGGAATAGGGAGTAGTATCTAGGCACTCCTAGGTCTACTAGCCCTTCAGCTTCTCATGAGTCAGGAGGTTGAGGAGGATGACCAAGCCTTGGTTTTTCCAACTAGTTATACCTCCCCTTCTTGATACTCAAATCATCCCTCCCACCTGGACTCTAATTGACTACTCTGCTGTCCTGGCTGCAGAAGGAGCTGGCTTATTTTATTTTATTTATTTTTTGGCTGGGCTTTGGGAGGGCCAAAATGAGAGGAGTTGGTGTTAGTAACGATAAACTTTACTGTAAATATACAGCCTGGCTTTCAGTAAACAATTATTCTTGGTCTACTCTATTGCTATGTTCTTGCAAAGACAATATAAGGACTGAGAGGGATAACTATCCAATTCCTTTTCTTTCTTTCTTTTTTTTTTTTTAATTTTTTTAAACCCTTGCCTTCCATCTTGGAATCAATACTGTGTATTGGCTCCACGGCAGAAGAGTGGTAAGGGTAGGCAATGGGGGTTAATTGACTTGCCCAGGGTCACACAGCTGGGAAATGTCTGAGGTCAGATTTGAACCTAGGACCTCCCATCTCTAGGCCTGGCTCTCAATCCACTGAGCTACCCAGCCGCCCCCTTTTCAATTTTTTTAAACCTTTACCTTCTGTCTTAGAATTAGTAAGCATTCATTCCAAGGCAGAACAGGTAAGGGCTAGACAATGGGGGTTAAGTGACTTGCTCAGGGTCACTTAGCTAGGAAGTGGCTCAAGGCCATATTTGAAATCAGGACCTCCAATCTCTAGGCCTGGCTCCATATTCTCTGAGCCACCTAGCTGCCTGCCCCTACCCAAATCCTTCCTAAAGATTCTTATCTTTCTCTCAATCTAGGGAAGAGAAAGATCTTCAAACCTCTCTCCTACTGAAGAGACTTCCCCTCCTACTCCGAAGGGTCAGATTAAGCAGTGCTAGGATACCTTATATCATTGGCATGTTTTGTTTTGTTTTTTCAGTGAACAAAACTATTTTCTCAGAGCAGCTAGGTAGCTCAGTGGATAGAGAGCCATGCTCAGAGATGGGAAATCCTGGGTTCAAATTATAGACTTCAGATACTTTTAGCTATGTGACCTGGGGCAAGTCACTTAACTCCAACTGCTTAGCTCTTACCACTCTTCTGCCTTGGAATCCTCAATACCTACTAATGATTCTAAGACAGAAGGTAAAGTTTAAAAAAAAATCTCTTTTCTCCTTCCCTCTCCTACTCTACTATAAAGCAAAACCTTTATAGTAAATATGCTTAGTTGAGCAAAACCAATTCCTGTTTTGGCTGGATCCAAAAGAGAAGTCTTATTCAGCTTCCTGCGTCCAGATCACTTTTCTATCAGGAGGTGGGTAGTGTACTTTGTGAATGGCTGTTGGCATGTAAATTTAAGGAGGATGGATCTATGATTTCAAGGAAATGTTTTTTCACGCCTCTACTGTAGCAAGAAATCAGTCCTAGGGGGTTGCTTGAAGCTCACAGAAGTTGAGACTCCCTAAATGTTAGAGGTTAACTTCAAACCTAAATCTTCCTCAGTCCCCGTTATTGAATCCACTGTGCCTGTGTTTTGCATGACTTCACATCTATCACATTGTTTGCCTTCTGAATGAAGGACAAAACTGGAGGGAGAAAGAGAATTTGGAATTCACTTAAAAAAAATTTCAAAGGGACAGCTAGGGTGGCCCAGCGCCAGGCCCAGAGTAGGGATGACCTAGGTTCAAACTTGTCCCTAGATACTTCCTAGCCGTGTGAGCCTGGGCAAGCCACTTACCCCCCCACCCCACCCCACCCCATTGCCTCCCTAGTCCTTGCTGTTCTTCTGCCTTGGCATCCATACTTGGAATTGATTCTAAGATGGAAGGTAAAGTTCTAAAAAAAAATGTCAAATAAATCAATCTATCATACCACATCACTTCTGTGTCATTAACAACAAAGGGATACAATCTCAATTAAAATGAGGAGTCAGAGATTCTGGAATTATTAGGTTGTAAACTTCATAAAGGCAGACACCATGTCTAATCTAATTTTTGTATCCACCCCTACGCCCAGTGGTCTAAACACAGTAAATGCTTAATGAAAGTTTTTCAAATTGAATATAAAAACTGAATAGGATCTTAATGATTACCTAGTTCTTCCCCCCACCCTACTCTATTTATTTTAAAGTCATTACTTTCTGTCTTAGAATTATTACTAAGTATCTGTTTCAAGGCAGAAGAGTAGTAAGGACTAGGCAATTGGAGTTAAGTGACTTGCCCAGAGTCACACAGTTAGAAAGTATCTAAGGACACCTTTGAACTCAGGACCTTCCATCTCTGAATCTGGATCCACTGAGCTACCTAGTTACCTTTCTTGTTTATTTTTATAAGTAACAAAACTTGAGTCTCTGGGAAAGGAAGTAACTAGCCTAAGATCATGTGATTGATTTGTATCCATTTGGATTAGAACTCTTGGGGTGTCTTGAATTTTGAGGCCCAGTGAACTTATAATATGTTCAAGTGTCATGTCCTGTAGGGTCCAAATCTGTTTACTACATGCTTCAGGATGAAAAAAACGGATCAGGGACTGAGGCTATAGACCAGAGGGGGGAAGTAGGAAGGAGGTAAAAAGGTAATGGATTTAGGATGCTGAAATATCTGTCCTCCTTTGTTAACAGAGGGAGCTGAGGCCCCGACTTTGTGCTATGAAAAAAGGTCCTAGTGGCTATGGCTTCAATCTGCACAGTGACAAGTCTAAACCTGGCCAGTACATCCGTGCTGTGGATCCCAACTCACCAGCTGAGGCCTCGGGGCTCCAGGCCCAGGATCGCATTGTGGAGGTAACTTTCCTTTCCGTCCTCCCCCCCTCCCCCCCCCCCGTTTTTTAGACTCTTTCATCTTCTTTTTACCAAACTCTCCTTACCTAGCTTCTTTCTAATTAGAGTATAAGATTCAAGAGCTGGAACAGTATCATTCATCCCCTTCCTAAATGGTGCTTTGCACTTAAGAAGGGGCTCTGTAAGTGTTGGTTGAATGAACAAATGAAATCCTTTTGCTGTTCCTGGCCTTCTTGCCACTCAGGCATGTCCCACTCCAGTCTACAGACAAACTCAGTTTACCTCTAGAGCTTTGTAGTCCTTGGCATGACTGAGTCCAGTTCTTAGAACAACTTCTAACAGAGGTCTGTTTTTTGGAGGGGCTTGTAGTCTTCAATGCCAGCTATTTCTTGATCCTTCTCCAGGATGGCATTTTTGTTTTTCAGACATTTTTACTGGAGGAAGGAAAGGGAACCTTTGTCATGTGAGGTGTCAGGCTGACTTGTGAGAGACTTGATGGAAAAGGAAATAGGAATTAACTAGATTATATATGGTTTCATCTGAAGAAATAAGAAAGTGATGGAACTTCTTCAAAGCCTTCGGATCCACTAAGAAGCAGGAGAATGATGCCAGGCCTTCATAAAACAAAATAGATTTTACATTTGTCCTCAAATCTAATCACTAAACTAAAAGGCTGGTCCATTATTACTGATGTACTCATCTATACCCATCTGGATATTTCCTTTATCTTTTTTCCTTTGTGGCTTAGATGCTCCCAAAGGGAAAAAAACAAAATTTAAAATTTTCTGCATGGTTTGTTAACTAGAATTTATTTAATAAACCTTTACCTTCCATCTCAGGATTAATATTGTGTATTGGTTCCAAGGCAGAAGAGCAGTAAGGGCTAGGCAATGGGGGTTAAGTGACTTGCCCAAGGTCGCACACCTAGAAAATGTCTGAGGTCAGATTTAATTAGGCAGCATCTATTAAGCCTCTCATACATACCAGGAACTATGCTAAGCATGGGAGATAGAGGCAAAAAACAGCCTGTGCTTTCAAGGAGCTCACAAGCTCCTCTTCTTCCTTCCCACTCTGCCCAATTATGTCCTTTGTCAATCCTGGATGCTTTGCGTTGGTGAATGGAATTTGTTGTCCGTTGTGGGAAGGGGGATCTGGAACTCCCTCTCCCCACCAGTGTTCCCAAGTTCTGGGTCACTCCTCCAGCTCTTTCCGTCCTCTCACAGGTGAATGGGGTCTGTATGGAAGGGAAACAGCACGGGGATGTGGTAGCTGCCATCAAGGCTGGAGGAGAGGAGACCAAGCTGCTGGTTGTGGACAAGGAAACTGATGAATTCTTCAAAAAGTGTAAAGTGATACCGTCCCAGGAGCACCTGAATGGTGAGTCAGGGAGGGATGAGGGGGTAGGCCCTGATTTCAGGGACTAAAATGGCATTCGTGGCTGCAGAGTAAAACCGGGGACTAGAGCTGGGGAGGAGGGGAGAGGCAGCTAGTTCCTTTTTTCCCTTGTTAAAGGTTCTAAAGACCTTCTGGGGCTGTTGCTCCTGGCACTCACTCCATCTTCCTTTTCTGTCTTAAGATGTGGGAAGCTGGCCCAGAGAAGGGGAGAGCTGGCTCCAAGGCCCTGATGGAAAATGGGGCAATAGGGAGCTGGCAGGGGTACTTTAGGTGAAGAATAGGAGAGGGAAGGCTGTATGGGGGAAAAGGGGAGAGCTAGTAAAAAGATGGCTCTTTCTCTAATGGGAAGGAGAGGAAGCTAAGAAAGCTGGACTCTCTGTCTCCTTTCTCCACCACTTCCCCAAGGGCCTGTCGTTATGGGCTCTGAAGGAAAGGGTTAACTTTGTCAGTGGATCAGGTCAGCTCCCATAGTAGGGGCAGACTGCTCTCCCTGCCCCCTTCCCCTTCCCTGGTCAGGTTGTCTTGGAAACTTCAGGCATGCTCCACAGAGCTTCTGGCTCCCCCTCCCGTCCCCCTTCCTTCCCTCTCCCAGTTCTTGCCCCTCCCCCTTGTGGCCAGGCAGTGTTGCCATGGCAGTAGTCAGGAAGGGGTTAAGTGGACCCTGCTCCCTGTGCTGGACCCTGAAGGGGATGGCTCCCTCGGCTGGGAGCCACGGGCAGGGTGCGGCCAGCTTGGACTTTGTCACAGGCTGGATCCCCCGGGGAGAGTTTTTAGTGTTAGGGGGCAGGTTGGTGGCTTACTAATACCATCCTGTCACATGTTCAGAAATACTTGGGACTGGGGGGAGGAGTAATGAAGCTGTAAACAGTTGCCACTGAAAATGCATCTTATCTCCTGACTTTTACCCAGCCCTTGTGGCCTTCTCTGCAGGGACAGGGTCCTGGGAGCCTTTGGGGCTTTATAGTTTGCAAAGTTTTTCACATGGAGGCGAGGCAATGTGATGTTTTGGATCAAGAGACTGCCTTAAAGTCAGGAAGACAGGCCCTGGGGTTTAAGTCTTACTAACACAAATGGGCTGTGTGTGTGTGTGACTCTGGCCAGGTCACTTAACCTCTGTGAAGAGTTGCCACAGAGCAAGCATCCATCCACCTTCAGTAGACAGAAGATCATTTTAAGCCAGTGAAACCGAAGCTTCAGGATCTACCCTGTTGCTTTTTATAATCTTTTATTTTTAACCTTTACCTTCCTTCTTAGAATTAATATTAAATATAGTTCCAAGGCAGAAGAGCAGTATGGCCCAGGCAATAGGGGTTAAGTGACTTGCTCAGGGTCACATGGCCAAGAAGTGTCTGAGGCCGGATTTATTTTTAAAATATATATTTTTTTACCAATTACACATAATAACAAATTCCCACATAAGTTTTCAAAAGTTATATGATCCAAATTGTCTTCTTTCCTGAGCCCTCCCAGAGCTGGCAAACAATTCGATCTGGATTATACATGTATTAACATGTAAAACATTTCCATGTTCATTTTTGTGAGTGAATAATCATTTAAAACAAAAAACTAAATAAGTGAAAAACGAGTAAGCTTTCAACTGCATTCTGACTCCAATAGTCCACTCTAGAAGTGGACAGCATTCTTTGTCATGAAGTCTGAGGCCAGATTTTTGAGCCCAGGACCTTCTGTCTCTAGGCTTGATTCTCAGAACACTAAGCCACCTAGCTGCCCCTTTGCTTATGCCATCTTGGATCTCTTCAACACTGGGAGGTGGGTGCTTACAAGGCTGAAGGGACCTGTGTAACTCGCTTAGGTTCATACAGCTAGTAGATGACTTCAGTAAGATTTGAATTCCAGTTGCTCTGACTCTTTAACTTTGCATTCTATCTACTAGGCTACTTTGGTGGCCAGGGAGTTCAGTAGGTAGGAAGTCCTTGAGTGGCCCTTGGAAGAGGAGACTTGAGGGGGAGAGATTTAACTACTAATTAGGCTCCAGTAGGAGCTGTGATGGTCTTGGCAAACTGAAATTAGATCAGTACCCGAAAGGTTTCATTTGGATGAGGGTAAGTCATGGAATCCTGACCAGAGAAGTAGGATTCCTTCAACAGTTCCTGCCTCTTCAATTGCCTAGACCAGTGATGGGCAAACTATAGCCCCCCCTGAAATGCTCTATCCAGCTGTGGGACATTATTCCTAATCTGAGGAATACAATGAGTAGGATACAATACAATGAAACTTCAAAAGAGTTGCCTGAGAAAGACTTGACAGATGAGCATTTCCTTTCCTTTGGCCCCCTCTTTAAAAAGTTTGCCCATCACTAGCCTAGAGAAATCTCCCAAGGAAAATACTTCATGTTTGGGTATCTGAGATTGTTATTTTTTAAAGAGGAGGAAACTAGAGAATTGGAAAGTGACGTGGGGTGTGTGCAACACAGCAAGAAAGCAGGAATGGCTTTATCAGAAACAAATAAGCAGCCCCAGTAAAGGGGGTTTCCAGTTCATGTCAAAGGTCTTTCTTAGGAGCACTATTGACTTTTATGATCCTTTTCAAAGTATGAAAGTCAATGATCATGGCAAAGACCAATCTGATGACACTTAACTATTCGTAGTTTTAAAAGGGGAAGGGGAAAGAACAAGCATTTATTAAGCACCTACCATGTATTAGGCATTGTGCTTTTAAAATACTATTGGGAGATAGAGGATGTTATTCCCACTTTACAGTTGAGGAAGTGGAGACAGCTAGGTCACTAGTTAAGTGACTTGCCCAGGGACACATAGTATCTTGAGGCTAGGTTTGAACTTGGGCCCCCTCTCAACCCAAGACCCAACTCTTTATCTACTGTACCATTACCTGCCTCATTGTTGCCTTTAAAACAAAACAAAAAAATTCATAACAAAGTGAGAATTCAGTAAATTGTAAAAGGATTCAGTTAATTCTGCCATCCATATAAATTAATGTTACTCTCAGAAGATTGTCATTTTCATCCATCTTTTCATTTCATTGGCATTTCACTTTTGGGTCCAATAGCCCGCCCAGTCCCTCTAACTCCAGGCCTAGCTCTCTATCCTTTGAGCCACCTAGCTGCCCTACATTTCTTCTTAATGTTTAATTTGTGTCAAATGCTAAAGGTTCTTCCATTGATCGATTGATAAGCAATCATGTCAGCATGTGGGCTGTGAAGACACCACATGATTTCTAACTTTATGCCTTCTTTTCTTTACTAAAACTGGAGCCTCTGTTCTAGGATTCAGTTCTGGATGGGGAATCACCACAGGCCTGGTGGTGCATCTGGCAACACCAGCTCTGGGGCTTTGTCCTGCAAATGAATCTCTGGAGCTGCTGAAGAAAGGGATCTTGAGAAATTTGGGGGGGAGCCAGGTGGGGAGGGAAAGTGGGGTATTCAATGAAATTAGGAATCTGAGATTATTTTTTAAAACCCTTACTTTCTGCTTTTAGAATGCAGACTAAGTATCTAGTTATCGGTTCCAGGGTTTAAGAGCAGTAAGGCTAGGCAGCTGGGGTTAAGTGACTTGCCCAGGATCACCAGCTAGGAAGTGTCTGAGGCCAAGTTTGAGACTAGATCTTCCTAACTCCAGGCCTGGCTCTCTCTAACCACTGAGCCACCTTAGCTGCCCCTTTGAACAAGTCATTAACCCCAATAGCATATCCTTAAATTTCCCCATTTGTAAGCACCTACCTTACAGTGTTGTTGAGATCCAAGATGACCAGAGTCACCCAGCTAGGAAGTATCTGAAGCCAGATTTGAATTTAGCTCCTCCCATCTCTGGGCCTGGCACTTTATCCACCATATTACCTAGCTGCCCTAGGAATCTGAGATTATTATGGGATCTAAGGGACCTTGTGGTCATCCAGTCTTGCCCTCTCATTTTAGTGCAGAAAATGGCCTACAGAAATTAAGGGATTTACCCACAATTCCTAGCACAAATTAGTGACATCTAGGAAGAATCTAGGACATTAAATCTGAAACCCAGTTGTCTCCTGGAATAATTGTCTTCTGATAAAGCAAAATGCTTGGGTCATGGTCATTTTTGAGTCTGGGGTAAGACTATTTCTAATCCTCATACTTAGTAGGGATCTCAGTCATGCTCCAGGAATCAATAAAATTTAACTTTTAATTAAAATTTTTAAGAATTCAGAAGCCAGCTACCTACATGGGATCACCATATTCCATAGTGGTGGTCATTAGGGACATACTCTGTTGATGTAGGGAAAAGAACTATGGCCTTAGTCAGGAGAGCTCAGTTTTAAAAATACCTGGTAATCTTGTTTATATTGCATGACCTCTTAGTACTTTAGTTTATTGATCTGTAAAATGAAGATCATAATAGTTTCACCACCTCAGAGGGTAATTGTGACTATACACAAGTCTTAAGGTCCTAGTAGAGGTGCCACCTACCTAATACTTATCTCTTTCCAATCCTCATTTCTTACTGCCTTCTATTTTTTATATATCCTGAGACTTTTCCTTTCTCATGCCAGATGCCTTGACTTCTCCACTTTTGCTCTGGCCGAAGTCAACATCTTATGGATCAGCCTTCCTGAATTTCTAGGCGAGGTTGGGGCATGGGTCGACAGCTCTTTTCATGCCAAGTCCTGAAGAATTTGAGGGCAATTTCCAACCCTTCCCTGCCCACACCCTGAAATATTCCTGCAAAGTTTTGGTCGATAATGATAATGCCCAAAGCCTTTGGAATCATCCACATTTATAATGTTCTCTCTCTTCCCTTTACCCTTACAGGTCCCTTGCCAGAGCCTGTTGCCAATGGAGAAGTAGAGAAGGTAAAGACTGTTTTCTTCTGCTGCTTTTCTGCTATCACTCCTCCAGCTTTTGACAACTACTTTCTTAATGGGTCTAAGACATCTGCTTGTGTGAATGTGCCTTCTGAGTGCTTGTGTGAGACACATAGGGAAAAGAGATAAAAACAGAAGACAATCCAGAGAGAGAGACATAGATAGGAGGCAGGGAAGGAAGACAGAGGTGGAGAAGGACAGAGGGAATGGAAGAAAGGGAGGAAGGAAAAGAAAGAGGGGAGACAGACAACAATCAGGGAGGTTGGGAAGGAGTCTGAAGCTCTTCATCTTTGAAACTCAGAGACAGAAGCTGATCTTGACTGTACAATTTGGGTGTCCAATCTGCTAAAAAATTCCATGTCCTGAGCTCTGATGCTTCGTCTTACCCATGCAGACCCTAGCTCAGGGCAGAGCTTATTTGAAAGGAGGGGAAAGCATGGGTGTAAGTCCCTCCAAGGCCCTTCCTCCTGCCCTGCTAGTCACTGGGTGATGGCCCCCACTCCCTACCATACAGAGGAGACTATTCTTCCCCCGAAGAACAGAGCTTCAGTGTCCAGCCGATGCCCAGCCTCTGCTACTTCCAAGTCTGGGTTGAGAAAACAAAGCTCTCTTCCCCCCAGTCCCTTTCCCCTCCCCCCTGCCCAGTGGAAGAAAATGAGGAGTTGGGAGGAGTCTACAGAGGCTGTCTGCCAGCCAGGGCCCTAAGAGAAGGATGGAAGGGGCAGGGAGCCAAGCTGATGCTCCTGGCCAAGACATTCATACTGAGGAAAGTTGCCCTTTCCCTAGAGGTAGCATGGAGGAGGGTTAAGTGTTTTGTAGGGTCCATTCTATTCCTCCTCGATCCAGTGAGCAGAGCTAGTAGGAACATAGGTTGGGGAACACTGAGCTATGCTTCTATTTCAAAGGCAGCAACCTGAGGGTAGTAGGAATCGGGCAGTTTCCCCTCAAGGTAGCTCCCTTAGTGGTCTGAGACTCTTCTTTATGTCTCTAATCATAGGCACAGTACCCTCTTCACAATACCTTACTACCTATATCCTTCATATTCCTCAAGGAATCAGGCTTATGGGAAGTTTTAGGGGAGAAATGGCAGGCAGGGAGAAGGAAATAGTCCAAAATACCTCAAGATTCAGGGATTATCTTGAATAGAATTCTCCCATTGGCACAAAAAGGTCTCTTAGCATCCCCACCTTACAAAAACATCTCTAATCTCAAACCCAAGGGCCAGTAGCTAAAAGCCAGAGGTAGGTTAGTGAAACCTGCTATTTTTTGGCTAAATATTATAGTGGATTACCTGGTCTCTTTCTCAAATATTGGGTTACCCCTTGGAGGAATAGAAATTCTTCACCTAGAATAGATCTGAGAGTATTAGTGGTTCTGGGGTAAGTTAGGCCATTTGCTGCACTGCCTCATCTCAGGCAGTTTTTGTCTGCCCTGGTGCTTAACATCCTGAGATAAAACGTGTGTGTGTGTGTGTGTGTGTGTGTGTGTGTGTGTGTGTGTGTGTTTTGATACCAAGGAAGAACATTAAGGGCTGGGCAAAAGACTTGCCCAAGGTTACATAACTAGAAACTGCCTGAGGTTAGATTTGAACCCAGGACCCTCCTATCTCTGGACCTAGCTCCATCTGTACATTAAAAAAAACTTTTTAACCCTTAACTTTCCTTCAATTTTGGAATCAATACTGTGTATTGGTTCCAAAGCAGAAGAGTGGTAAGGGTTAGTAGTGGGGGTTAAGTGACTTGCTGAGGTCCCATTTGAACCTAGGACCCTCTCATCTTTAGGTTTGACTCAATCCACCAAGCTACCTACCTGTCCCCTCCACATATAGTTTTTACTTTCTTTATTCCAGGAGAGCAACAGTGCCAGTTGGTCTGAGGCAGTGTGTGAGTGCCCCAAACCAGCATCGTCAAGATCCACACTTAGTGACACCAGTGATGAGGTATGCCTGGGCCCAGGGGTTGAGATATGGTAACTGGCCTTCCCAGAAACAAGACTCTGTCCTGGCTCAAACTCATTGAGGGTCATCCTAGGAAGGAAGGGAAGAGGCACGGAGGTAATGTAGGCCTAGTGAATGACATACAACCTAGGCCTCTTGCTTCCTAGCCTTTGGGGTCAGAACATTTGGCACACCAGCTGGCATCTAGACACATGTATGAAGTATTTTGTGACCTGGATCCCCGAGCTATAGGGTTGAAAACTAAGCTAAGTGCCATAACCTTCCCTAACCCGCCCCTCAAGGGCAGTAGGAAAGTGTTCCTGCAATATGAATAGAGGGACTTAACTCACTTTCCCCATTTCCCTTGCTGTCTTCAGGTGGATTCTCAAGACAGTCCCAAGAAAAGAGATTCCACTCCACCCTCTTCTACCTCCTCCTCCTCCGACCCCATTTTGGACTTCAACATCTCCCTGGCGGTGGCCAAAGAACGGGCTCACCAGAAACGCAGCAGCAAACGGGCACCACAGATGGACTGGAGCAAGAAAAATGAACTCTTTAGCAATCTCTGAACAGCCTCCTTCCCCCCCCTTCCCCACCAAACTACCTTGGAGAGTGGGGAAAGGGTATTGGGGCCTTCCTTCCATTTCCTCTTCTCCACTCACCCCAAATCAAAGTATAAATCAACACCAGCCTGATTTTTCTAGAAACCTGTTCTTTCTTGAAGCCCAGAGAGCATGTTTTCCTATTCTGTCCTAAATGAGAAAGGCACCTTCTCCCCAAATCCTTCCTTCTTAGGGCCTAAGAAAGGTCTATTTCTTGACAACATTCTCCCCATTCCCTGCCAGCTGGAAGACTGTGAGATGATTTAATAGGATAGATTTTTTTTTTCAATTAATGATTTCATGCCATCCTAACATAACACTGTCCCAGAGCTTGGGAATGACTGAATGAAAAGCCCTAAAGACAGAAACCACAGCTTGGGGATGGACAAGAGTCTTCTCCCTAAAAGCCACAAATAGGGTGTTTGGGGGTTTTCTGGGGGAGGGTGGGTTGTGGGAGAATGTTCTAGTGTCAAGTTTAGAAGGAATTTTTTTGTGTGTTACGATTAACATGATTCTTCCCAGTTCTTGGGTTGGAGGAAGTTGCTTGTTTTGACTTAAGCTTGTTTGTCCCTACTCTTGAGATTATTTGGGATCCAGGGGCAGCTGGGTAGCTCGGTGGACTGAGAGTCAGGCCTAGAGATGGAGATCCTAGGTTCAAATCTGGCCTCAGACACTTCCCAGCTGTGTGTCCCTGGGCAAGTCACTTGACCCCCATTGCCCACCCTTATCACTCTTCCACCTAGGAGCCAATACACAGAAGTTAAGGTTTTAAAAAAAATTATTTGGGCTCCTGGGTAAGAGGAAGAACTACTTACCTGGCAGCTTCCCAGCTGAGAGCTGGTCATCAGTCAACAATCCTTTATTAAGTATCTGCCACACGCCAGACACTGCTAGGACCTGGGATATGAAGAACACTCTTACCCCACCCCCAAGAGTCCCTGTTTTCTAGGAGTTCATAGTCTTAATTGGCAATGAAAAGTCCTATAGAAATTCCAGTGGGTTTCCCTTATCCCTTCCCTGTCCCATATCCAGCCTTGCCCTGCCAGGCCATCTTTAGAAAAGGAAGGGAAGGGAATAGTTCAGGTTAGAGGGGCTATTTGCAGGTCTAATCATCTATGCCTTATCAACCTAAGATGGAAGGGGGAAAATGTAGATGAATCAGATCTGGAGATGGTTAGTCCTGGGTTCAAATCTTCCCTCAGACACCTAGCTGAAGGATCCTGGGCATGTCCCTTAGACCCATCTGCCTAACCCTTATCATTTTTCTGCCTCACCATAGAAGGTATGGGTTTAGAAAAGTAAACAGTAGATCTGGTTCTTGAAATACCTGCCCTCATTCACAGAACTCTGCACTACGCTTAGCTGGGCTAAACCGGGTTTATAGGCTCTTTGGTGTCCAAGCTAAATCCAAGTCAATATGAACGGGTATGTACCTCAGTGGAGTAACCATGGTGGAGAAAGCAAGGGCATTGTCCTGTGGGTGCAAAAGTCACTGACAAAACTTTTAATCCTTCAGCAGTTAAGAGAAAAAATTTAGCACCTCATTACTAAAACAGGAAATAACCACATGATTGCAATAAACTCCCAGTTCCCTAGACCCGACTTACTTCTTTCCCCCCCACACCACACCCCCCCACTTCCCAGCTTTCTTATCCCAGGCACAAAAATTTGTACTCCCGTACAGACCCCTCACCACCAGTCACTCGGCTCAAATTTACCTTTGGGGCCTCTACAGTTGAAACTTCGGTCTGGCACAGTGAAGAATGCTGAGTCCTAGGTGATTAGAAGTCTGGAATGAGGCAGGGGAAAAGGGGAGGCACTAAGCCCTAGGCTGGGGGAGGTAGGTGGGAATGCAAGGATTTGGCTTAATCTCAGCCTGGTCTGCTGGTGTTTTACATTCCTGGGAATGGTGAGACCCTGAGTCAGCTCCAGTGATTATTATCTTATCTGGCTGTAGCAGTGAGCCTTACTCTTATTAAGATTTGTTCCTCTAACCCCAGCACATACTGTACAGAAAGCAGCAGCTTGGGGGCAATAAAAGTAGAAAGGTTAAAAGGATGAGGGCATCGTGTTCTCCTTGAAAAAAGGCAGAGGTGAGAAGTCTCCTAGATTGTAGAAGTTGGGCGCCCCCCCCCCTCCAGTTTTATTTATTAAATGAGAAGTTACTGGAGTCTGGGAATATGCTCGGGTGGGACTTGTAATATCTACAGTGGTAACTGGCTTTGGGGTCCATTTCATGGGAAAAGGAGCAAAGAAGGTTCAATGCTCTTCTCTGACTCTGGCCCAGTCCCTTCTCTAAATGTGCAGAGAAAGGGGAAGCATTCTACAAGTTGTATTTAGCTGCTGTAATCCGCTTTATTTAACTTGGAGAAGGAACTCCCTGGGTGTCAATTGCCCCATCTTAAAATGATGATAGGGGTTGATTAGAACATCTTTAAGGGCCTTTCCAGCTCTTAAATCCCAAGAGTAAACGGCAGGTCAAAGACTAAACTATGTTTAAAGATTGTAATTCTCCCAAGGGGCTCAAAAGCAGCACTGTTGGCTATGTCTGCAAAACTGTCAAGACCATAAATTGGGTTAGAAGCTGGAAGTTGGGCATTCAAGCCTAACCCACTCTTCAACCTTTTGGCTCCAAATCCCAATCGCTACTGTTTGAAAACTTCTGGCTATTAAATGTGAAGACTGTCAGGAACTGTATGGGATCAGGGCCCCTCCCAGCTTCACATACCAGCATAAGGGAGAAATATGTGCCCTGGGGGTTCTTTGGCTAAGCCAAGAATGGGGTGGAGTGGCTGAGGTAGGGTGGAGACTGAGTTCAGTTCAAAGATGGCCTGAAATAGATGGAGGGTGTGGATTTTTATTCTTCCCCTACCTGTCAAGATATTAATGCTCCAAGGCCTCCCATTTTTGGATAAGTAATCAAACTCAGGAGATGCTTGTGTTTTTTAATATATTGGGAACAGCCCCCAGTATTTCAGGATGGCCAGAAGAGGCCATAGCCATTCTGGGGATGGTTTCCCTACTTCTGAGCACTATAGAGCCCTTCTATCTCCAGCATCTTGTTTGGACTCCCCGCTCAGGTCAGGCTATCTGGGATTGCTCCTCCACTGCCCCCTGGTGGTCGTATAGAGAGCAGCAGATAAGGCCAGGGTTGGGCTTGAGTACTATTCTAGGCAGGAAAGCTCGGTTCTAGTGCAGCGGTAATCTTAACTCCCCTCAGTGCTACTGACTGGAACTTGACATCAGGGCCTACACACATGCCAGGGGTCAGTGTGCCATGAGGCTGGGAGCAAAGAGAAACCAGAGAGAGCCCCAAAGTCCTCTGACTCAGTCCAGGTCACAGGGCCAGTTCCAACGATTCCTCTGGGTTCCTCCCTTCTTTTCCAAACTCCGGCAGCTCTTCAGGCTTCTCTGAATTCTGGTCTAGATCTGGTTTCTGCCAGTATCTATTCCTAACACTGTGCCTCAGGGGAGAAGAGATCCATGAAGGATTTCATTGTGATCCTATGTCATTAGTTCAGCAAAAGCCAAGTTCAATGAAGTCCAGCGATCTACAGGACATCTGGAGAGAATAAGTTTTCCTGACCAGCCTTTGAGTAAAGTAGGATTGTAAAGGCCCAGTCCTTGTAGGAGAGGCTGGGAGTGTATAGCTTAGATTTCCCCCAAGAGTCTTTCTTACAAGACCAGGCAGGCTAGTAAGGCTCCCAGGAAGATGATCAATGGTCAGCTTTGCCAATTACCAGCTCCTGTCTCTGTACTGCTTCTCTTCTACATGGCTGGTCTGTTCCAGAAGCCACTGCCTCTCTGGCTCACTCACCAGTAGCCTCAGTATCACCTCTTCAAAGATGTTGTTTATAGCCACCTATGTGATGAAAGGAAAAGAAAATTAGGATTCAGTTTCTAACCACTGAACTTAACACTGGCACCTCCTCACCCCCATATTCATACTTTCCAACCCCTCCCCATCTGATATTCTTACCTGCTCAAAGTGAAGCTTTTTAAACATGCATATACTAGGCTCATTGCCTTGTCCAATTTTAGCTTCAAACTTGTTGAGACCTAACATGGTCACTCCTTCCAAGGTATGGCAGAAAAAAAGGAACAAACATTTTAATGACAAAACAAAAAAAGCATTCCCTTTCCCTTTCTCCTCAGGTCTGGCTCCTCTCTCCTAGGCTTCAATGGAACCTTATCAGTGGGAAGCAGTGAATATTCAGTCACTAGCTTATGACCCAGCAGTGTAAAAGCTAGGTCTAAATCTAAGTCAACACTTCTTCATCCTAGACCAAATATTTACACCACCCCACTCCATCCCCTCCACCACCCCCCAAATACACAGCTCCACTGACTGGGTCCTTCATCCTTACCATAAGCCATCATCATCAGAACTGCCTCTGTGCCAAACCCCTTTCTTCGATAGCTGGGCTCTGCAGGAAACAGGAGAGATGGGAGTGATTCTTTTGGGAGATGCTGGATTTGAGAAGTAGGGGGAAAGGCTCCTGACTTCCTGGTTCTGGGGAAGCCTTCAGAATGTCTATTCCTGATCCAAAGTCCTGATCCATAAAAGCAAGAAGAGCTCTGGCACTTTAGACAGGGTGGCAGTGGCATCAGAAAACAGATTTAGATCCTATTCCTGTGAGTGATTACCAAGGAGAGCTTAGACAAATCATATCATTGCTCTAAGGCTCAATTTCTCTTATCTATAAAATAATGGGGTTGGACTATATGGGAATTCCCTTATAATTCTATTATCTCATGAAGAAGGGAAGGCAACAAAAGTTGAGATTAAGGTGTCAAGACACTTTGAAGGGCCACCACTGTTTAGGTGAACGTCTCCTAGAAATAGACAATGGTATATTGTCTATATGCCAATAGCCACCCTGGACCCAGCCAGCTACCTGAGTCTCAGCCCAAAGCTCTCCAGGATAATTAAGGACCCAATTGGCTTCAAAGACTGGGGACCAAGAAGAAGAGATTAGGGCAATGTTAGGAGATGAAAAACAAGGGAAACAGTAAGGCAAGATGAATCATACCAGCAATCATGACTTCAATCTCCCCCAAAGTTGGATCCTGTAAGTCAGCAAGAAACAGGTTCACATCTCCCACCATGCAGTTTTCTTCAGCTGAATCTCGATGTGCCTGCCATTTCTCTGCATCCAGTACAATGAAGGTACATTCTGGTGGACAGATGAGGTTTTGACTTGTAAACCAGATCTCCAAAATGTATCTTCCCACTCTCTCCCCAAAGATAGCAATGTTCTCCTAGCCTCTGGAGACAGTAAGGCCCAGAGCCTCTTTCAGATAAACCTTAAGCTTGTTAGTGGCATGAAAAACCCAGGCATTCTCCAAATATAGTCATGTTCAGCAGGTTTGGAGAAGAAAGCACAGTCATGCTAGCTGATGAAGATATGTGCTTAGATTTGGGGTCTGAAGAAAGCAGATTTGCTGTCTCTAAACCATTCCTAGACTCACTGCCTCCTACCTGAAAGAGTCAAGCTCAAAAGAATCCCCTTCCACTTTTTTTCAGACTGTAATATCTGAGCAAATTGAGAAAAATGCTGAGGAGAAGTAAATAGACAACTCCCAAAGAGCCACCAAGGAAGACCATGACAGCATAGGAACTCAGGCTTCCCATAAGTCTCTCCACACCCCTGCCCTCAATGCCTCACTATCAGTATCTTCTCGCCAGCTGTGCTGCATTGCATACTCCTGCTCCAGAGTGAGAGGCTCTGAGGCTGTCAGCCGCTGCAGCTCCTCTGACTTCATCCACTCATGATATCTGAGGAAAAATTAAGCAAAATTTAAGAAATGAGGTAACCTGGGCCAATGGCTATGCCAGGAACTCTGTGGGAGTTGTAGGTGGTAAGAATGCTCAAAGAGCATTACATTACATAAAGTTGTTTGTCAAGGGGTTAGGAAAAGGACCAATGGAAGGGCTCTGAGCTACCCACAAAGGATAAGACGAAGGGCACTAGCCAGTGAGGTTAGGCCAGTCCTAGGAGGTCATACAAAAGGATCAGCTCAGTCTACCTTCCTGTCTCTTAGAAGAAATTATGAGAGGGTCGGCCTAAGGTACAAACATTCCAGAAATTCCTGAATGAAAGTAAAGCATGGTAAGTTGACCTTTTCAAAGTCACTGGGCAAGTGTCCATGAAGTTAGGCCACAACCAACTCTTTCCAATGGTTTGGTTCATATCTGCTCCTAATCCCTTACTGGAGAAGTACAAGCAATGCAGGTTTTCACAATCCACCAGTTGCTCCCTTAAGGGAATAAATTCTGCAGTCAGAAACTGTACTGGCTTTTAAAATTAATCTAATGTTAATGTAAGTGTCAGGAACGTCAGACAGGTTGAGGTCAGGATTTCGGGAAGTGAGCTTTATCACTGACACCAACAAAACATTACTGACAATCAGGAATGAGAGGGCAAGTTCTTTTTTCTCCTTTGTCACACATCGAAAAATCCACCATTTCATCAGTGGTGGGGGAAGTCACTCCAAATACTCACTGCAATTCAATTCAATTGTACTAGAGATGCAAAGACTAAATAAGATAGCCCCTTCCCTTAAGGGGCTTACATTTTCCAGGATGAAAATGCTGATTCAGTCTTCTAAAATGCTCTAAAGTCATCCAATAATGTGGATGACTTTCAAGGAAATTTATCTAAGTTTTGTGTAAAACACCTTCTAAAAGGCCTGAGAGTGAAAAATGAAATCAAGTGTGTTAATAGGGAAGGAAGTACTTACTCGTGGGGTCACAAGTGGGTCTTCCACCTCACATGTGGTTTCCTTTTGTAGTTCCCTTTAAAAAATTATTTCATGTGACCAATGTCCATTTCAGAAAAAAAAGAATGAGGCTTTTCTTTTGTTCCTTTAAGTTCTCTACATTCTTGAAGTTCAGGGTTAGTTCTGGGGTACTCAATTCTATTCCTCAAATATTTACTAAGTTCCTATTACAAGACACTATGCTAGGAAATGGGTATATGAAGACAAAAGAGAGAGAAATGAAAGTCCCTGTTGTCAAGGAACTTTACATTCTGCTGGGCAGTGGTGTGTCTAAGAAAGGGGGTTGAGGGAAATCCAACATAACCACAGATAAATAAATTCAAAGTACATATGAATTAGTTTTAAGAGGGAGTCTGAGGGAATCAGTTAAGACCTAGTTCTATATAAAGAGCTGAGTTATGTTTTGAAGGTGTAAGAGGGGAGACTAGATATTTAAGGTATGGTCGCCAGAAAGGTACAGAATCTAAAATAATCCCTACATATCAATATGTACATTATATTATAACATTAGACTGTGAACTCTTTGAGAGCCTGGACTGTTTATCTTTCTTCGTAATTCTAGCACTTAGTACTGTGTCCAACATACAATAGGCATTTAATAAATATTTGGGAGTTTAGGGGCTCTTTTTGCTTTTTTCCCCCCAATTAAATGTTTAATAAATTTTTGTTGACTTGACATTATATTATGTGGGTGATAATGGTTACAACTCACAGACAGTAGGAGGGGGTATTACCTGGGTACATGCTCCCTGGTGTAGGGTACCAGGATCACCTTCTGTCCCAGCAGCATTGTGTTTTGATTCACCCTCATGGTTACACCAAAAAGATGCAATCAGGCAAATACAAGATCCTCAAGGGATTTCCTCTTGGTAAAATTGCTCCCCTTCCAGCCCTTTCTTTATGTGGCCAACATCCTGAAAGTCAAACAACCCCCAGACTGGTTTATTAATATTATCACCATCCCTAAATCTCTCTTAATTTCATTGCTTTCCCTATTAATTATTTCCCACTTATCCTGTATATAGCTTGCTTTGTATATACTTACTTGCATATTGTCTATCCTATTAAATTGTAAGTTCCTTGTGGACAAGGGCTGTCTTTTCCACAGTGCTTAGCACATAGCAGGAGCTTAATAAAGTTTACTGAATTGAAATGTTGTCTCTCCCATTAGACTATAAGCTCCTGGAGTGTCTTTTGCCTCTTTTTGTATCCCCTGAGTTTAGCAAGGTGCTTGGCATGTAGTAAGCGGCTAATAAATGCTTACTGATTGACTGACTATAGTTAACATTGCCACATATTCCCCAGAATCTGAATAAGGCTTTATTTGCATGAGAGGTAGCATGGACTATGGATAGAGAGGTTCTCTTAGGTTCAGGTTCCTCCTCTGATACTCACTGGTGTATCCTCTGATACTCACTGTGTGACCTTTGGGGAAGTCGACCAACCTCTTAGGACTTTAAATAATTCTGGGATAAAATGCTCCGAAGGTACCGCCTGCATTTGTAGAGAGAGCTCTATAGCAATGAAATTATAAGTGCAGTACCTATACCTACGGCTTGCATGAGGGACTTTATGCTTTACATTTTTGTGTCCATGTAATAATACATATTTTTATTATCAATATTAGTAACAATCTCATTTGCATGGATCACTACACTTTTGCCTCCATTTCCCAGTCCATTTAATAAGTGAGCAAACTGAGGCCCAGAGGTTAAATCCGACTTGTCCGAAGACTCACAGCTGGGTGGTGGCAAAGGCAGAACCTTTCCCCCAGTCCAATCTATTCAAAAAACGTGAAGAACAAGTCGGTCTTCTAGGCAAGTCCCGGAAACAGCAAAGACTTCAGGGTCAATAGACTTTCCATCCCGGGGCTCCAACCTCGTCAGATTGGCCGCGGCCAAGCCCCGTCCCAAAGCTGATCCCTCCCCCTGGCCTCCGGTGCTGTCCCCGAGCCGCCTTCCCATCGCCCCCAGCCTCGGACCCCGGCGCCCGCTCCCACCGTCAAGGTTCTGGTCCACTAGTCAGAGCCGGTTCCCGGAGCCGAGCCACGATCCCAAACGTGCGTACACCAGGACAGACTGCATTTCCGCCGCTCTGCCTCCGCCCTGGTCCCGCCCTCTCTCCTTCGCTGGAGCCAATCCGTGACCCCCGCTTCGCCTCCGTTCCTCCCCACTTCTCCCGTGACTGGACGTGTACGGAAAAGGTGGTCTCGCTATGCGCAGTCTCTGTGCGGAAGACGACTTCTGGGTAGATCACCCTGCCGGGCCTGTGGAGTCAGCGGCGGGGGCGGGGGCGAGGGCGAGGTGGGGCCGAGGGAACTGCTCTCTGGTACCCGGCCCCTGCATCACTAACTGCCTCTTGAGCCCCAGGCTGG
The DNA here is from genome assembly GCF_016433145.1 of Gracilinanus agilis. Taxonomy (NCBI): domain Eukaryota; kingdom Metazoa; phylum Chordata; class Mammalia; order Didelphimorphia; family Didelphidae; genus Gracilinanus; species Gracilinanus agilis. Next base: position 210,212,182 of record NC_058133.1, on the reverse strand, counting down.
AAAGGAGAAGCGGGGCGGGGTAGACACAGGCCGCGGCCCGCTGGGAATGTGGGAGCTGGAGCCGGAGCAACGAGGAACAGAGACCTGGACGCGAGCATTTGGTGTAAGGGGAGGCTCGGCGGGACCGGGCCGAAGCTGGGGAGCATCGTAGGATCTGTGGCTTGGATTGAGCACATGTTGTTTGCAGCGTGGCATGGTGGGCTTGCAGGCAGTAAGACCTGGGTGCAGCTGACACTGGCCACATGGTCCTGGGCGGTTGTCTCGTTGCCACTTTAGGACTTCTCTGCTAAGTCAGAGACTAGAGTGATCCTGTGTTGCTGAAGAGAGTTCCCACCCAGGGAGTCCACCACATTGGTGAAATCTTTGTCTTGTGAACTGGGTAGAGGACAGGAAAAATGAGAAATTTCTATATACTTATTTGTTTACAAGTTGTCCCTCCCCTCCTCCCCATAGATTGTAAGGCATAGATTCTCCCCATAGATTCTTGAGGGCAAGGGGTTGACTTTTGCCACTTTTTCTATCTCCAGGGCTTAGCAGAGATACCAGGAGTGTAGAAGATACTAAGTAAATGCTTACCAACTGATGATATATAATGTAACTACATATCTATAACATATATAACATTGATACACATTTACTTGTATTACACATACTGTGAATAATGCCTTAAGTAGCATAACCTAGTGGATAAAGAGCCAGCCGTCAAGTAGCCCTCATAGTAATTATCAGTACAGACAGAATGATCCTACCCAGGGTGACTATCTGTGGGCCAAAGGGGAATGGGAGTAAGGGGAAGGGAGTCTGGAGTTCCTCTTGCTGAATACTACAAGAAATCATCTAGTCCTTTTTTGTTTTGATGATGACAGCAGCAGTTGATGCCACCTCAAAGAAAGAATCCCAACTCCATAGCCTGAGCTTCAAGAACTTTTCTACCCATCTTAAACATGGCTGGTGGAATCACAGAAACTGGGGACCTTTATTCTCCCTATGTAAGTATTATTTTTAGGACATTTGAGTTGCCTTGGAAAATATCTACCTCTAAACAACCTAGACTCATGGTCCCTCAGGAAGTGGACTAAGCATATTGGCTACTGAAGTGGATAGCCTCTAGGGAAAGAAAGAAGAATAACTTATTACTTCAATTTAACATATTTATTGTGCATCTACTATGTGTGGAGTAAAAGCTGGGAACTTGTGTGACTTCTATGCAATCAGGTGGTTTTGATATATTTGCAGTATCTTGTGTTTCTCTTTCAGTCAGATTATAATCGTAGAGTGTTTCTGTGTGTCCTGTCCCCTTAGGAGTTAATGAATTTTATTTATCCTTGTCTAATAGTAGGAATAATAGATAGGATTTGACAATGTTGTATATGATAATACCATATATACCAGCCCTTGACAAAATGTATGTTAAGATTTTTAGTAACTGACAAGCATTTTGCTTATCTCTTGGTCTTTTTCAGCCTTACAGACTTAGGTCTGTAGTAAACTGAATCTGTACAACCTTTGCCTTAGATGGTATAAGAGGCCCTGGGGCACATATAGAGGGTTTAAGTTTTAGGTGGCATTGATAGAACTGGCACTTCCAATGGACTGACTAATGCTTATGTTAATTCTTTCCAAGATATTAAGTTTATTTGCTCTGGGTGGTTGTGATTACATTTCCAGGCCAACCCTTTTAACTAGCTGAATAAGTTATTTACCCAGAATCATCTTGGTGATAAATTCACATTGTCACCTAGATAAATGTAGAATGGGTTTTCTTGGAAGGTGGTAAGGTCTTCTTTCTGGATACTCTTGTGATTTTAACCCATTGTAGAGTGCCCTATTCTATGCCTTGTTTTTCAACTCTGCCCAGAGTTTCTGTTGTGTTAGCTTTGGGCGAAAATGTGATTTATTTACCATTGAAATACAATTGTTAGCATTTTCATGAGTTCGTTTGGGTATTCATCAAGCAAGGACCTTGAACATTTGCAACTATGAATGACATTCTAGAAGCTCAATTTCAATTTATTGCCCTTAGAGTTTACTGGAAAAAGGAAAAGCCAGTTGTTTGACAAAGAAAATATTCCATAAAGGGAAGAAATGATGAAATGTTTCTTTTTCAGAATACTGAAAATGGCCTTCCTTAGGCTGGGTTTAATTATGAATCTCATAATGTCTGTGTAGTTGGTGAATAGCCCCTGGGGAGTGCTCATTCACAAGTAAAACTTTACATAATCAGTATTCCAAGAAAAGAGAGGAAGGAAGCAAATTTGGCAACACTTGTAATAGAATAAATTGGAGTAGGGAAGAAACTGGAGGCAAGTAGACTGATAGAGTAATCCAGGCATGAGCTGATTAGAATTTAGACCAGGGTTATAGTAGTTCATTTGTTTTTTTTTTAAACCCTTACCTTTGATCTTAGAATTGATACTAAGTATCAGTTCCAAGGCAGAAGAGCTGTAAGGGCTAGGAAATTGGGTTTAAGTGACTTGCCCAGGGTCACACAGCTAGGAAATATCTGAGGTCAGATTTAAACCCAGGACTTCCTGTCTCTAGCCCTGACTCTCTATCCACTGAGTCACTTAGCTACCCTGGTTATAGTAATCATAGTAAAAAGGAAAGTGTGGTTATGAGGAACATTTGGGGGAAAAAAAAAAGATAGGACTTCCTGACTGAATGTAGTGCAAGTTTCCTGGAGGACTCTGGTTTCAGGACAAATTCCTTCTACACAGACTTTGCAGCAGTTTTAGAGATTTGTTCTTCTCCACCCTTGGAGCCATTGCATGTGAGAATCAACACCATGACCTTAATGCCATTTTTCTGCTATTACAGGTTGGACTGGTGTACATGTTCAACCTGATTGTGGGCACTGGTGCCCTCACTATGCCCAAGGCTTTTGCCACTGCTGGTTGGCTTGTTAGCCTAGTTCTTCTCCTCTTCCTAGGCTTTATGAGGTAAGATGTGGCTAAATGTATGTCCTTATGATTCTGAGTGTGTTTTAACTACGAAGCTAAAAGTTGCATGGTACACACAGGTTACCTTGAATTGCTGTACTAGAAATTTTGGGGAAGACATGACCTCTAATGTGTCTAAGTCAAAGTATATATAATCAGATTTTAGTTATATGTACTAAGAGCAAGGGGTGCAGATATGATGAATGTTAAGCTTCATGTTGTTTTTTCCTACTACCAGATCTACAATTCCTCCAACTTTTTATTTTTAGGCTTATATTAAAGTCTCTTCATCTCTTGAGAAGATGCTATTTGACAATGTGGGAAAAAGCACTGGGAGCACTTGCAGTGATGGGGATGTCAGCATGAGATGTATCATTTGCTTTCAATCTTTTCCAGATAAATACATAATCAAAAATTAACCTTACTGTGATTCATGCCAAAACAAATGCTATCCGTTAATCCTCAGGACAACCTTTCCCAAGTTAAGGTGACCAAGGAACATATTAGGGCTTAAAATACTTTGATAAAGGGCAGCTGGATAGAATAGTAGATAGAAGGCCAGACTTGGAGTCAAATCTGGCCTGACACTTCTTAGCTATATGACCAGCAACAAGTCCCTTCACCCCAATTGCCTGGCCTTTACTGCTCTTCTGCCTTGGAATCAATACTTAATATTGGTTCTAAGACAGAGAGTAAGGTTTTAAAAAATAAAAAACATAGATTAAAAAATTATAAATGCATAAGCCTACAATCAAAGAAAGCCATGGGCTATTTAGCAGTATTGAGGCAAGGCAGGAAGAAATTGTGGCAGAATTATGAATGTCAAAAGAATGGATAGTTGTAGGAATATATCACAAGGTGAAGTTTACAACTTTAATTCCTCTTTCTTCCTTAACTTTAACCTTATAGCTTATATATTGGGGAAATAGAGAAGAACAGGAAGTAGTGGGTGGTGGTTGGCTCTCAAGGATGAGTGGTGGCTTTTGTCTCAGGTTTCACTTTGCCTCTGGATCTTTCCCTCTTGCAAACCTAAGTGGTAGTTAAAACTGAGATGGGGGAGGGAATATAGAGGGAATGCCTCTGCTTTGCTATACTCTGAATTGGCTCAAGTGCCTCTTTGCTGAGTAATTTTCTTTTTCTTAAATTTTCTTAAAATATAAGCTCAGTATGAATCAACAATGTGATGATGTAGTCATTGAGCTAATGTAGTCTTAGACTGCCTTAAAAGAAGTGTATCCCACAGAGTGAAGAGGTGACTCGTGCCCTTCTCCCCTTACCCTAGAGTATTGTGTCTATCTAGAGGTTAGTCCAGAACTTCACCTTTTACAAAAAATTTTAACAAACTGGAGTTTGCCCAGTGGTGGGAATTATGGTGAGAGTCCTCAAAATTATGGTATCAAAGGATCCATTGAAGAATGTGGGAATATTTAGCCTAAAGAAGAGAAGACTTTAAAGGTAACATGGTAACAATTTTCAAATATTTGAAGGGCTGTTATCCAAAAGAAAGACCTGTTGTGCTTGGCTGAAGAAGTTACTGTCAGCAGAAGTTATAGGAAGATAGACTTTGCCTCAGTACAGTTTTTAAAAAAATCTTAACAATTTGAATCATTTAGAACTAAAAAGGTTTACCTTGTGAAGGATAAGTGTACTGGAGGATTTTGTAGGCAGGCATTCTTTGGTTATGTGTAGATAACCTTTTATGACTAGAAACCTTTGAAATTGTAGTCTTGTGATGGATGATATATTCATGTTGCATGGAACACATGGGTTCCATGGAAAACATATTGGGATTGGGCTCTAGCAGCCATATGGCTCCTCTTTTCCACCACTTGGGACTTCAGAATAGTTATCAGTGTATAGCCTTAGCGATAGAATCTTGGAAAGTCCATTTACAGAAGACAGAATTTTAGCTGACACTTCATGGAAGCCAGGGTACAAGGATGAAGCAGAAGAGCATGCTGATCATGGGGGATAATCAGTGAAAATGCACAGAGTCTGGATATATGGAATGTTTTGTGCAAGGAACAGCAAAAAAGCCAATGGCACTGAATCATAGCATATGTGGAGAAGAGGAAGGTGTAAGACTGGAAGGGTAGAAAGCCTTTCAAAATCAAACAGAATCATGTATTTGATCCTGGGGTGATAGGGAGCCCCAGAATTTTATTGAGTGGTGAGGAAGGGATGTGACATGGTAGCTGGACTTGAATCTAGAGCAGGGGTTGGCAACGTATGGCTCTTTCTGCAGGAGACATAAAGTCAATTTTTTTTCAGGCACTGTTACAGGAGCGCGCACTGTGAGCACTGTACGGCTCTCACAAAATTACATTTTAAAAAATGTGGCTTTTATGGCTCTCAAGGCCAAAAAGGTTGCCGACCCCTGCTCTAGAGAGACCAAATAAGGGCTATTGTAATAGTCCAGGCATGAGGTGATGAACATTTACACTAGGGTGGTGGTAGAGTTGGAAGAAAGAAAAGTGTATATATAAGAGATGTCCAAAGATAAAATCAACAAGGCTTTGGGGTAAGATAGAGTGAGGATTTGAGGATGACACCTAGGTTTTAAGCCTTCATGATTAGGAGATGGTGGTGTCTTGGACAGTAGTAAATAAGCTCAGAAGAGGAAGGAGAAAAAGTGATTTCAGTTTTGGACATGTTGAATTTAAGATGTCTAATAGGGAGTTGGAGATGTGAGACTAAAGGATAGCAAAGAGATTAGGATTGGAAAAATAGATCTGAGAATCATCAGCAAAGAGGATAATTTAATTCATAGTTGCTGATGAGCTCACCAAATGAAATGGAAGAAGAGTAAAGGGCCCAGGATAACTCTGGGGGGAACACTTACAGTCAGTGAAAGTGTAGAGGGAGAGGAAACATTATTAAGGGCCTACCATGTGCCAGGTACTATGCTAAATGAATAAATAAATAAATAAATATTATCTTATGTTATTATTATTCCTATTTTACACTTGAACCTGAGGCTGGTAAGAAGTTAAGTGACTTGCCCAGGTCACATAGCTAATAAGTGTCTAGGGCTGGATTTGAATTCAGATCTTCCATAGTACAGGCTCAGAATTCTATCTAATTGGTTAACACCCAACTTCCTGATCCAGCAGAGGAGAGAGAGAGAAGAGGCCTTTAGAGAGATAGGAAAAGAAACAGGAGAAAGTAGTGCATTAAAACCCTAGAGAGAATTAGAGAGAGTATCATCAAAGAGAAGAGTAATTTTAAAGGCTGTAGAGCAATCAAGAAAGTTATTCTATTAGGTAAAAGACCCCATTCATATTGGAAGGTAGTGCTCAGAAATTGTCATGAGATTGAATTGTTCTCTATTCTTTTCCCTTTTTTTGGTAATTTGTTTATTTTTTTAACCAATTACATGTCATGACAAATTTCCACATAAGTTTTCCGAAGTTATACAATCCAAATTGTCTCCCTTCCTCCTTTCCCTCCTCTCCTTGTAGTTGACAAGCAATTCGATCTGGTTTATACATATACTGTCATGCAAAACATTTCCATATTGTTTATTTTTGTAAGTGAATAATCATATAAAATAAAAACTTCCACACAAAAACTCAAATAAACAAGTGAAAAATTGTATGCTTTCATCTGCATTCCAACTCCAGTGGTTCTTTCTCTGGAAGTGGATAGTATTCTTTGTCATAAATACCTCAGAATTGTCCTGGATCATTGTATTGCTAAGAGTAGCTAAGTATCACAGCTGATCATTCCATAGTATTGCTGTTACTGTATACAATATTCTCCCAGTTCTGCTTATTTCACTCTGCATCAGTTCATGTAGGTCTTTCCAGTTCTTTCTGAAATCATCCTGTTCATTGTTCCTTATACCACACTAGAATTCCATCACCAACATATACCACAATTTGTTCAGCCATTTCCCAATTGATGGACATCCCTTCAGTTTCCAATTTTTACCACAAAAAAAAGAGTAGGTATAAATATTTTTGTATAAGTAGGTTCTTTCTCCTCTTTATTTCCATTTATTTATTTGTTTTAGAGTTTATTTAATTGATTAATTAAGAAAGATTTTCCATGGTTACATGATTCATGTTCTTTCTCTCCCCTCTTCCCACCTCCTTCGTGTAGCCAACTCCCAATTCCCCTGGGTTTTACATGTGTCATTGATCAGGACCTACTTCCATATTATTGATATTTGCACTAGAGTAATTGTTTAGAGTCATCATCCCCAGTCATATCTCCATCGATCCATGCAGATTTTTTTCTTCTGTGTTTCTACTCCCACAGTTCTTTGGGTGTGGATAGTGTTCTTTCTCATAAGTCCCTCAGAAATGTCTTGGATCATTGCATTGCTGCTAGTAGAGAAGTCCATTACAATAGATTGTGCCACAGTGTGTCTGTCCCTATGTATAAAGTTCTTCTGGTTCTGCTCCTTTCACTCTGTCAATTCCTGGAGGTCATTCCAGTTCACATGGAATTCATCCAATTCCTTATAGCACAATGGTATTCCATCGCCAACAGATATCATAATTTGTTTAGCCATTCCTGAATCAAGGGGCATCCCCTCATTTTCCAAATTTTTGCCACCACAAAGAGTGTGGCTATAAATCTTTTTGTACAAATCTTTTTCCTTATTATCTCTTTGGAGTATAAACCCAGCAGTGGTATGGCTGGATCAAAGGGCAGGCAGTCTTTTAAAGCCCTTTGGGCAGCTTTCCCATTTTTAAAAATCTCTTTGGGATTCAGACCCAGTAGTGGTATTTAAGATTTGGTAGTACTTTGCCACCATCCTTCACATTTTTTTTCAATAATTTCCTTGGTATTTTTTATTTTTTGTTCTTTTAGATGAATTTTATTATTTTTTTTTAGTTCTATAAAATATTTTTTTGGTAGTTTGATAAGTATGGCACTGAATAAATAATTCAGGTAAGATCCAGCCTTTTTAATATCTTAGCTCTGCCTGCCCTTGAGCAATTAATGTTTTTCCAATTGTTTAGATATAACTTTATTTAAGTGAAAAATGTTTTATAATTGTGTTCTTATAATTCTTGTGTTGGTCTTGGCAAATAAATTACCAAGTATTTTATATTATCTAGCATGATTTTAAATGGAATTTTTCTTTCTAACTCTTGCTATTGGACTTTTCGGAAATATATAGGAATTCTAATGATATATGTATGTGGGTTTGTTTCTTGCAACTTTGCTAAAAAGTTATTATCTTAACTGGTTTTTTAGTAGATTCTCTGGGATTCTCTGTGTATAGCATCATATCATCTGCAAAGAGTGATAGTTTAGTTTCCTCATTACCTGTTATAACTCCTTCAATTTCCTTTTCTTCGATTATTGCTAAAGCTTACATTTCTAGTATAGTGTTAAATAATAGTGGTAATAATGGGCATTCTTGCTTCACTGCTGTCTTTTCCTCTTTTTTTAAGAATTTAGAAGAATGCCCCAGGGATCTCTTGGGAGTCTGATAAAGGAGAAAAAGTTGGACACTTAAATCATAGTTTGATAGTTGTAGATAAAAGACCTTAAGCAGATGTTATAAAACAGTTCATTTGCCTCAGACACTTCCCAGCTGTGTGACCCTGGGCAAGTTACTTGATCCCCATTGCCCACCCTTACCACTCTTCCACCAAGGAGCCAATACACAGAAGTTAAGGGTTAAAAAAAAAACAGAATAAAAAAATAAAATAGTTCATTTATCAGTAATTCAGGTTGAACGTTTCTTAAACACTACTGTAAACTGGGTATTGGAAATAGACAATAATATGACAGAGGTCCTATCTTCAAAGAACTTATAGTGAAGTTAGAAAAGGAGGAAATATGTACACAAGTAGTTATAATACTAAGTAGAATTATATCGAAAAGATCTGAATCACATAAGCAAATTGAGGAGATATGGGGATCACTTATTGCCAAGGAAGGATCAGGGAATGTTACAAAGAGGGTGTTACGCCTGAGCTGTGCCTTAAAGGGAATTTATTTTGTATCTCATAGTTGACATATATAAAAGCATGAAGGTGTGAGGGCAAAATGAAATTTGTGAAACAAGTATTGGTTAGTTTGGTCAGAGTTCAGGATACTAACAACAGGGTAAAGAGAGGAGATTCAGACAAAGAAGGAACTTTAGATTTTATTTTGAATAGTTTTGTTTTTGGACCAACTTCAGGACCTGTCCCTATTTTAGGTGTTGAGTACCTTAGGAGTCAAGAGGCCTTGGAGTTGTTATCCCAGTGTGACAGTGATATGAGTTCCCCCTTACCCTTTATAAAACTTTTAATGAAACTTGTTCTTTGAATGGAAAAATGTTGGGGAGGTGGGGGGACCACGAGGGCTGGAGAGATAGTAGTAGCCTCCAAATAAGGAGTGCTATTCCATCATCTTGCATAATTCATGTTTGAATCTGACCAACAAATTGTATTTCTGGAGCACTGGGAAATAATTTATTTTAAATGAAATTTATTTTATTTTATTTATTTTTTCTAAGTTTTTATTTTTTAGAAAAATTTTTTCTATGGTTCCATGATTCATGTTCTTGCTCTCTCTCCCTCCATCCCCCTACCCCCAGTAGCTGACGCTCATTTCCACTGGTTTCTTCATGTGTCATCGATCAAGACCTATTTCCATATTATTGATAATTGTTCTAGGATGGTCATTAAGAGTCTACATCCAAATTGTGTCCACATCAACCCATATGTGTTCAAGCAGTTGTTTTTTTATGTGTTTGCACTCCTGTAGTTCTTCCTCTGAATGTGGGTAGCGTTCTTTTCCATAAATCCCTCAGAATTGTCCTGGGTCATTGCATTGCTGCTAGTAGAGAAGTCCATTACATTCTATTTTACCACAGTGTATTGGTCTCTGTGTACAGTGTTCTTCTGGCTCTGCTCCTTTCGCTCTGCATCAATTCCTGGAGGTCTTTCCAGTTCACATGGAATTCCTCCAGTTTATTATTCCTTTGAGAATAATAGTATTCCATCACCAGCATATACCACAATTTGTTCAGCCATTCCCCAATTGATGAGCATCCCCTCATTTTCCAGTTTTTTGCCACCACAAAGAGTGCAGCTATATTTTTGTACATGTCTTTTTCCCTATGATCTCTTTGGGGTACAAACCCAGCAATGGTATGGCTGGATCAAAGGGCAGGCATTCTTTTAATGCTCTTTGGGCATAGTTCCAAATTGCCATCCAGAATGGTTGGATCAATTCACAACTCCACCAGCAATGCACTAATGTCCCAATTTTGCCACATCCCCTCCAACATTCATTACTCTCCCCTACTGTCATTTTAGCCAATCTACTGGGTGTGAGCTGATACCTCAGAGTTGTTTTGATTTACATTTCTCTAATTATAAGAGATTTAGAACACTTTTTAATGTGCTTATTGATAGTTTTGATTTCTTTATCTGAAAATTGCCTATTCATGTCCCTTGCCACATTTATCGACTGGAGAATGGTTTGATTTTTTTGTACAATTGATTTAGCTCCTTGTATATTTGAATAATTAGACCTTTGTCTGAGTTATTTTTGGCAGAGTTATTTTTTAATTTAAAAAGAGGGAACAAAATTTAATCTCTTCAAATGATCACTCTGAAGCAGGTAATTGCTTTCAACAAGGGTTCCTTTTCAGAAACCAATCCAGGGAATGGAGTGTAGTAGATTTAAAGTGGCAATTCTAGGCTCTGGTTGCTTCTGAGCTGATTACCCAAAGAGATGATGTTATTCATTTAACCTTTGGGAGACTGAGCATGTCTTTTCCTATTCTTTGGCCTGATTCCAAAGCTACTTAGCTGAAAAGTCAGTCTTTCTCCTTCATATCAGTATCCACTGAAAGCTGCTGCATCAGCAAGGTATCTAAACAGGCAGCACGGTTTAATGTTATTGAATAAAATAGTATTTTTGAATACTGTTTACTGAATATTCAGTGCCAGATTATTTCTATTTTGTTATTTCCTAACAAGGGGCTAGATCATACCACAGAAGTTTCTGTAAAGAAAGCAGTCCTCTTGTCCCTTTTCCTGTTCTCTGCGTCAGCAAATACTGGAAATAATCGTGGTGTTTGAGCTAGGGAGACCTGGGTTCAAATCCCATTTGTATCTGTGTGACCTTGAACAAGTCACTTAACTTCCATGGACCTAAGTTTCCTCATCTATAAAACCAAAAGGGTTTGGACTAAGTGATCTCTCACTTCTCTTCCAGCTCTGGATCTTTTTTTTTTATGTTTGTTTTTTTTTGTTCCTGATTTCTTGTCCTTTTAAGAATGTGCCCCTTCCTCCTTCCCTCCAACAAAAAGACACCTACAATATCTTTTCCCCCATGGCAAATTTTTCATCACAGTCTGGTTTTCAGAACACTCCTGAATCTAGCAACCTTTCTTTTAATGTATCTGATAGGAATATTTGCTCATTTTAACATTAATGATATTGGCTAGGAAGATAGCTGTTACTTAAAAAAAAAATTAAGATGAGGATTAAAAAACACAACAAAATATTTTCAATTATTATCCGTGTCATTTTCCTTCCATTGGTGAGAGTTGATTACCTGTCCTTTTCCTTATTAGGAAAAATGAGAGCCGCTTCTATCCTTTCCAGAAGCTGAAGGACCTTTTATGGCTTAGCCACCTTGTTTTCTCCCAGGCACCCTTTGCTCTTATGGATAACTGAGTTGTCCCAGCTGTGGCTTCTTTTCCAGACATGGGTTCTTCCTCCTCAGCAATCTTCTTGTCTTGCTTTATTTCTTCTTCAGCCCACTGGGAGTATACATTAAATGTAAATATTGACATTTAAACAATAATAGATCTTTTCCTCAGGTCTGACAGCTGTATTCTACAGAAAGATAATTAAGAATAGGGCTCCTAAAAAAAGGAGGAACTTTAGGCTGATTGACTTAAATAACACTTAAAGTAATTTTACTTTCTGCACTGCTACTCCCATTCTCCATTCTATTGGTTGTTGGCACTTAACCATTTGATTTCCCTTCTAGCTACATGACCACAACTTTTGTAATGGAATCCATGGCAGCAGCCAATGCTCAGCTCCGTTGGAAGAGGATGGAAAGCCATAAGGTATACATTGTTCTTCAAGCAGATGTGTCATTATGAGCCAGTTGTCACTTTTCTCCCAGGTAAAGTATGAAGGGTTCTTATACTACTTGTAGAGCCAAGTCCCAAAGTTAAGCTTAACACAGGTGTGTATGCATCTGGAGAAGAGTGGTTTATCTAAAGTAGCTTTGAGGCTCTGCCTCTGTCTCTATCACTTCACCTCTTTGTGGGTTCAATTATCAATTTGCAGGAACATAGAATCTGAAGTTATAGGAGATAGTGTGGCATAATGGATAGTAGATCGAGTCAGGAAGATCTAGGTTCATACTGTGCCCCTGATTCTTGTTAACTGTATGACCATGGGCAAATCCCTTAACTTTTTTGAGCCCTAGTTTCTTTCTCTGTATAAAGGGAATAGATCATATCTCACAATGTTAGGAAAAGGCTCAAATGAGATAATATATATAAAGGGCTGTACACATGTTAGTTGCTGTTATTCTTGTTATCTGAAACTCCTTTCGTGGGGAGCTATACTATACATGCTCCTTGACATCTATTTAACCATAACTTTCTCTTTGGTGTAGAAGAATTGAGATAACTCATGTAATTGAAGTGATCCTTCCTACTTCCTTCCTCTCTTCATAAGCAGACAGTAGGTCAATAGGTAGACCCTTAGGAGGATTTTTTCCTCCTTGGATCTTCTCTCATTTCCTCCCTATCCCCTTATGCCTAGGAGGAAGATGATGATGACTCGTCTTCAGCTTCTGATAATGATGTTCTTATCCAGGAAAACTATGATCGATCAGAGAAACAGCCCATCTTGTCTGTGCGTAAGTCTCTGGGTTGTGGGCATGCCTTTATTTCTTCCATTAGTGTATTTAGAGTTCTAGTTCCTATCATGTGGTGTGCGATAAGTTTCTTTCTGTCTTTTGAGAAGATGCTAATTTGCCTCTTATTCTATGACAAGTGCTAATGATACATCTAGAAAGCAAAAGTAGCTCATATCTCTTTGTTATTTGGTTTAGATCAGCCTGAGGTCACCCTTCTTCCTGTTCCTTTACTGTATGACCATGGGCATTTATTCCCCATTAGAAACACCTTCCACATTCCCTGTGAAATGTTCTGCTTTAAGTAGATGAGGTTGAGGAATTCTCAGGAGTTGGGACAATTGATGGTTTTATCTCCCAGATTGATAAGAGAATTTGCCAAATAACTGTTCCTGAGAGAAATATTCCCAAGCACAAGAGCTGAAACCTTTACTTTTTTTGCCTCTAAACTGCAGAAAGACATGGATCTCCTAACATTTTTGAAATCGCAGATCGTGTGGAGATGGGACAGATGGCCTCTATGTTCTTCAATAAAGGTATCAGTCTAAGGTTTCTATCTCTTCTCAGTAGCTAGAGGATCTGTAGTTAATCTGTTCCCCAGGTACTTGTCCAATAATAATGGGGTTAGTTGACCACCTTTGAGTGCCTGAGTTATGTTAGAGCAGGGGTCAGCAACGTATGGCTCTTTCTGCAGGAGCCATAAAGTCAAAATTTTTTCAGGTGCTGTTACAGGAGCGCGCACTGTGAGCACTGCACAGCTCTCATGAAATTACATTTTAAAAAATGTGGTGTTTATGGCTCTCAAGGCCAAAAAGGTTGCCGACCTCTGTGTTAGAGGAAGAGTTTTACTTCATCTGTACTCCATGTGTAAAGCTGAAATACTTCTGAGAGAACAGTGTTACCTCAGCTTCAGATACCTAATTTTATTCTCCACAGGTACTAAATAGAGTTTGGAGCAAGAAGAAGAATTACAGCCCTAGCCTCTATTCTAATCTTTCATTCATAAGTCACAGGATCAAGGATTTAGTTTAGGAAGACACTTTAGACGTCATCTAATCCATCACACTCATTTTACAAATGAGGAAACTAAGTCTCAAAGAGGTAAAATAGAGCTGCCCGAGGTCTTGCACAAGCAAGTGGCATGGTTAGGCATTAAACCCAGTTCTGATTCCAGACTAAACATTCTATTCATTGTACCACACTGCTTCCTCAAGTTGATTTCCTGCAAAAAAAAAAAAAATTATAATCTTCTGTTTTTGAGGATGCTCCTTCATGAAGTCTAACTTTTGCCACCTTTCCATCCCATTGCAGTGAGAGCATATTTGCCCAGCAGAGGGTGCTAGGAACCCAAATACCTTTTGGTATTGCAACTAGGCTTGCTACAGGGAACGCAATTAGAGATCTAGGTCTACATAACTGCTCTCAATCTGCTCTAAGGGTATCTTGGCTTAAGCTTGATGATACTCATGTAACTCAGGTCCAGGGCAATCCAGAAGCAGTATTTTGTACCTACAAGGGAAGATCATTTTGGTCTAAATTTCTCTGCTTCCCCCTCTCCCTTAAAGTATTACATGATATTGTCTCTATATTATACCTAAAAGATTTTCTGCCACTTTCCAGAAGCTAATTGTTTTCTTTTCTTTTATTATCTGAAGACAGTAATCTTGAAATGCCTTTGTCAGTTGGAATTAGGTTAGGCATATGGAACTATAAGCATCTGAACTACTGTTTAGATATTCCTTTTCTAAAGATGATGCTTCCTGTCCTTCAATGGGAGTGTGGTCTGGTTGACTACAGTAGAGGCATGTGGAGGATCAAATCTCACAAATGATTCTTCTAGGATCTGTGATTTCATCTGTTTGGCTACTCCTTCCACCATGCAGATTTATCACCCTGTGGCCAGCCTGATGACAAGTCTTTCTCAAACTTCACTAGAGAGGTCATCACAAGGCCTGTACTTTAAGTTTTTCCAGCTTAGTAGGACCTAGATCTTGTGTTCTACTGACATAGTCTTGGAAAACCCAGGGATCACTTCAATATTCTGGTGAAATGTTATAGTAGTACTTTATTGAAAGTTCACATATAAATATTTTTTTCAAGATCATTAATCTCTGAATAGTTCTGTCTAGTCCACACTTCTTTGTGCTTTTATTTCCTTAGAACTACTTCTCCTATTCTCTGTCTCAGACCATTTGCCCTGAAAGATACACATTGAATTCCCTCTCAATCATAGTTTTCTCCTTTAAATAAAAATAGGCAGAAAACATTAAACATCTTAATTTTTATTTTTTAAATCCGCCTTTATTAAACTTCAAGTGCCCAAAAACCAAGTGCTTATTTTTATGAACTAGTCTATTTTCCATGACATGGATAAACTAGATTATCCATAGGCATAATCTTTGGACACTAGGGAGAACCTTCCTTCCTTTTTACTATTGTTTCTAATTCCTAGGTAGCACCTCTGTATTTTTCTTAAGAGGGTCTGCCTCTCAGTAAACTAACATTAGGCTTTAGGAAGTTTCATATTCATTTCTTATCATCAGAAATTCTAGGGTTATCCATCATTTGGTCTTTTAACTGGAAGTTATTGATTCTTTTGTTTTGTGCCCTATTGTGAAATTATTGATCTCTCCTGTTTGGTAGCAGTTTATAAACAGATTTGATGCTCAAGTGCATTGGTGGGTGGGGTAGAGGGAGAGAGTTCTTCTCCCAGCAAGTATTGGCATCTGAGTAAAAAAATCAAGCTGAGATCATAGGTTGTACTTGTTACCTTAGAACTTAATGACCAGGAGACAAAAGAAACCTTGTGGATTTGGACAGTTTGCCTGCCACTGTTATATCAGGGAAAGGCCTATGTTCTGAAAGCAGAAACTGTTGCCCTTCTAATGCCTTTCAAGTGTCATGCATTCCTGACCATTATTCATTCACCTCTCCAGTCATGGAGTGTAGTGCTGACTTCAAATAGTCACTCCAGAACTAGTGTGTCCTAGACTCTTCCTTGGGAATCCTGAAGATACTGATCTAAAGAAACTGTCCTTCCTTTATTTATTTTATTTCTGTTCTCTTTAGAGAAGCCAACAGGGTAAAAGGGTGGTATTGAAAATGTTCAAAAATCAATCTGGATAGAACAGCTTGAAGTTGCTCCTTTGAGAACATATCTTAAGTAAATACTTTATGTTCTTATGTGGTATTTGATGCCTTATTTTTCAGAGCTTTTTCCTTCTTACAATTATTATCCAATGAGGTAGCTTAGCACAGTACCTGGTCCATAGTCTGTGCTTTTTTTTTTTTTTTAACTCTTACCTTCCATCTTAGAATCAATTCTAAGTATGGATTTCAAGGCAGAAAAGTGGTAAGGGCTGGGCAATTGGGGTGAAGTGACTTGCCCAGCTAAGAATTATCTGAGGCTAGATTTGAACCTAGAACCTCCTATCTTGAGGCCTTTCTGTCTACTGAGCCACTTAGCTGCCCCTTAGTATGGGCTTAATAAATATTTTTTGATTAATAATGCTTCTGCCGGCTCAATCAGGCCCAGATAGGGCTGGGGAGGAGCAACTGACATGAAGCAGTAGAAATTACAGAAAGATGAGGAGCCAGAATGAAGTTTAGGAAGAGTGCTCATGCTGGTGGTCCAGCTTAAGTTATTTTATTAGGAAAAATCATTATCCATTGAACCCTTGGCAGATGTCAGTAGCAGACAGGGGAAACAATACAGTTGGACAATTCAAAGGAAAATTTTTGTGATACAAAAGTCTGGATAAAACACAGAATTGCTAAATTATTGTTACTGGTAAAGGTCATAGAAACCATGAGGATGGGGAGAAGGGTGAGACTGGAATCTTTGTGTCTAGGCCAGACGTGCCTTTGTAAATGTTAAATCAAGGGATGTCTGAGATGCTAATTAAGAATGCTAATGAAAATACCTGTAGACTAGACTGATGTTTAATTGTAAAATTTAGCCCTTCTTGCCAAAGAATAGATTTTTTTAAGTATCTGAAAATTATTCCCCAAATTAATTTAGACGACTAGGACTTGGTTAAATTTTATGATGCTGTCATGACAAGAGAATTACTTTTGCAATCAATAATCTCTTGTTTTTACTGAATCTTTTGCCTTTGCCTTGTTCAGTGTGACAACTTCATTTTCTTTGTGGTACTTCCTTCCTAGTGGTTCTTACAAATAGATAGACACTTATCCCAGGTACCACCAGTAGAGCCCAAGTTTCCACATTGCCACCTAAGTGGTCTTTCTACTACACTATAAGACAAAATGTAAAGAGCCTAGGAAGCAGGAGACTAGGGTTCTAATCCTTGACTCTTGACTCTAATTGACATCATGGCTTTTTCCGAGCCTCAGTTTTCTCATTTGTAAGATGAAGGAGTTGAATTATCTCATTTTAGAGGTTCCTTTCAGCTCTTAACATTCTGGTTACACTATTCCTTTGAAACAGGGGTTCTTAACTGGGTGGTCATGAACTTGTTTATTTTTTTAATTAATATTTTGATAATTGCTTAAATACAATTTCCTTTTCATCTTAAGTATTTTATACATTTAAAGACCATTATTCTGAGAGTCCAGAGACTTCAACAGACTGTCAGAAGGCTCCTTGAACCAAAAAAGGTTAAGAACCCTGGTATTAGACCCTAATCAAGATATTTGGCTGCTGAGATGACAAGCCAATGGGGCTCTGATGTTACATATTATTCACTGTGTAGTTTCCAAGCTTGCAAATTCCAAATGCTTTTTTTCTTTTCTTTTTTTTTTCCCAAATGCTTTTTATAAAAAGTAGGATTGCTTTCTCTCTTCCTAGCTTTTTCCTCCAATATTACCTATACTCTTTTTTCTGCATTTGTTTTCCCCCTCCCTTTTCTTCTCCCCTCCCCACTTCTCTTCTCCTCGATTAATTGATTTGAATTGGACCATGTTTAGATGAGTTTTAGAGTGAGGCATTTCTTTTGAGCCTTTTATTGAAACTGCTTTTATTGAACAAGAATAAATGTCTTTTTATTAGCTTTTCTTTGACTTCAGAATTCCACAGTAAAGAACTTCTCCTCACTCCCAACCCTCAACCTCAGTGTCCTGTGACTGCAATAGCCACATAGTTTTCAGACATAGCAATTCTAACTGTGGTAGTTGGTGCTGTCTTTTTTCCCTAAAGTAGCTAACCCTAATCTTAAAGATCCCACCAATTCCTAGCCAATTATCTAAGCAAGCTCCTCTTACCCCTAATTGATATTAGGATTTTCCTGATTTGGGAGCTTATCCCTAATTATGCAGCTCTTACCTTTCTAGTGAGGTCACTGGGTCTGGGACAAATACCCAGCATCTATCTTACTTTGAGAAATTAGTACATTTCTTTTGAGCCTCTAGAACAGAGAAGTTCTAGGCATTTGGTTTAACTTAGGGTATTTTTCATTTTGGGATTTTCCCCTTTCTGGTACTGCACTTGAAGCATGAGAAGAATTTCCTTTAGAACTAAAAAGGGTTCAGGGATGTTGTAGAGGGGATTCTTATTCATATATAGGATTGGGCTAGATGACTTTTGAGATCCTTTCTGACTCTTAGTTCTCTGACTTGAAGGCTACAGATTGAACTGTTTTAAAACTTTATAAAGTTCTCAGGCTTGTTTGCTGATTAACTCTTTTTTTTTTTGTCACTTTCAGTGGGAGTCAATTTGTTCTATTTTTGTATCATTATCTACCTTTATGGGGACCTAGCTATCTATGCTGCAGCTGTGCCCTTATCACTTATGCAGGTGACCTGGTAAGTGCCTCCCCTTTTTCCCATCTCTCTTTTAGCCATATGGTTCTCTCTGCCAGCCAATGAACCCAGGACTAACTCAGGATCCTCAGGATGGAAGCACAGGGCCAAGTAGTTCATTCTAAGGAATTCCATTATTAGCTATAATACAGCTCCTTTGCAATTATTCTCTGCTTAGGCCTCCCTTTTCCCATCAGTCTTAAAGTGACATATTCAATGCCCTCTTTCTTATTGTAAAAATGACTGAACTAATGGCAGATTTCTGGATCCTTGGGGAAAGGTGCTGTAGAAATACAGTGTTCATTAAGAAGTTTGTTTCCTAAAGGATAGCACCACCAGTTAATGAGGTGAAGAAACTCTAATTGGTGGATTCATGATCTGTTCTCTCCAAGCGATGTAGTGAAAGTGTAGAGAGCTAAGAAAGACTGCCATTGTGTTCTTTTTACCAGCAGTGCCACTGGCAATCACTCCTGTGATGTGGGAGCCAGCACCAAGTACAATGATACAGACATATGTTGGGGCCCCATCAGACGTATTGACGCCTACCGCATCTACTTGGTGAGTGCTCTTGCTGATGCTTCTACCTTAGGCAACAGGGGGTTGTCTTGGAGTTACCCAAGGGTTTGAAGTGCCTTAAATTTCTGGTAAAATTTCCCATACAACAGTGTCCACATGACCTTATACCATTCATAGTCACTCGTTAATACTTTGGAGTTCTGTTAAATAATTGCTCCAAAGCATCTTGGTTCATATGTACACAGTTTGTTAACTAACTACAGGTCTGTGTACTTGGTTCATGGTGTTTGGGAGATTATTTACTTAACAAAGGACCTTTTGGCTGGAGGATTGCATTTTCTAGGAACTTTTGTTTTAATTGCATTATACCCCATTGTAGTGGATATCCAAAGGATCACGGGTGTATATTAGGGTTTTGAGGTTGGCGTGATCTGTCTTATCCTTGACCCTGTTTCCTGGTCTTTATCAGACAGGCTCTAGGCAGATCGCCTATCTCCCAAACCTTTTCTTTTCCTTTTGACAAATACAATTAATCTTTACGCTATCCATGATTGCTTTGTACCAAAAGATGTGAGAAGGAAGTATATGAGCTGAGCTTTGTTAATAAGATTCAAAACCAGGGGCAGTTATTTATCTCTGCTTTCTTTGTGAGTGACACTAAGAAATATTTCTCTTTAATTTTTGCAGCATCTCATCTATTAATATTCTTTGCTATTTCCCAGTACTCTCTGCCTGTGACATAGATTTAGATATGCTGGGTTCCATGCAGACTTGATATATGGTTACTTATTTGGTGTAGAAGGTAGGGAAAGAGAACTAAGACTCCAGAAGAATTGGCAACTTGATTCAAAACCCCCTGAACCAAAAGAGATATCCCTGGATCAAGCAAGCTTTGCTATTTTAATCTAGATACAAGAGTCCTAAGTATAATCAGGCCTCTTTTTTTACTTTTCCAATTCCCCATCCCACATTTAAAAGTATTATATTGATAGGCTGTTGGTAGACCTTGTTTTGCTATCTGCATTTCTGGAGCAGTAACATGACCTGGTTTTCCTCCTTCCTATCATCAAATTGGAGCTAGGATTTTGTTTTTCACTTGAATTGTGGCTCTGACCTATTCATTGCAGGTCTGGTGAGAATTTAGTACCAAGATAATAATTGATATTTCCTTTTATGTTCCTCCCCACCCTGCTTCCTGATATTCTGAGTGGGCAGATTAACCCCAACAGAGCAGCAGGGAGAGTTACCACGTTAGCAGCACAGCTGAGGCCCTGTTATGCTATTATCCCAAACACATCCTGCAGTGCATTTCACAAAACGGCCGTCTTGATTGATAAAATTAGCAAAGGCATTAGTAACTGTAAGGGCCTATTGCAAAGCCATCTGGAGCTCTTAACTGGTGTAGACATGGGGAAGAGTTGGGAAGAAAGAGATCTAGGAACATCACTGAAATCAGAATAGATTGAGGACAAAGAAACAAGAAGAGCATCTTAGGTGGGTTTTTTTTTTCCTTGCTTCAATTCATGGGGGGAAGATTACTTATTTCTTTCCTCCCCCTCATATTATCTCATTTTGTACCCACCCAGATGTAAGAAGGATTTTGAACCCCAGGAGTATTGACTGATGTTACTTGCCTGGTCAATTATTTAGAAATGATATTGTTGCCTTATTAAATTGCTCCTTTGCTTAGTCTTATTAACCTTCCACATGATGGACGCTCCTTCACTGAATCTCAATAACTTTTTGACTGAGACAGAAGGAACTTTTCAGGAATGCAGATACTCATTAATTACTGACTTCATCTTCTAGATATTTCATCTATAACTCATGAGGATAATTGATATTGGTGCCTGCAAAAAATGTTTTTGAAATGAAAGTTGGTGTCAGAAAGAAGCAAAACATTTTGATTGCTGCTTTCCCCTTGTTCTCTTAAAGGTTCTCTTAAAGACTTTAAATTTTCTCCTGAGTATTTTGGTATGATTCTGCACCCCCTTTCCCCACCTCCCTTCTAGTCAATGTTAAGAAAGCTTGTATGAGTGAGCAAACAAAGGTGCTGAACTTTTGTTCATTTTCAGAAGTCGCTTTATAACTTTGGAAGAAATTTCCAAGATGTTGAAAGTATAAAGCGTAATCCCCCAAAATCTCTGCTACTTTTTGTCAACAAAGGTTTTAGTTACCTTCTTTGGCAATGACTTTCCTGCATCACATCTGTGACTCTATCTGTCTGTATTCTGGCTTCTCTTCTTACCAAGTATGTCTAACAGGGCTTGTAAAGTATTTGGAGCTCTGTGGTCAGAGGGTCCAATAACATCAAATAGCTTCTCCTGATTATGAGACAAGGGTGGTATGATGCACATAGTCTTTTTAAGGACAGAGAAATATACATTTCTTCTAGTAACTGCTATTGGTCCTTAAGAGTCTTGGATAGTCTAATTTTCAGAAAAGCAGTACAAACCAAATGGCTAACCACTCCTCCAAATCATATATTCTATGTAAACACTTGCCCCTCAAATTAACCAGAAACTCCTGCCTCCTCTGGATATGTCCTTTAAAAAAAAAGTCTTTTCAAAGCTTAATAACAATCATTGCTAACATTTCAATTCTAGGACAAATGTTCTGTGGAGGACAAAGACTCAAAAGATCACATTTTGTTATGTAATGTCCAAAAAGCCTCTAAAAATGATATCTGCTATTTTCTGAAACTACACTGAAAACTCACCCAGAATAAACATATTTAGGAATATTAAGGTCCTCTCTTGACAGATACCTGCCTATGTAGCTTCTTGATTGCTGTTAACTAAAAGTAGCTTGCTTTTGAAGGGCTGCAACTTCTAGTGGTTTTCTCAACATTTTTTGCAGTTTTACAGAAGCCACTGACTTCCATAGACTGGAACTTCACTCTTTTCTCTTAGACCTGCTAAATGCTTAGATCATTTGGCTTTAAAAATAGAGGCTTCTGGGGTTCTGTTGGTGCTTTGGGATTCTTGAGCTGATATGTGATATGTTGGTCTTTTACATCTGTGGTTCCTAATGGATCTAATATGAGTCAGTTTCTCCCTATTATCCTTCCTTAGAGTAGCCACAAGGCAAGGATGCTGTGATTCCAAAGGGGTCCATGAGTCATTTGAATGCTTCCACTTTAAAGGGCATCCTAGAATGCCAGCCACAGCTGGAACCAAGAGCAGTCTAGGCCCCATAATTACTGCCAATGTGACTTATCAGTAAGATCAGATTTGAAATCTTGACTCCTTGTGTCCTTGCTACCTATCTTATCTTCTTCTTTGTGCTTTAAATAGATAAGTATTAAATGTCATCTCCCTCCAAATGGACAACCTTGTCTCTAAACTTGAGAAAGAGTTTAAGGAGTCTCCTATAGGGTCTCATTGAACAAAAAAAGTCAGATTTTAGCATTTCCTTCTTTTATGTTCAGCACAAAACCTGTGTATGTCACTGAAGCTATAGCATTGTAAAAGTTTCCTTCAGTTATCAGTTTGCCCTGAGTACCTTGATAGTATGACAGATGTCATTTTGCTCTGTCCCAGGAGAGTACTAAGTGATTTCATTCTCCTTTCTCATATTGCTGTTGTTTCCCTTTCCATCAGTCCCATCTCCTGCCTAGGATCCAGGCTATATCATTCCCTCCTCATGAGGAGTGTCAAAGAGAATCCCTATAAGAATCTATAAGGGTAAGTGGGGAGTCTCTAGGTACTGCAAACCCATCACCGTTGGAAAAGATGTGGTATGCAACACTTACAGGTGAACAGATGCTACTAGATCACAGGCAGCTCAGCGGGTACTAGCCAAGAAGAGCTGGGAGCGCAGATGGCAGAGCGGAGCTTAGCTTGGTTGGAAACCTGATTGTAAAGTAGAGGCAATGAGTGGGGTGCATTTATTGGCTCTCTTTGAGAAGTGACAAGGTCACCCCCAGCTTACCATGCTCCTTAGAGCTCAGAAACTAGACAGGGCAGTCCTGAAGTCTTGGGAAACACAGGACTCAGATTACAGGGTTTAGCCTTCCAGAACTCAGTTATAGCTTTTGCCCAGGTGTTGCCTATATCCAGGGTGTGTACTTTCTCTAAGGTTCTCTTCTGGATAGCTATTCCTTAACTAATAAGGAATGGGATGTCTTACTTTGAGGGTAGGAGTGTGGAGGAGGTGTGGAAGGTTGTCTTTAGAGAATTCATGGATATGTTAGAATGTTACGTTTGGGTTCCTTTTGGGTCTTCACTGATTTTTTTCCACCTTTGAGCCCTTTCTTTTTTGCCAGTCTGGTCCTCCCTTGAATGCATAAAACACCTAATAAAGTGCCTTCCACAGGATTTTCATAACAGATAAAAATATCCAAATCATTTTTTAGAAAATATTCTATAGAAATGGTACCTTGAAAGAAAAATGGCCTTTTTAGGGGAGAGAAGCTTGTAACCTCAGGACAGAGATCAGCCTTAAGCTTAGATTTTTTTCCTTCTCTTAAGGACTTGCTTTACCTAATAATCTCAGGCCTTATAATCCAAGTTTCTTTAAGTAAGGTGAAATACATATAGCTTCTAGCTGCCTGGAAGTAGGACTTGGCCATTTGAGGACAGGTTTTAAGGATGGTATCAATTCAGTAATCTCTATAGCTTGCTTACCCATATGACTGATTCTCTCTCTCTCCTTTCCTTGCCTAACCCATGCTTTCTGGATAGTGGCGTGGTCTTTTTGGGCAGTGCAGTCCTACTTGGAATGGAACATGACTTGCAAGGACATTTGCCTTCCCTTGCCACTGCTACAGAGGACACTTCTCTCAGTGTTCACCGTCTCAGCCGCTGTGTCCTGGGGCTATGGCATCTGCTAATAAGTGGGTCACAGCTGCCTTCAATTGAATATTCTTACTAATTTAGGAGCAGAAGGGGTCCTAGAGGCCTTTAGGACCAGTCAAGAGAAATGAGACAAGTAACAGGTTTTTCAGGGTGCATGCAAAGTATAGTAGTGATTTCATAAGACATGGAAAATTAGTGAAATGAGGCCAAGTTGGATGAAGAAAGCTAAGCTATAGAGCTAGCCAGGAAACTTATAGGTAAAGGATGTAACTGTCACTGTGTTACTAAAGCTGATGGCTAGGAGAGACTAGCTCTCTAGTTTGAAACTTGGGCCCCTTATTCACTATTCTGTGGAATACAATCCATTAAATAGGAATTATATTTTGTATTGATTGGTTCATCATTGAGAATTTTCTGACAACTCTTATCTTCAAAATCCCTTAGGCTTAATTAGAACTTTAGTTATTCACTCCAGAGTTATAGAATGGTTATCAATTTGCATTTTTCTTCAAGCTCCTGACTCTTACTCACACTCAACTCAAATGAAAATGTTTACAGTCTGAGACAAAGCCTGAGTATATTCTTTCTTCCTTCCCTCCCTCCTTCTTTCCTTCCATTTCTTCCTTTCCTCTTTCCCTTCCTTCCCTCCTTCCCTCCCTTCTGTCTTAGAATCAATACTGTGTGTTGGTTCCAAGGCAGAAGAGCAATAAGGGCTAGGAAATGAGGGTTAAGTGACTTGCCCGGAGTCATACAGCTAGGAAGTGTCTGAGGCTAGAATTGAACTCAGAACCTCTTGTCTCTAGACCTGGCTAAGCCACCTAGCAACCCCCTGAGTATTTTTTCTTAAATAGAAAGTTTGTGATGGGTGGAAACTTTAGATTGAACTGGAAGGTGTTGCTAACAGGGTCTGAAGCAGAAAAGTTAATGTATCTGGTATTGCCTGTCACCACTTCATTTTTTCCCCTTCTTCCCATGCAGTACCATTCAGTTTTCTGTCAGTTTGCTTATGCCCATTTTCCAGAGAGTCCAGAAAAGTTCTTCCTAGTAGAAGAAAAGGAGAGTGAAAATGGAAGTTGTAACTGATCAAACTTTGTGTGCCATGGCTGGGAATTTCTGAGGGTTTTTATTTTTGGTAGCTCTTTAGTCCCTGGTGGTTTTCTGTTTCCTGCCAACCACAGGGTTCAAAGCATATTATTATGAGCATCTGGACTGGTGTACTGATCCAAGATGCAGCTTGAAATCAGATTTGTTGAACCTTGAACACCTTTCTCTTTCCATGAGTCTGGATCTTAGGGACAAGAAGTTTTCTTGCAGGCTACCAACATGCTCACTTGCTATCCAAAGCGGGGAAGCCACATCTCCAAGCATTCATAAAAGCTTGGATTAAAATGATTGACTTTGAAGCATTTAACTAAGGTTCCCTTTTCAGGGGCAATAACAGTTCAATAACAGAGACAGGAATATAGTTGCTTTGTTTTTTAACTTTTTTGCTAGGAGTGGTCTGTCCATTTCTAATGAGAAAAAGTTTCTTGTTAGCTTCTCTATCCACTACCTCCACCCCCATTTTTTCCCTCCCTTTTCCTAGTAAAGTTCAGATTACCAAATCTCTCGTTCTCAGCCTTGGAATTGTTCTATAGGTTCCTGCCAAGGAATTTTGTGAACTTGTGTCTTTGTCCAGTCAGCAGAACTGTTGGTTCAGTTTGAGCCCCAGTGATATGTGTGTGCATTACTCTCATACCATTCATTCCTCTGATGCCTCTTCTGTATGTGCAATAGGTACTGCCTCAAGACCCTTACCACCCTAGGGAGTGTGCATCTACCTGCTGTGTAGTCTACCACTGGTTCTCCATCTTCAGTAACTATGTTTCCCTTTCTGCCTGTTTTCCCAAGCTTTCTGGTCCAACTATTTGAGAGAATTATTTTTATTTTATTTTTTAAGCCCTTACCTTCTATCTTAGTATTAATTAAATTCTAAGACAGAAGAGCAATAATGGCTAGGCAATTGGGGTTAAGCGACTTGCCCAGGGTCACACAGCCAGAAGTACCTGAGGCCAGATTTGAACCCAGGTCCTCCCAACTCCAGACTTAGCACTCCATCCATTGTGCTACCTTGCTGTTCTGGATTGTTTTTATTTTTAATACAGGTTTCAGGAACATGGGTTCTGCTGTCTGGCATCAAGACTGTTTTCCATCAGGTACACTTGTCTTATCTTTAAATGGCTGATGCTAGTGTGCCAGTCTAGAGAAAGGCATGTATTTCTCCATTCCCCTATTATACTCTCTTCTTTTCTTTACTTTCTTTAAAAATTACTGTTTCTTCAGCCTCCAATCTTCTACCCTCTTCTCATATAACAAAGTGAATCATAAGGGACCTTTCTACTTTGTCTTCCTTCCTTCCTCTGCCCTTTACCCCAGTATGATTTTTCCTTTGCATAACCAGGCTAACCCACCTTTGCCTCATTCTGGTGGGGTTAGTTGGCCACTTCTGAATTTGATGACATTCCACCAGCAGAGTAGGCGAATTCCAAACTTAAAAAATAAAAATTAGGTGATTATTTGATATTAGAAAATAATTCTTTCCTTCATAAAAGGATTAGTGTTTTCCTTATGCATCTAAAATAATTTTTAAAAAAAAACTTAATTCTCATAAAATTCCAGAACACATCTATTATATAAAAAGGGAGATGAACTTGTGGCTTTTTGTGGGAGAAGGGGAGTGGCTATTTCTGGCAAAGGTATAAAATAACCAAAGTTTAACTCTCATAGTTGAAAAAGCCCAAACAGGATTTGGATTGTGACCTCTTATATAGTCCAATGAAGAAATAATAGTTTAGGCATAGCAGAACCAGGAAAGCAATATGAAGTTTGTTATATATACCCACCACACATGGACAGACCAATTTAGTTGATCTGCCTCCAAATTTCTCTCTATGGGGAATGTTTGTCCCTGCTGGGAACCTTCTGTATCATGTTTTTTCCAGGACCCTTTTTACTTTTCAGTCTTACCCTGAGCCTCCCCCACTGTACAAGCCTGGAAATCAGGAGTAAAACCCAAAATTTCTCTCTCCTAGGGTATTACTGATATCTGACTTGTACCTATTTTCTTTAAAAAAAAATTATTTTTTCCTGATTATTTTGACACAATTTTTAATTGTCTCCTGACATTCTACATATCCATATTCTCTCTCTCCCTTCCACTTTGCTCCCTCCCCAAGAAAGCAGGTAATATGAGATAGGTGAGTGATAGCAAACCTTTTAGAGACAGTGTGCTGGGCCCCGCCTCCACCCCCACCACCCCAAACTGAGTACCATGCTCTTCCTCCTCACTGAGTGCTGGGTGCATCCTGCTCTCCTTCCCTTAACCTACACAGGGGAGGGAGGAACCGCTCTCATTGGGTTGCTGGGTGGGTGAAGTGAGGAATGTCCTCAGTGCAGGTGAAGAGGGGGAAGGGAGTGGCCTAAGTGCTCCACTCCCCTCCAGCTCTTCTGCTGTGAGCCGCCCACCTTATCCCCTGTGAGCTCCCGGGCAGGTGATAAAAAATGTTGTCAGGCTCTGGTGGAGAGGAGCAGCTCTGTCCCAGTCCCTCTGCCTTTCTAGTAATGAACTAGGAGGAGGGGGCGGCTATGTGTGCCCATAGAGAGTGTTCTGTGTGCCATCTTTGGCACCCATTCCATAGGTTTACCATCACTGATATAGGTTGTAGATATATTATCATACCATGTCCATGTTTGTCATGTTATTGCACCTGTTTTCTAAAAGAATACAAATCATTTTCCCGCTTTTCCAGATTTGTTCCTTTTTTTTTTTTTTTAAACCCTTACCTTCCATCTTAGAGTCAATACTGTGTATTGGTTCCAAGGCAGAAGAGTGGTAAGGGCTAGGCAATGGGGGTCAAGTGACTTGCCCAGGGTCACATGGCTGGGAAGTGTCCAGATTTGTTCTTAGAACACACACACACATACACCCTTAAAACACTGAAACCTGAGCCATCCTTATATTCAAAACTTCATTTTATATTTCATTTCATTCCTTACATGAGTTTTTTATGATATGTCTTCTGTCATGAAGACTATGTATTGCTTAAAACACTGGTATTACCTCTGTCCGACTATTTACCACCTTGGAGCAGGAGGGAGGGAGAGAGCAAATCTGAATCACAGAATGTCAGAAAACAATTGTCAAAAATGATTACTACTTGTATATGGGAAAAAAAGTATGTGTTTTTTTTAATTTCCTTTTGTTTCTGGAAAATCTCATTTCTGGACATAGGACTAAACTTGGCTTTTCCACACCATAAACCCACTCTAGCTGTATATCTGAGCTAGTATTGCTATTTATTCCTGAAGCACAGGACGTAAAAATTACTAAGTTTTGTTCTCTATTCCCAGGGCCCTTGTGATATTATTTTAAAGACAAAGTTTGTTCTCAAATAAGACTCAAATACAGTGTTTATATCCTTTCTAATCAGAAGTGCTATTCCATTAGGCTATAGAGCAGAAATATGTTATTAAATGAGAATATCCTCTATGAAAAGCATTTGAAGTCATGAAGTACTAAATCAGTTAGCATTGATTACTGTATGCCAGGTATTATGTTGAGCCCTGGATACATCATATGCTTATGTTAAATATGTGCCAGCATTAGCTACTGGGTCAAGGATTGTTTTGTTTAGTGCTCTTACATAGTAGGAGTAATAAACCTAATACATGTTTGTTGAGTTTAGCCAATTGAGTAAGTATCAAAGAAAGAAGTTAAAAATTACAAGAAAATACATTGGAGGGGGCAGCTGGGTGGCTCAGTGAATTGAGAACCAGGCCTAGAGATGGGAGGTCCTAGGTTCAAATCTGACCTCAGACACTTCCCAGCTGTGTGACCATGAGCAAGTCACTTAACCCCCATTGCTAGCCCTTACCACTCTTTTGCCTTAGAACCAATACCCAGTATTGAGTCTAAGATAGAAGGTAAGGGTTTTTAAGAAAAAGAAAAAAAAGAAAATACACTGGAGGAGCATCAAGGTGGTACAGTGGCTTGAGTGCCAGACCTGGAGTTGGGAGGGCCTAGGTTCAAATCTGTCCTATCTGTATGACCCTGGGCAAATCACTTAACCCCAGTTGCCTACCTCTTGCCACTCTTCTGCCTTAAAATTGAAATTAAGACAGAAGGTAAGAGTTTTTTTTGTTTTTGTTTTTTAACCCTTGTACTTTGGTGTATTGTCTCATAGGTGGAAGAGTGGTAAGGGTGGGCAATGGGGGTCAAGTGACTTGCCCAGGGTCACACAGCTGGGAAGTGGCTGAGGCCGGGTTTGAACCTAGGACCTCCTGTCTCTAGGCCTGACTCTCACTCCACTGAGCTACCCAGCTGCCCCCAGTAAGAGTTTTTTAAAAAAGAAAAGAAAATACATTGGACAAAGGTGTGAGCATTTAGCCCATCTGAGCAGTTGGGTGCATGTTCATAATTTGTTAATTAGTGTAAGCATGGGATTGAAAGACACCATATATGGGGGACAGCTGGGTAGCTCAGTGGATTGAGAGCCAGACCTAGAGACGGGAGGTCCTAGGTTCAAGTCTGGCCTCAGACACTTCCCAGCTGTGTGACCCTGGACAAGTCACTTGACCCCCATTGCCTACCCTTACCACTCTTCTACCTTGAAAAAAGAAAGACACCATATATGAAGGGATATTATATAGTGTGATGCTGAATAGATGTTCTGTGTGTCTGCCAAATGTGCAGTAGAATAGAACAAGCATAAATTACAACAAAGTAGATTTAATTAACATATAAGGAAAAACTTCCTTTCTACAAGGATTAGGAGACATAATAATATATAACAGGTGCCTAATAAATGCTTATTGATTGAATGTTTATTGGTAACAGAATATTTCTATGAAAACTTTTAACCAATAAGATAACGTGACTCTCTGGGGATGGGTAGGTATAAAACTACATGGAGGCAAAGGATTGATGAGTTTTCCCATTTCTATCTGGAAATAAGTAAACTGAGACAAATGAACTTACATGCCTCCCTATTCGGCTTGTTAGAGGTAAGCCCTAAACTTTTAGCACCTGTCAAAGCAAACATCTGAGCAACAACTCCCCCACCTCCCATCCACCCCCGCAGAGATACTTCTCCAGTATGAGTAGGCATCACCCACAGTGAATTATATCCAGGAACAAAGCATTGGTCAGGGGTTTGCTTTCCCTTGTGCAGTAAATTCATTCCAAAGAAGAAAGTAGTCCAAAATTCACAAGTCATCTTAAGTCTTGTCTGGCATGAGACAGACAATGCTGATGCAGGAATTATCCCAGCAGTAAATATTTGACAATGGTTGACTTTTGTTACTTCAGGCTAATGGGTAACCTCATTGTTCTTTGTCCCCTATTGCTTGCTGCCTTTTCTACCTGCTTTATAGTCAAACCAAATGGATTGGGGCAGAGGGATAAAGACATTTCAAAATATCAACTCAGGCAGAACTATAGCTTGAGCCCATTGAAAGAGTATCTCACTGTGTCCTTCTAATGGGGAGCTGATAGGTTGGTTAGTGTAATTTCTTAAAATTTAATCTGATGGAGATTGTTAATAAGCCATTCTAATCTAAGAGGAAACTAAGATGTTCCATACCTCCAAGGTTATTTAGTGCTGGGAAAGAATCCTATTCTGTTCTTCCGTATCTATTTCGAGGTCAGACGTCAGCCTGAAAGGGGCGGAGTTAGCTCTGGCTCTGCAGCTTCTCTCTGCAGGGATCCTGTGTTTTGGGCACCTGACTTCTCTCCCTCCTCTCCAACTCCAGATCCAAGCATTCCCACCCCTCTCCGCTCTCCCTGGGGAAATATAATTAAGAAATTTGGAGTGAAGGAAGGTCAAGGAGCCACTGAAGTGATTACCTGACTTAACAGATGAACATGCCATAAGTATTGTGCCTTTGAAAAATTAGATAGTAGTCATCCAGGGAAATCGGATGTTTCCATTTTTTTCCTCATGAAAGAATGATTCAAGAAATATATTTATGCTGTCAAAACATGAAGTGACTATTGGCGATGGAACCAAGTCACCAGGTTCCAAGGCCCATAGCACTGGCTTACCCTGACTTTTGTTCACATTCTTGGTTGCATCTGTTTTATTTCATTCTAGACAGAGAAACAGGTTGAGGGGAGGAGGTTGTGAAAGCGATTTTTCCAAGTGAATTTGGTTGAGTGCCAAATTGACAGTTCTGGAGGATCTAAACCTCCCTCTGTTTTCTCATAGCACAGAAGGTAGTAGTATCCTTAGTAGCAAGTAATCTCTGCTCCCTCGACAATTCAATTTTTCCCTAGGGACCATAAGAGTTGTATTGTAGCTTTATCCTTACTGCTACTACTGTTCCCTATTTCTTGGGAATTGTGGACACAAGGACAGATTGGACCTTACTGTGTAATAGATGATCCTTGAGGACCAGAACTCATCAATTTGCATTTTTATCCTCAGTGCCCACGATATTACCTTTAACAAAGCAGGTGATTAATAAGAGCACATTGAATTGAATTGTCATCAGGCCTAAATAACATGAAAGAGATGACTTTGACCCTTTACAGAGATTTTTTTTAATAGATTTTTATCTTTTATTTTCACATTACCTAGATTTTCTCTTATATCTTTCCCTTTCCTAGATAATTACAATACCTTTTCTTGAACTGATCAATTGTGATAATGTGTGCAAAGTACTTTGTATTTGAAAATATAAATGTCAGCTGCTATTTTTGTTCCAAAATGAATTCTATAGCATCCACCCCTTTGCAGTGTTTAGTGTGTGTATGTGAGTTGTGTCAACAAAGTTAAGGTATCCATTCACATCAACTGGTATTGCCTGAGTCATTAACTCTGTTGGCCTGCATTATAGAGCCTCTGACAAGGCACCACAAGCAAGCAAGGATTTTAATGGTGGCATACAAATAAGTAGGGACCTAGACTGGCAAATTTCACCCTTAAGTTTCAGTTTAAAGCAGGAAATATCGAAGGAGTGACCACTTTGCCTGTGATATGGAGTACGATGAAGAGTTTGCTAGTACCAGGATATCTCTGGGATAACCTATGGAGGATGATGTAGTGGAAAGAACACTGGAATTTGGAGAGTCAGAATCCTCTGCCAGCTCTGACCTTTTACTATTGTGCATCTGTGGAGCTAGGAGGTAGTAATGGCTTTTCTACTCCTACAACCATTGGGGTTGCACCTAGTGGCTAGCAATTTGAGGAGATAATTATGATTTGTGAAGGTTGATTATGTGGGCTCACTAGCCCACAAGCCTGATATTAGGTAAAAACAGTTTTTGGTGGCTATTACTGCATTATAATTGTCTTGGCATAGGTACTAGCCTTTCTACCTAACCCTCCTTTCTTGTTATCCTGAGAGCTGTTGATTGCTCAGGAAGCTCAGCAGTGTGAGTGCCACTCAACTATTCTCAATTTGAGATAGAGCTGGGCTAGTTCTCTCTAATTCAGGGAAATGCCAAGCAGCCACTTAAGGAATTCTTCCTCCTCTTAAGTAGAATGGGTATGATGGGATTGGGGAGGTGACATAATTTTAAAAGATCTTTACAGAATCACAGAATTTTAGAAAGGGAAAGGATCTTGGTGGTCTTAAAATGATCCATGCTCAAAAAGGAATATCTATTATTATATGTCTGTCAAGTGGCTATTCAGCTTCTGCTAGAAAACCTTCATTGAGAAGAAACCCATTATCTTTTTGGAATTATTAGATTTTTTCTTACTCCAAATCTAAATTTGTTTCATTGTAACGTCTACCCATTATTCCTGGTTCTTCCTTCAGGGGCTGAACAGAACAAATCTAATCCCTCTTTTTTCTAATTCTTACTTTCTGCCTTAGTAACAACTCTTAAGACAGAAGGGCAAAGGCTCAGCCATGGGAATTAAGTGACTTGCCCAGGGTCACATAGCTAGGAAGTATCTGAGATCAGATTTGAACTCAGGTCCTTCTATCTCCAGACCTGGCATTCTAACCATTGTGCTACTTAACTGCCCCATATCCATCTTTTTACTTGATAACCCTTTATGTACTTCAATACAGCTATCATTAAACCCTGAGCCCTTTTCTTTTCCAGTCTCAAAATCCCGTGACTTCAACTATCCCTTATGTAAAATAGGCTCAAAGCTCTTCATCATAGTCATTGCTCTCATCTGAATACTCTTCAACTTCTAAATACTGTTGGGGGGTTTTGAGACTGGGTCTATCTTTGTCTCCAGGATGGAAGTGCAGTGGCCATTCACAAATCTGATCCCACTGCCGATAGACTCAAGAAGAGCTTTGATCTGCTCTGTTTCTGATCTGGGCCAGCTTGCAATTATCACCCTACCCTTGGGGGGTTCACCATATTGGATACCAAATTGACTTAGTACCCTGCAGCTCAGAACTCCTGATCTTAATCAAACTACCAGTCTCAGCCTCCTCAGTAGCAGGGATTGGGATTGCAATGGTTCAGTACCAATGCCTGGCAATCACTAATCTTAAATTGTGATGTCTAAAACTGAATACAGTACTCCAAATGAACAGGGCAGAGGGCAGAGGGATTCTCAACTCTTTTGTTCCCAGAAGTTTTGTTCCTTTTAGTACAAAACAGTAGTGAATTAGCTTTATTTTGGCTGCCATATCATACTGAAAATCATCAGTATGTCAAGTTTACAGTCCAGCAAAACTGATCTTAAAACTGCCAATTAACTATGCTCCTCTCATCTTGTACCTGCACAGCTGAGTTGTTTTTTTTTCAACTCAGGTGTGAAATTTGATCTGTTCAATTCTAGTCTAGCCATCTAGCCTATTAAGCTATCATTGGATCTGATCCCTATCATCCAGCATGAGGGTTATCATTTCTTGCTTGTGTCATCTGCAGATTTGATAAGCATGTCATCTGTGCTTTTATCCAAGATAGACAAGGATCAGCCTAGATCACTGGGCTCCAGTGGAAACCTTTTGCCAAGTTGACGGCACATCATTAGTCACTACTCTGGTCAATCAGTTTTAAATCTATCTAGTTGTATATTGTTTTTTCCACAGTTCTCTATATTCTCTTACAAGAATACTATGAGATGCTTCTTGTCAAATGCCTTTTCTGATCAATTCTATAGCATTATCTTTATGTACTTTTTTTAAAAGTAACTGTAGCCCCCAGAGAGCCTGGATTCAAATTATAAGGTTACCAGG
This sequence comes from Gracilinanus agilis, assembly GCF_016433145.1. Classification (NCBI taxonomy): domain Eukaryota; kingdom Metazoa; phylum Chordata; class Mammalia; order Didelphimorphia; family Didelphidae; genus Gracilinanus; species Gracilinanus agilis. The sequence continues at coordinate 210,178,131 of NC_058133.1, read as the reverse complement.
ACAAGAACCATAGCATAGTAGCAAAAAATAACTTTTCTTTAAGGGTATAAACTAACATTTCTAACAGCAGGAGGAATTCCTGATAAAAAACACTATAGAATAGCTTCCTGTATTACTGATTCAGTTCATATGGAGGCTGGCTTGAAAAGGTCAACAGAAGTCTTCTTTTTGTTCCAATTTCTTCTAGTTATGTTACCTAGGGATCTACTAAGCTGCCTAGTCATGTTATAGATAAATGAGTTCTGCTAGTTGATTCCTGGCTGAGCAGGAGTTTCATAATTACTTTAGCTGAAACCAAGAGAAACTTTCCTATAAAATCTTACACAAATTCTTTATCTCCTTTGATAATCTTGTCAAAAAAGGAAACAGGATTAGTTTGGCATGGCCTGTTTTTGCTGAAGCCATGTTAGTACTTAGTCTCTTCTCTGAAATTTTCTCCTGAATCAAATAAGTCAAGTTCATTGGCCTATTGTTAACAAATTCTATGAACTTCCCTTTTTTGAAAATTGAGGCATTTGTTCTTTTTCAATTCTGTTGATATCTCCTATTTTTTATGATTTTTCAGATATTCACCAACTATTTTTTCTTAGTCATATCCACCAATTTTTTTTAGTACCAAGGAATGTAATTCATCTGGGCCAGGAGACTTGAATTCATCAAGGCTATAAGATGCTCTTACAGTCTCCTTCCTAATTGGCCAACAAATCCCTGGTATCCATTTTTGTTCTAGCATTTCCACTGCAAAGGCCATTTTGCTGGACAGGTAATCAGAGTTAAAAATTGGGTAGCTCTGCCTTCTTTGTTGTTAATTACTATCACCCCATCTACTCCAGTTGTGCTCTTTCTCCTGATTCCCTCTTTTCTAAAACCAAGCTTAAATTTTTTTTTTCTCATCCTGTGCTTCCTTTACCATCCTCTGCTTATTCTAAGTTCACAAACTTCGGACACCATATTTGCAGGACTTTGTCAAATTTCTGTCTTAATCCTATTACCTGCTCTTTCCATCCTTCTATAATTTTAAAAAATCTAAGTTGGCTAGTAAATGAGTTCTCTCTGTAGCCACCAGATAATTCTCATTTTTTCTCCATTGGAATTCCTTCTCTTTCTCCTGTATGTAAAATTTTACCATTCTCTTGACAAACGTCAACGGTTTCCTTTAACACCCAAGACCTTTTTCCCCTTTTAGAAGCCATGCTTCTGTTCCTTTCAGGAATAGTTTATCATCCCTCTCAACTTGGAAAACAGAAAGGCATTTTTCAACTCTTTTAACTTCTCCAGATGGAAGAAAGATCAATCTATATTTGCAGCATAGATAGTAATTTGGCAGTAGTAGAAGTAGAAATATTATACAGTTACTGAAAAATTCACTCTGCTAGTCATACTAGTTTAGATTCTTAGCCTTAAAAAAAAAAAAATCTGTTCTTGGTCTCTTACCTCCTAAAGGTCAATTAGAACCATTTCACTTTTTTAACATTTCAGAGTAACTTAATTAGGCACCCCTGGCTCCTCCTTAATTACAACAACAGTGTTAAAGCCTCTAAGCTACTTTCTTTCCATTTTCAGGCTCACCCACTATTTGTTTTGGCCAGTTCACCTGATTGAATAATTACTTATCATTTCTTACTTTGCTAACTAACTTATCATTTTTATTTTTCTTGAGTTCTTTTCCTTGAATCAGTCTCCGTTCAGGGTCTTATAACTTGATCCTTCTGGATATTATACCTTTTTCTTCGTCTTTTCTCACAGAAACCAGAAGTAGAATCTGATCCTAGAGATTTTTTCCTTCAAGTCCAAACCCCAACTTCCCCCTTTTTCCCTCCATTTTCACAATTTCCTTCACCTTATTCAGCTCAAGTCTTCTCTTCTTCTTCTTTTCCCATAATCTAATCACACAGAAGCTGGGCCATCATTTTAGTGCTGATCTCCTTTCCTGGTTTTACCACATTTTGAGTGATTAGAAAGTGATTAGAAAAGAGAAGTAGGTGACCCCTTTTTTCCTTCTTTCAAGCAAAACCATGACTAGTCCTTAGTCTCTTAACTACCACATCTATCATTAGCTTGATTTCTCTACCCTTCCCCTTCTCTTTATTGACAAGTAGAGACCTTTTAAAATGGCACACCAATCTGATTTTCATAATTACCTGTGTGTGGAATGTTGAACCCAATTTCCATTTTTTTCATTTTCTGTTTATAAGGACTTAGAATAGGATACTTTCTAAAACTTACTTACTATGATCATTAAGGCCCCTCCCTCTATCCTTTTTTTCCATTTCTTCCTTTCTTCTCATCCCAGGCTGGAAGGGAGTAGGGCTCATGGGCCTGATTGCAATATTGATCAGCATGGGCCAAGACTCTCCTTCCTCAGTAACCTAGTGACCTCCACTTCCAAGGATCACCCTAAAGGTCGTCCCATATTTGGTACACACTTCTGATCACTTTCTCCCTGTTGCAACTTATAACTCATGAACTCAAGGGATCCAGCACCCTTGGCCTCCTCAGCAGCAAGCACCACCATACTCAGTCTTTCCTACCCCACTCCCTTTTGTTCCCATAGATTTGATTTCATATCATCTGGCTTTTCACATATGGAAATAGCTGACCCTGGATCAGGATGATGGAATCTTTCCCTCTTTTCCACCTTCTTCCCCCTACTCTACCAAGGAAGCAAACATTAATGACAGATCAGGAGGGGGACATTTCTTTGGATTCTTAAGCAGTATAATAAAAAGCCACAGGCAGGTAGAAGCTGTGCTAGCATTTCAGGGGCTCCTGAGAAGCACTAAAGTTTGTAGAAGTGGTGGTCAGGGGGTAAGGGTTCTATTTCAGGGACAGAACTTTTCCCATTCCTAACTGCAACACTGTCACCACCTGATCGTTCCCTAAGCTAAAAAATTTAGGTGGTGATACAAACAGCTGGTCTGTGGTATGTCAGACTTCCAGAGACTGGGATGGAGGAGAGATTGTGGTGTGAATATGTAGACAATTCAGTGGTGCTGATCACATGCTACTGAGAGCTAGTGTGTGAGCTCAGAAAGACACATGCTCCTTAGAATATGCACCTTGTTCCATTTTTCTCTATCTTATTCCTCTTTAAGAGCTGTCAGCAGGGATATAAATATTTACTAGTCTATATATTGTAAGACAGAATCATCTGTGTCAGCTCTGTTACTTCAGTTGTAAGGGTTCTGTCTCAAGGGACATTTCAATGATGTAATAATTTTGGCTACTCATGTAACTTCTTTTCACCAAGATTTCAGAGAAAACTGCTTAAGTCAGTCCATCCAAGTTGAAGTTTGAGACCCAGATCTAAATTTTGAGCCTAGTTTTAGATATATTACTTAGGCTGAGTTATTTGGCCTCATTGTGCCTTCTGCTTTCCCGTCCATTAACTAAGGGAAAGATATTATTTTCCTCATTGGGCTTTCATTGGGATAAAATAAAAACCAGTGCCATTTGAAGGAAGAAGAAATTTCAGTCTAATGGGGTCATGTATTCTTCATTAAAAAAATGTTTTGTTGATATCTTTCATTTTTATAACACAGTCATTTCTCCCTTTAAGCTTGAACATCCCCTCATGTCAAAAACAATTAAGCAGAAGGCAGCTAGGTGGCTCAATGGATAGAGAATGAGATTTAGAGATACTGAGATACTAGAGATACAAATGTAACCTCAGACACTTTCTAGCTATGTGACCCTGGGCAAGTCAATTAACCCCATTGCCTAGCTCTTACCTTTCTTCTGCCTTGGAACCAGTACATAGTATTGATTCCAAGAAAGAAGGTAAGGGTTTATTTAAAAATAAAAAAAATTAAAACAATCAAGCAAAATATATATGCAGAAGCCCTATCTGATGACATATAAAATATTTTCTCTTAACAGTCCAACCTCTGCTATAAGGAAGGAAGAATATTTTGCCATTCTTTTAAATAGGAACAAGTTTCCATTGGTTTTTCTGTTACTCAGAGTTCAAGTGTCACTAAAAGTGATCTTTCTATTTATTGTGTTATCATCTTTATGTGTATCGTTCCCAGGTTTCTGTTTGTTTTTCCTCTTTTCTTTTTTTTTAAACCCATACCTTCTATTTTAATATCATTTCTAAGACAGAAGAGCAGCAAGGGCTGAGGTTAAAAATGACTTGGCCCAGACTTACACAATTAGGAAGTGTTGAGGCCAGATTTGAAACCAGGTTTTCTTGACTCCAGACTCCAGACATGGTGTCCATCCATTGTTCTACCTACCTGCCCTTTTTGAATCATTTTGTTCAACTCTTTTCATGTTTTTCTGAATTTCTCTTTTAATCCTTTTCCTTTTGTCTTAGAATCGCCATTTTAAATGTCATTTCCAAGGCAGGAGATTGGTTGGGGCGAGGCAGTTGGGGTTAAGTGACTGGTTCAGGGTCACATAGTTAAGAGGTGTCTGGGGCCAGATTTGAACCCAGACCTCATGAATCTGGGCCTGACTCTCTACTGAGCCACCTGGCTGCCCCATAAAAATTAATCATTTTCCTTTTTGTTCTTTTTCTTCCTTGGAGTATATAGGTCCAGTAATGGGATAATTTAGCGAGTTTTCTTACTCAGTTCCAAATTGGAATCTAGAATGCTTGGGCCACTCCACAAAGAGTGGATAAGTATATGTCTCCCAAATAGATGTTTGAACATTTTATTGTTCCTATCTTTTAAAATCTGTTAATGTATATGAAGCTCTATCCAGTGAGCCACCTAGCTGCCCTCTTCATATATAAATTATGTGGATAATTTATATGAATTTACAATAAGTGACTGGGAACATATTTTCATGTGTTCATTTGTAGTTTATAAATATTTTGAAAACAGTTCATATCCCTTGACCTCTTATCTATTGGGGAATGCATATGTTTTTCTGTGGGAATAGATTAAATGTCTGGTTGTTGGGAAGGGAGAGGGATGGAGAACAGAATAGGTTGGGCAGGCAAGGGAAGGAAATCAGTCAAAAACAAGTTCTGATTCAATTCAGAGCATTTCTGGTTCTTCGTACTAGGTCTGTTCCTAATCCCAGCTGTATTTAGATAAGAAAAAGCTAAGGTTCTCAGGAGACCTGGAGATATTAGTAGTTGTCAAATTAGTCAAGGGTAGCTTTGCTGTCTGCACAGTTAGTGGAGAAATTCAACATTAAACCCAAGAGCCACCTGCCAAGTGACCTCAACTACTACCATGTTGACAGGCCAATATCTCTTGAGAGCCCAGTAGGCATCATCTGGATTCCTCAAGAGTTGCTAGGTAATGCTCTGTTGGCTGTTGACTGTCCTATGCCCAGCCCTTCCATCTCCACATAGCCTTCATTTAAACTCTGAAAACTAGCTCTGAGCAGTCCTGGGAACTCTCAGCTCAAATCAGAATTGCCACTTTACTGACAACCATACTTAAGCAATTGATCCTCTCAGCCCTACTCAAGGAAGCATCTTTTCTTCTTTCCTTCTTTCTCCCTCATTTCCTGCCTTCCTTTTCCTAGGTAAAAAAAATCACAAATGAACTGATTCTGCCATATGCTAGGAAGTATCACTGGGCTGGGTTTGTGACAGCCAGACTTTTGTCTCAAGATGTCCTGGGAGCCCACTGTAACCTGGGAGTCCTCATCTCCTTCAATGCCTCTCTACAGAGGCAGGATCAGAGACAAAACAATCATCCCTTTCTTTGAGTTCTGCCTGAAGTCTTCTCTTGGACTCATTTCTGTCAGATTCTACCTTTACTAGAAAGAATATTCTCATTACTGATGAGTGCTGTACACAATGACTTACTAATAAATAAGAGCAGTTGGGTAGGTCTGCTAACATGATCAAAGGATTTGTAGACTTCTGTTGCAGTCCATGTGATTAGATAAACCTGAGAGAATACAAATGTCTTGTATTTGCAAGAGTTTTTTTTTATTAGACATTTATTAATATTCGTTTTTAATCTGTTTACATACTTTATGCCCCTACTTTCCCCTTCACCCCCGCTCTCCCCCCACCCATGGCCAACGCACATTTCCACTGGTTGTAACATGTGTCCTTGTTCAGGGTCTATTTCCCATTCATGTCCACCTCAGCCCATGCATTCAAGCAATTGTTTATCTTATATGTTTCCTCTCCTGCAGTCCTTCCTCTGAATGTGGGTAGCATCTTTACCATAAATCCCTCAGAGCTGTCTTGTGTCATTGCAGTGCTGCTGGTACAGGAGCCCATTACATTTGATTTTACCATAGTATATCAGTCTCTGTGTACAATGTTCTTCTGGCTCTGCTCCTTTCACTCTGCATCACTTCCTGGAGGTCTCTCCAATTTGCATGGAATTCCTCCAGTTTATTACTCCTTTTAGCACAATAGTATTCCATCACCCGCATATACCACAGTTTGTTCAGCCATTCCCCAATTGAAGGACATCACCTCATTTTCCAGTTTTTTGCCACTACAAAAAGCGCAGCTATAAATATTTTCGTACAAGTCTGTTTATCTATGATCTGTTTGGGGTACAAACCCAGCAATGGTATGGCTGGATCAAAGGGCAGGCTGTCTTTTATAGTCCTTTGGGCATAATTCCAAATTGCCAGCCAGAATGGCTGGATCATTTCACAACTCCACCAGCAATGCATCAATGTCCCGATTTTACCACATCCCCTCCAACATTCATTACTCTCCCCTTCTTTCATTTTAGCCAATCTGCTAGGTGTGAGGTGATACCTCAGAGTTGTTTTGATTTGCATTTCTCTAATTATTAGAGATTT
>NC_058133.1:210144992-210170993 GCF_016433145.1 Gracilinanus agilis | reverse complement strand
TTTCTACCAGCCTCTTAGTTGATTCTCTAGGATTTTTTAAGTATACCATCATATCATCTGCAAAGAGTGATAGCTTAGTCTCCTTATTGCCTATTTTGATACCTTCAATTTCTTTTTCTTCTCTAATTGCTATTGCTAGTGTTTCTAGTACTATGTTGAATAATAGAGATGATAATGGGCATCCTTGTTTCACTCCTGATCTTATTGGGAAGGCTTCTAATTTATCCCCATTGCATATAATGCTTGTTGATGGTTTTAGGTATATATTGTTTATTATTTTTAGGAAGGGTCTTTCTATTCCTATACTTTTCAATGTTTTCAATAGGAATGGATGCTGTATTTTGTCAAAGGCTATTTGCAAGAGTTTTACAGTTTTTTGTTTTTTTTTGTCTTTGGACTTTTTAGAACCCATTCAATCATATCAATCGGTGATTCTTAGCTACTTTTTATTTATTATTAAGAATAATAATAACAATAGCCAACATTTATATTGTGCTTACATTTGATCCCCATAACAACCTGAGGAGGTAGGTGCTATTATTATCCCCATTTTATAGATAAGGAAACTGAGGAAGAAATTAAGTAATTTGCCCAAGATTACACAGATAGTAAGCATTTGAGTCCATATTTAAACTCGGGTCTTCTTGATTCTAGGCCCATCACTCTATACACTGCACCACCTATTCATGCTGCTTTATTTATTCATATTCTCTTTTCCCCACTTCCTTCCTTTTCTTTCTTTCTTGTGCTTATCTAATCATGCCTTAGATTTTTCTCTCTGTTGTAATCTTTAGCTTTAGGGTGCTGCCTGCCTCCCACTGGTGATCCAGTGCCTAGTAGCTCCTTTATGATGTTACCTTTAGGGATTTTATGCTTTCACAACTGTTATTCAAAACATATTTGTATTGTTTGCATGCTAAAGAATGATACAAATAACTTTGATTCATGAAGCAGTTAGGCTATTTTCTCATCCTGAAATAATACCATCTGAAGCAGTTAAAGTTATTGATTCTGGTTTTTATCTTCTCTATATTGTCTTTAAAAGAAAATATTTGATCCAATAGTTGTCTCCATTTACTCTCCCTCCACCAAGTAAACAAATGTTTTTATGATTAGTAGGTGAGAGGGTGGTAGCCCCCTATATCATGATTAAGTTAACTATCTTTATAACCTTCTAAGAAATTGCCTCCTTGGCCTTTGGAAATAGCAGTGCCTTTATTGTACAACATAGTACATAGTTCATCCATAAATATAAAACTCCATGTATCCTCTGTATGAGTATACCATTAGAGTATTTAAACCCTTACCTTCCGTCTTAGAATCCATATTGTATATTGGTTCCAAGGCAGAAGAGCAGTAAGGGCTAGGCAATGAGTCAACTTTTTCCCTTGGACTTGAAGTAGCATTTTGTTTTCCACTTGAAAAATAAAAGCCCAGGGTCACACAACTAGGAAGTGTCAGAGGCCAGATTTGAACCTAGGACTTTCTGGCTCTCAATCCACTGAGCCACCTAGCTGCCCCTGTTAGAGTATTTTTTAAGTTGATCTGTTCATTAGATGTAAATACTATACAAAAAATATTTCATTGTTATTTCTAAGAAATCTTTATTGACCAGTTCTCTATAAAAACCATATACACAGCTAAGATAAAATGGGTTATATAAGGTAGTATTACACATCATATCACAGATTTGGGGCATATAGATTTGAATAATTTTTTTATTTTCTTTTCATTATCATGCAAAACACACTTCCATATTGATCATTATTGTAAGAGCAAATGCATTCATAATCAAAACAAAACCAAAGATACCCTGATGTGAAAGACAACTCCAACAGTTTTCTTTGGAGATGGATAGCATTCCCCATCATAAGCCTTTCAAGAAGGGGCAGCTGGGTTGTTTAGTGAATTGACAGCCAGGCCTAGAGATAGGAGGTCTTAGGTTCAAATCTGGCCTCAGATACTTCCCAGCTGTGACCCTGGGCAAGTCACTTGACCCCCATTGCCTAGCCTTTACCACTCTTCTGCCTTGGAACCAATACACAGTATTGATTCCAAGATGGAAGGTAAGGGTTTAAAAAAAAAAAGTCTTTTAAGATTGTCCCAGATCATTGCATTTCTGAGAGTAGCCAAGTTTTCATGGATAATCATCATATAGTATTACTGTTATTATGTGCAATGTTCTTCTCCTGGTTCTACTTATTTTGCTCTGCATCAGTTCCTGCAGATCTTTCCAGCTTTTTCTGAAATCATCTTGCTTATCATTTCTTTTTTTTTTGTCTATTTGCTTTTTTATTTTTATGTTTTAGAAAAATTTTCCATGGTTACATGATTCATATTTTTACTTTCCCCTTCACCCCCCCTTCACACACATTCCCCCGTAGTCGACACACTTTTCCACTGGTTTCTTCATGTATCATCGATTAAAACTTATTTCCATATTATTGATAGTTGCATTGGTGTGGTTGTATCGAGTCTACATCCACAATCATGTCTGCATCAACCCACATGTGTTCAAGCAGTTGTTTTTTTATGTGTTTGCACTCCTGTAGTTCTTCCTCTGAATGTGGGTAGCATTCTTTTCCATAAATCCCTCAGAATTGTCCTGGGTCATTGCATTGCTGCTAGTACAGAAGTGCATTACATTTGATTTTACCACAGTGTATCAGTCTCTGTGTACAATGTTCTTCTGGCTCTGCTCCTTTCACTCTGCATCAATTCCTGGAGGTCATTCCAGTTTGCTTATCATTTTGCACAATAGAATTCCATCACCAACACGTACCACATTTTGTTCAGCCATCCCCTAATTGAGGGACACTTCCTCGTTTTCTAGTTTTTTGGCACTACAAAAAGCATGGCTATGAATATTTTTGTACAAGTAGGTAATTATATATTTTCAAGAAGCTACAGATATGCTCCCTATTTAGCTTTCCTTTTTCATTTTCTTCATGCTGAAAAATACTTCACATTTTCCCAGCAAAAATTTGGCATTACCCAAATCCAACTTGTTCTAGAATTGTCTGAGTAAATTAATAGAACTGCTAAAAGAATATTAGCCTAAAGTTCTTTAGTTCTGAGAAACTCTCTAAGAAAACTTAACTTCAGTAGAACATGAACTTGTCATATCCTCTGGTGACTAGAATCATTTATTGTACTTACTTTTGTATTTGAGGTTCTATCATTTCATTAGTGTGTACATTTAATATTAATGTCTGATTTTAACCTTTCCTTCTTTTCTCCTCTCTTCCTATGTAATCTTCCTTGGCAATCTTGTTTATTACCCCATGTCTTCAACAATACCTCTATGCAGATAACTTCCAAATCTGTCTTCAGCCCTGACTTCTCTTTTGAGTTCTAGACCTACATTTTCAAGTGCCTTCAGGACAACTCTATCTGTATCATTCCCTTGGTACCTCATACTCAACATGTCCAAAACCAATCTCATTACTATTCCCTGTTTTCCTGTCTGACTTCACTGTTATTGCCTGTGGCAACACTATTCATCTTTCCATCAAAGCCCAATTTAGATGTCTACCTCCATGAAGTCTTTCTTTCTTTTTATAAACCCCTACTTTCTGTCTTAGAATTGATACTAAGTATTGTTTCCAAGGCAGAAGAATGGTTAGGGCAAGGCAATGAGGGTTAAATGACTTGACTTGCCCAGGATCATATAGCTAGGAAATATTTGAGCTCTGATTTGAAACCAGGACCTCCTGTCTGTAGGCCTGGCTCTCAATCCACTGAGCCACCTAGTGGCTTCCCTTTCCTGATCTTTTGAGTCAACTTTTTCCCTTGGACTTGAAGTAGCATTTTGTTTTCCACTTGAAAAATAAAACCTTTATTTTATAATGTTCTGCATTATAGTGATCTGAATTTGTGTTATTCACCCCAAGTGTTCGATAAACTCCATATAGGTACTTCTAAACTGTCTCTCTTTGCTTATCACATTATTCTGTATGTAATATGTGCTTTCTAAGTTTTTATTTGAGTGAATGTTATTCACATCACCAGTGCTGATCAAATCAAATATCTAGGGAACCTCTAACCTAGTCCAATTCCAGAAGACTCATCACAGTGGGTGGTCATGGGAGTTGCAGAATCATGTGTCTGGGTTTGCCAGCATGGTAAGTGAGGTTCTTGATGGTCAAGGAAGTCAGGGGATGATAGTATGGGAGGTGAGGTGAAACCATGGACCAATTGAAGGATCCTGTGAAAGGGCTTAGAGCTTGAAAAGCTAGCATGTGAAGCTCACAATCTCAATCTCTCTCTCTCTCTCTCTCAATCTCTCTCTCTCTCTCTCTCTCTCTCTCTCTCTGCCATTGTTTTGGGCTTATGGAAAAAACCCTCTTTCTGCTATCCTGGCAAAGTGGCGGCATGGCAGAGATTGGTGTTGGGCCAAAATCTGAGAGCTGATCTTACTTTAAGTTAGAAAGGCTGGAAACCTTATTTCTTTCTTCCTCTTTACTAGTAAATACTTATAAATTCAGCTTAAAGTCTCCAAGATTCATTTTTATTCATAACAAAATTTTATTTTATTCATAAGTTACCTTTTGACCAGCTTTTGACAAGGAGCCTCTCTGAATTAACTTGGTTTATCTTTAGTGGTGGCCAGTCCCTTAGACTGGGAGATTCTACAAGAGCTTGTGTTCCTTGGCATAGTCTGAGTTGTCTTGGCCTCAAGGTCATATTGGAGAGGTCTTTAGTGGAGACATCCACTATTCACACAGCTACCATCTTGGCAAAGGCCTTCACCTCATTGAGCTATTGCAGTAACCTGCTGCTTGGTCTCCCTGCCTCATGGCTTTTAAACCCATCTTTCATGTAGCTGCCAAAGTGGTTTTCTTTAAGTCCAGAACTGACCGTGTCACTTCTCAATTCAGTAAACTCCAGTTGTTTCTGTTTGCCTATAGGTTAAAATATAAACTCTTTTGTTTGGCTTTAAAACCCTTCAGAACCTGTCCCTAATCTGACCTTCCAGCCCTATTAGACATTACTTCTTGTCTTGCATTTTTAAGGTCTACCCAAACTGACCTTATTGCTGTTCCTTACACATAGTCATCCTCATATCTCCATGTTTTTGTACTGGCCATCCTTCATGTCTGGAATTTTTAATTTCTTCATTTCTATTTCATGGAGACCTTTACATCTTCCAAAAAATTAGCTCAGGCACTGTCTTCTATGTGTAGCCTTTCCTAATTTCCCCAACTGCTAGTGCCCTCCTTCCCTAAACTACTTTGTATTTATTTTGTATTGCTTATGTCTATATGTATATAGCATGTCTTTCTTAGAATGCAAGTGAACTCATTGGAAATGGAGACTGTTTCATTTTTGTCTTTATATCCACAGTGCCTAGAACATAATCACCCTTGATAAATGCTTTTTAGTTAATACTCTAAGGACTGAAAAATACTTACCTAAGATGTGACACTCATAACTTAGCAGTAGAATTAAAAATAAAAGGAGAACCAAACTACTCCAGCTGTGAATTTGTGATTGCTTGGTCTCTTCTTTCCTTTGGATTGAATCATCTTAGACAGGAAAATCCTGTAAGAATCAAAAATTATGAGCCAGAGAAGCATACAAGTTTCTGGGAAATGAAAATTGGAATTCTTTAAAACATTTAATTCTACTCTAGGTATTTATATCCAGCTTTAAGTCAGGTAAAGAATTAATTTTGGTTATTCTTTAGCCCTAGCTAACTCACAGCTACAACTCCCTTCCAACAAGTATGGCTTTAGTAGCCTTGAATTCAACATTCTGGATCACCTCATGAGCTTAAAAGTACTTTTAGGATCACTTCATGGTGCTAGTTTGTATAGCCCACAAACAATGAATGGACAATGTGTTATATTTTATTCTTACTAGACCCAGCTTGCTTTTCCATATATACACAAGACCCATATGTATAGTAAATAACTATATTGTATAGCCCTGTTTATTTATAGTAAAAGAGTAAGCACAAGCCCCATTCGCCACTCTGAGAAGCTAGAACCACACCAGCTAGAAATGACAGAAATCTGAGTTCCAGCCTTGTAACAACAAGGCTCTGTGTGAATCTGCCTGCCTTTTATGTTTAAACCCCAGGAAATCACAGGTAGAGAGGACTGAAAGCTGTTGAAGCCTGAATTTTTGGCTCTTAGGAACCCTGACTCATTATAGTATAAAAACTAAGGGGGGAAACATGTTTTTAGAAGAAAATAAACAAGCCCATGCTTTTGGTACTACTCAAGTACCAATAGCCTACTGCAGACCACTCATATCAGCCTATTGGGCACAGTGTAGTTCACTGAGATAAGTAACTGCCTTTAGTTCCTTTCTAGTAAGTTCCCAGCTTTCTCTCTGCCCTAGTACTGGAGAAACACTCCATAACCATTTCCAGCTTGCCCAATTTTGGAGTTCCTTGACCACTTTTACTGTTCAAAGTCATTGATAGAAAGGAACTATATCCTTCTTTTAGATTTATTAAAGAGACCACTAGCTATCTGCCCTTCTGTGTTCATTTTCATTGCAGAATGTAGCATGGCAAGGGCACAGAGTGAAACTGAATACTCACTGTAGCCCCAGTACCTCCCATGTCCATCTGTCCAGCAGATGTTCTTTCTCCACTTCCTTCAGTCCCCTTCAGGAAGGGTATATTCCCACTTCTTCCTGCTACTTTTCTTTTTTTGGAGAGGATAGAGGGGAGAAAGAAGACTGGTGGTATTACTGAGCCCTGTCTAAACTTAAATCTTGATTGGCAACTATGGCTTATCCTTACCTAGAAAGAGGGAAAGTTATAACCTGAGAGCTTTTGGGGAATCGATGTTTGGGAAATATCAATCAGCTATAAATGATAAAGAGGCTTATAAGGACTTCTTGTAGGCAGCAAGACAACTTGGGAATATGGTGTGGAAACTTGAGTCCATAGGCCTAAGAACACCACTGTAGGGATAGGGGAGAAAAATGCAGGGACTGCCTTCCTGGGGACTGAAAACAGACACAGTCTGATCATTCCCCAAAGTTCCCCAAGTTTTTTTCAGGCAAATTAATCATCATGGGAGAAAAATATCATTAGCCCCATGCACCAATGAGTTCGCAAAGCCAGTTTTAAAAAAAATTCTTATTAAAAACATGCTAGCTTCAAAAATCTTTTCCAGAATGACAGAATCTGATAGTTAGAAGGGACTTCAGCAGCCATGTAGTCCAATTTGTACCTGAATGGAATCTCCAATAAGAGTCAAGTCATGGGGGCAGCTGGGTAGCTCAATGGATTGAGAGCCAGGCCTAGAGATGGGAGGTCCTAGGTTGAAATCTGGCCTCAGACACTTCCCAGCTGTGTGACCCTGGGCAAGTCACTTGACCCCCATTGCCCACCCTTACCAGTCTTCTGCCTTGGAGCCAATACAGAGTATTGACTCCAAGATGGAAGGTAAGGGTTTTAAAAAAAAATAAAGTCAAGTCATCTAGCCTTTTCAGTTTTTGCTTCTTTATGAAAATGGTCACAATTTTAGGTGCCATTTCTAGTTTAGCTTTCCTCCAGTATATTCCTTCATTTCTCCTTTCCTAGAGAGCCAACCCTTGTTATAATAATTTTAAAAAATGTATAGGGACAACTAAGTGGGTCAATAGATAGAGAGCCAGGCCTGGAGGCAGGAGGTCCTGGGTACAGATGCAGCTTCTGACACTTCCTAGCTATGTGACCTTGAGCAAGTCACTTACCCTAATTGTCTCACCCTTACTGCTTTTCTTCCATGGAACCAATACTTAGTATCAATTCTAAGACAGATGGCAAGAGTTTTAAAAATAATAACAAAACAAAAAGAATAGAAAACAATTCAGCAATATCAAATCTGATGTTATAAGCTGTGCTCTTCACCTGTAGAACACAGTCTCTGCAACAGAGGAGAATGTGGAAGAGGGAGGTGAGTGTCTTCTCATAGCTCTTCTCTGAGGCAAAGCTCATTCTTGCTTTCACATCAGTTTTGTTTGCTTTGTAGTGGCTGTTCTTTCCATTTACAGTTAGCTTTTATCAAGCACAATAAGCACACTCTCCACACCTGGCTAGTGACAGGTGTCCTCTGTTTCACCAAAGGAAGAACAACAAATGGCAGGATTGACTCCTCTAAAGGAAACTTAATAAATGAACAATGTTGGAATCCCGTCACCTTTCTCCCCTAGGACTAACACTAGTTAGTTGACACTCTTTTCCACTGAAACAATCCAGAAATAATTATTCTGTGTACACTGAGCCCAAATTTTGTTTAGGTCTGAGAGAAAGGCCCCTTGATGTTTATTTGGGGAGTTAAAGCTGCCACCTTATACGAAGATTGTTAGACAATAGTATGTGCGATGACATGTAAAGTGCTATGATAGGGAATCAAAAAGGAAAAACCACTAGAGGGTAAGGTAGTTGGGAAAGGTATCATGGAGGCAGTAGGAATTTAAACTGGTACTGGAAAGAAAGATCAACTTTGGTTAAGAGACAGTCAATCCAGATTGGGCAGAACAGCATGTGCAAAGTCTAAGACATTCTATAACTAGAATGAAGTTGTATGTTGGAGAGTAGTGGAAAATAACATTGGACAGGGTTAGGGTTAGATATTTTCATCCTTGCCAAAAAGTCAGACTCAAATCCAAATAATTTGGAAACTCCTCACTCAAGATTGCTTAACTTTGTAGTGGTAAATGTAACTTTCCATTGTTTTTCTCCAGCCAGCCATGTAGTAGAACATAGGAACAAAAGAAATTAGTCTAAAGGTTATTTTGTCGCTGTGCTTTAAGATATATGTGTGTGTGTGTGTATGTGTGTGTGTGTATATATATATATATACATATATATATATTATGTATGTATACTGTAAAGGTTAAATGGTAGGAGTTTGACAAAAGCGAGGAGAATAGTTTGACAAAACAGTTTAATTTGAGAAGTACAGATAGGAAATAGAAAGGAGAAAAGAGAGATTATTACTCTAATACCTTATGACTATACCTAAATTCCTAATCCTAACTAAAATTTCTAAAAACCCTACTCTGTCTTCAAGGACAGGTCCTTCTGCCTGGCCAGACCAGGCCTCTAATCTAATCTACTCTACCTAAATTTGATTCACTAACTACTTATCTACACTAATAAATGAACAGCCACCACCCACAACCTCCTTAAATAAGGTTTTATCCTTCAACTGTCACTAGTAAAAAACTAAGACAGTAGTGGCCCTTGACTAACAGATGGAGACTGACCTCCTGCTCCCTCCAGGTCCAGAGACAAAAGCCCTCAAACTCCTAACTTTCTTTCTTTAATCTCTTCATCTCCTCGGTCATGGAATCTTCAACTCTCCCACACAGACTCCTGTCAGCTCTGCTCTCTTACCTCTTAAAGAGACAGAGGGAGAGATTGAGAAAATCCCTTTAACAATATCTATAAAAACATTCCCACACACATTTCTGTTTTCCTATTGAGCAACTGAACAAAAGACATACTGTAGCTCCACTCTTAAGCATCTGTTATATAAAACAATAGCTATGTACATTGAAACCTTCCACTTGTAAAAATTGACACAAAGCTGTATAAGATACACTTACATAGCAAATATAGCTCATTATATATTTTATATGAATCAGATCATCTTGATTTAAGTTATTCCACATTCCTTCTTAATAATAACTCACTTTTATGTACCACTTAAAGGTTTATAGGACACTTTTCTCATGACAAAGTAAACAATATTATTATTTTTATTTTGCAGTTGGGCAAAATTGAATCTAGGAGTGCTTTGAATATCTTGTCCAGGATCACATAGCATGTATCAGGGCCAAAGTGATAAGCAGGGTGTCTCCTGACTATAGCTATTCTGTTTCTTCAGTCCCAAATAACATGTTATTAGTTTTCTCATTAAGAAGTTATGATGTAGGGGCAGCTGGGTAGCTCAGTGGATTGAGAGCCAGGCCTAGAGATGGGAGGTCCTAGGTTCAAATCTGGCCTCAGACACTTCCTAGCTGTGTGACCCTGGGCAAGTCACTTGACCCCCATTGCCCACCCTTACCACTCTTCCACCTAGGAGCCAATACATAGAAGTTAAGGGTTTAAAAAAAAAAAAAAAAAGAGGTTATGATGTTACTAGGTGTTACTACACTAAATGGGAGTTTGTTCATACCACTCCTAGGAAGTGAATGGAACTAATTAGTGAACCATTCCTTGTTTACATGAACATCCTTTTAAAATGGGTATTAATCTGGTTACAGTGACTTTTTCCTTTTCTACTTCTGGCTTTCTGAGCAAAAGCGTTATCCGGTCAGAAATATCTCAGTGTTCAACCCTACCTATTTCTCTCTCTCTCTTTCTCTTTCTTTCTCTCTCTTTCTCTCTCTCTCTCCCCCGCCCCCATCTCCCCCTTCTAATCCTACCATGGTCTCCTTTCCTTCTCCTTCCCCACCTCCATCTTTCAGACATAGATTATACCCTTTTAAATGCTCCTGAAAAATATATCTTCATATCTCCAGCAGCTCAATGGATCAGATTTGTCTTAAATACAGAAGCCTATCTATTGTCCTTAAATTCCACTATTAATTAGATGGGGTGAATAGATTAGACCTTCTCAGCCCTACCTCCTTTCAACTTGCTGCTACTTGCTATTTTTTTTTTTTTTTTTTTTTACATTTTTAAACCCTTAACTTCTTGTATTGGCTCCTAGGTGGAAGAGTCATAAGGGTGGGCAATGGGGGTCAAGTGACTTGCCCAGGGTCACATGGCTGGGAAGTGTCTGAGGCCGGATTTGAACCTAGGACCTCCCATCTCTAGGCCTGATTCTCAATCCACTGAGCTACCCAGCTGCCCCTGCTACTTGCTCTTTTAAAGTGAACATAAGCCTATTCTATTAGGAATAGTATCTTGAGAGGGAACATAGTCCAACTTCAAGTCTTGCCTCTCTCATATACTGGATACGTGATCCTGGACAAGTGACCGTACCTCTCTAAGATACAAATTTAAGCATTTGTAAAGGAAGTTCCTCACTAGGAGCAATTAAATCATATGTCCAATGATCACCATTATTCTCATCCTCCCATCCTCCCCCACAAAGAATCTTCTGGCACCATATGAACATTATCTTGATTCCCTCAATCAAGACACTAGAAAACATTTTTATCAATCCTTGGCTACTCATTGATCCAAAAGGGTAAGAGGATCTCTTGGCCACCATAATCTATAGATAGATCAATAGACAGATATAAATATAGTATAAGTATTCTCAAATCTAATTACCAAAAGTGTAAACAACTCCATTTAACTCAGAAGTTGAGAGGTCTGTGACCCATGTGTGCTAGAGTGAGTGACGTATCAGAATTTACTGACTGCCTCCTGGGCAGTCCTAAGAAAAGTGTCTGTTGTGATTGGACACGTAAACTAGGAGAAAGGCACAGGAAGTGATGCAAAAGAAGCCCCTTTAAAAGAGAGTTCAGTGAGTTCAGCTTCACTCTTGTTCGTATCTTGAACCTGAAGAACTCTTCTTGTTCAGGACCTGGACCTGGAGGAACACCGGACCTGGGACCCTGAGACCTTGGTGAGACTGTTCTTAAATCTTTCCCTTAGAACTACACGTGGTGAGTGTAAAAACTAAATTGGCCTGGATTCTGTGAAGGAACTTTCCTTTCAAGAGAGGACCAGAAACTGAAGCTTTTGCTTCTTTCATCCCTGATCTTCAGGCCTCAGGCCTTGGCCTAAAGACTAGTTAGATCTGCTTGGGCTAAACCAGGACTGGAGCGAATTATTTAGTGTGTCATATTATCTTACCTTATCCTCTCTTTAATTTTCTTACTTTCTCTCTCTCTTTTCATTTGTAAATAAACTTCCATAAAAGTCATTTGACTTGAGGTTATTCTTTAACTGGGAATTGATAATTATTCAATTCCCTGGCGACCAAACTTTTTAATATTCACCCAAACAAAACCCCTTTACCCCTTACACTATGACCAACTTAAGGATTTTATTATAACCAGAAAATTTTTCTTTTCAAGTAAATTTGTCCTGATAATAGCATTTGGGAGATAAGGATTATTTTAGGAATTGACTTCTGTAATGGTATATGGGCTTAACTAAGAGACTCAAGAATAAGCTGGCTTTTATTTAAGAAAAAGGGTGAGGGGAGAGGCAATATATTAAAACAGTATTGAACATTGCTATTGAAGAAGATTAATAATTCATAAATTGCTTTTGTGCCAGCCTGAACCTAATACATTTAATTTCATTTAGTTGCTGGTGCTTCTCTCTCTCTCCTGGAGACTGTGCAACCTCTGTCCAGGACACAAGACCACTTTTATTGTTGTGTCAGGACTCCTTGACTTCCTTCTTGAGTCATCTATTCTTTCTTGCTTTGAATTCCTGCTCCATTGCTGCTATTCTGTTCTGGCTTGTGCTAATTTTCAAGACACCTGTTCCTTAATTATTTCCAGCCTTTGTCTGTCTCTGTCTCAGTCTCAGTTGCCTCTGATGTATGGTCTCAGTTGCATCTGATGCATGAGCTAATCAGCTTTTTGAAAGGGGCTGATATTTAACAGTCTGTGTTTGCTGTGACAAAGTTGGGTCATGAATGGTGTACTTGACTCTGTGTGCTTAGTTATTTTAAAATTGTTTTAAAAATCAGTCCTGTCTGCTGTCCAGCTTTGAATATTAAATTGCTAGTGTCCTCGAAAAAAATCTCTTCACAAATACTTTCCCTATTATTATAGAAGGCAATCCTGGTCTGTCAGGCTCATCCTAGGAGTCAGTCTGGACTCCTCACCATCTCTCAGCCTTCCATATCCAATCTATTGCCAAGGCTTGTGTATTTTACGTTTGCAAAATTTCTCAAATGAGCCCCTTTCTCTCTCCAGACATTGCCACCACTGTAGTGCAGGATTTCATCATCTTATTCCTGGACCATTATAATATCCTGCAGTGGGTCAACCTGCCTAAGTTGCTTACCATGCTAATCCATTCTCCATTCAACCACTAAAATTATTTTCCTAAAGCACAATTTTGATCACGGCATCCCCTTGCTCAGTGAACTTTAGTGGTTTCCCTATTCAGGGTTCGAATTAAAAATGCTCTGTTTGGCATTCAAAGCCCTTCATAACCTATACCAACCTTTCCAGTTTTTTTTTTTTAAACTCTTGTACTTCGGTGTATTGTCTCATAGGTGGAAGATTGGTAAGGGTGGGCAATGGGGGTCAAGTGACTTGCCCAGGGTCATCCAGCTGGGAAGTGGATGAGGCCAGGTTTGAACCTAGGACCTCCTGTCTCTAGGCCTGGCTCTCACTCCACTGAGCTACCCAGCTGCCCCTCCAGTTTTTTCACATGTTACTCCTCCAACATATACTCTTTGATCCAATTGTCAATCCTGGCCTTTTTGTTGTTTTACAAGTAAGTTACTCTATTTGTCAGCTCAAGACATGTTCTCTCATTGTTCTCTTGCCTGGAAAGTTCTCCCTCCTTATCTCTCACTGCTGACCTCCCTGACTTCCTTTAAATCCCAATTAAAACCCCACCTTCCACAGAAAACCTTTCCTGTTGCTTTCCTTTTGTTAATTATTTCCTATTTATCATATCATATATATATGATCACATATATACACATACATATATTTTCTCCCCCATTAGATTGTAAATTCCTTGAGGACAGAGACAATCTTTTGTCTCTTTTTGTATCTTCAGCTCTTGGCACAGTGTAGGTACTTAATAAATGTTTATTTGATCAATTAATTGGCAGGCATTGTGGTAGACCACGAGGGTACAAATATGAAGAATGAATTAATCACTACTCTCTAGGAGTTCATATATATGTTCTGTATCCTCAACTAGAACTGTAAAAACTCTTAGAAGGCAGGGCATATCTTCTATCTCTAATGTATCTCATTTTCTTAAAATAATGAGCACTCAATAAATGTTTGATGATGAAGTAATATGTAGTGCTAGTTAGTGGAAGAATATATGTGACCACATAAAAATCCACATCCATCTACTTGCAACACAATAGTCATATTCATAAAGACTAGTTTTTCTAATTCAGTAAAATAGTTTTTTGGTAGTTTGATAGCTATGGCACTAAATAAATAGATTAATTGGGTAGGATGGTCATTTTTATTATGTTAGCTCCATGTTTTTCCAATTATTTTTATTTTTTTGTTTATTATTTATTATTTATGTTTTTCCAATTATTTAGATCTCATTTTAATTGTGTGGAAAGTGTTTCATAGTTGTGTCCGTATAATTCCTATGTATGTCTTGGCAGATTCCTAAATATTTTATTTTGTCTAGGGTAATTTTAAATGGCATTTCTCTTTCTAAATCTTGCTACTGGGATGTATTGGACATATATAGAAATGCTGATGATTTATGTGGGTTTATTTTGTATCCTGCAACTTTGCTAAAGTTGTTGATTATTTCCACTAGTTTTTTTAGTTGATTCTCTGGGATTCTTTAAGTAGACCATCATGTCATCTGCAAAGAGTGATAGCTTGGTCTCCCATTTTAATACCGTCAATTTCTTTTTCTTCTCTGATTGCTACTGCTAGTGTTTCTAGTACAATATTAAAAAACAGAGGTGATAATGGGCATCCTTGTTTCACTCCTGATCTATTTGGAAGGCTTCTAATTTATCCCTGTTGCAGATGATGCTTGCTGATGACTTTAGATATATACTGTTTATTATTTTTAGGAAAAGCTCTTCTATTCCTATACTTTCTAGTGTTTTTAATAGGAATGGGTATTGTATTTTGTCAAAGGCTTTTTCTGAATCTATTGAGATAATCGTGTAATTTTTGTTGGTTTGCTTATTGATATGGTCAATTATGTGGATGGTTTTCCTAATATTGAACCATCCTTGCATTCCTGGTATAAATCCCACCTGATCATAATGAATAAACCTCATGATCACTTGCTGGAGTCTTTTTACTAGTATTCTATTTAAGATTTTTGCATCTATGTTCATTAAGGAGATTGGTCTGTAGTTTTCTTTCTCTGTTTTTGGTCTGTGGCTTTTGGAATATTAGTGTCATAAAAGGAATTTGGTAGAACTCCTTCTTTGCTTATTATGTCAAATAATAATACGCTGGGTTTATACCCCAAAGAGATCATAATGAAAAAGACTTGTACAAAAATATTTATAGCTGGGCTCTTTGTGGTGTCAAAAAACTGGAAAAAGAAGGTATGCCTTCCAATTGAGGAATGACTGAACAAATTGTGGTATCTGTTGGTGATGGAATACTATTGTGCTCAAAGGAATAATGAACTGGAGGAATTCCATGTGAACTGGAATTGATGCAGAGTAAAAGGAGCAAAACCAGGACAACATTGTACATAGAAACAGATAGATACACTGTGGTAAAATTGAATGTAATGGACTTCTCTACTAGCAACAATGCAATGATCCAGGACAACTCTGAGGGAATTATGAGAAAGAAAGCTATTCACATTCAGAGGAAGAATGTGGAAGTAGAAACACAGAAGAAAAACAACTGCCTGATCACATGAGTGGATGGGTATATAATTAGGGATATTGACTCAAAATGAACACCCTAATGTAAATATCAATAATATGGAAATTGGTCTTGGTCAATGACACATGTAAAACCCAGTGGAATTGTGTGTGGGCTATGAGAGGGTGTGGGAGGAGGGTAGGGATAGAACATGAAACCTATAACCATGGAGAAATGTTATAAATTAATAAATTAAATAAAAATTAAAAACAAAAAACCAAAGCTAGGCTTTGTTCTTACTCCTTTGTCCTGACTTCTGCTCCCATTCTTAACTTCCCTTGCTGCCTAAGTCCCCAATAACTATTGGACTTCTCTCTTGTGATCTCACCCCTTTAACTCTTTGTAAGCTTCATGTATTACTTCCTTAATGAATGCTGATCTAACCTATCCTAGGACTACCCTTATACTTTCCCAAAATAACTTTTTTTTTAAGACCTTACCTTCTGCCTTGGAATCAATACTGTGTATGGGTTCCAAGGCAGAAGAGTGCTAAGGGCTAACTTTTTAAAGAGGGGGTCAAAGGAAAGGAAATGCTCATCTGTCAGTCTGTTTCTAAGGCAACTCTTTCGAAGTTTCATTGTATTGTATCCTACTCATTGTATTCGTCAGATTAGGAATAATGTCTCCATGCCAATAGAACATTTCAGGCCCCCCCCCATCTGGCCCGAGGGCTGTAGTTTGCCCATCACTGGGCTAGGCATTGGGGATCAAGTGACTTGCCCAGGGTCACACAGCTGAGAAGTGTCTGAGGCCAGATTTTAACCTAGGACCTCCCGTCTCTAGATGTGGCTTTCAATCCACTGAGCTACCCAGCTGGCCCCTACAAATAACTTCTGAAACAGAATTTCCTTCTCACTGTTTGCCTTCAGATAACTCCCTGTTTTCTTTTACTTGGGACTAACTCCAGAATACATATCCCAGTATTTGTCCCTATGTCTTGTTAGGTTAGTGTCAGAATCCTTAACCCTTGGTTTTGTACTCCATTTAGTAGTAAGTGGAAGTGCCTTTAGAAGAAAGGTCTATGAGTGACACACAGAAATAGAAAGCATCTTTTGTTTGCATTTTACACAGTCCTAATTGTCCTATTTCCAAAATTATGTTCCTTTCTTAACTAAAACTATTCAAAAGTCTATATACAGCTCTGTCGCTCATTGAATTAGTGGCACCTAAATGAGTACTGGATATCCTTGTCATTTAAAAAAAAATTTTTTTTTTTAAACCCTTACCTTCTGTCTTGGAGTCAATACTGTGTATTGGCTCCAAGGCAGAAGACTGGTAAGGGCTAGACAATGGGGGTCAAGTGACTTGCCCAGGGTCACCCAGCTGGGAAGTGTCTGAGGCCAGATTTGAACTTAAGACCTCCCATCTCTAGGCCTGACTCTCAATCCACTGAGCTATCCAGCTGCCCACCTTGTCATTTTTCACATAGAGAAGCTGAAGGTCAGGAAGGTGAGACTGACCTCTACTTAAGCAGAGGATTGGGGAGCTGAAGCAGAAATTGTTACCAATGTGTGTGCTGTGGTCCTTTGGGAACATTTGTAGCAAATGACTTTGTATTTATTCATCTTCCCCAAGTCACTTCCTTCTCCCACCCTTCAAAAAGAAACTCATCAGTGGAAAGCTTCCCTGAAGTGGTAATTTTCCTAAATGACTTAGTGATGGTGCTGCATACAGACTTGCTAAAGAAATCTAGATGGTGACTCTGCCTGCATGACTGCATTCTTAGCATCCTACTCTAGAGGTGGAATGAAAGGGAAATAAGTTCAAAATCCTAGTTGCCCCTAGGTTTTTCCCAGAACTACCTGACTCCCCAGCTTCCCCAGTCCACCTGGGTGGGTAGGCTTTACCCTATATTGAACAAAGTCAGTAGAGATCCTTAGTCTCACAAATGAAAAAGAGCTCTCACTTTTGTTCTTCCTCTCCATTCCTGGTGACTGCCAAGAGACCTTATCCGCCCTGCCTAATTAGAGCCTTTTCCTTGAGCAACACTTTAGTCTTTAATGTCATTCATTCTCACAGCAGTAATGGACTTGGATAAGAGGTCACAGCTTCTTCACACATCCTGCTGTCTCCACGCCCCCACCCCTTCCACATCCCTCTTCTAGGCAGATTGGGGTGGGGGAAGGTAGTACAGCTCATCCTTCCCCATTTTGCCAAGCGCCTGCCTGTCACAGGGGCCATGATGAGCAGCTTTAATGTATTCACTGAGATCACAGGACTAGATCCTATCTCCCAGAAGTTTGTCCCTCTCTCCTCTTTCAGGAGCCCAGTCCAGTGCATCTCTGGTGGGTATCATTAGCATTAATGTGAGAGAATGGCACAGTGTAAATGTTAATAAGATCTGATGCTAAGAGCAGCTTCTGAGTGGCAGATTGGAAATGGAACCATCGTCTTAACTCCAACTAACAGCTAAATTCTTCTCCAGCACTCTAAGTAGCAAATTTGGCATGGAAGTCTTCTCCACACCCCTGAGTCAATACTTTAATTTTTGTAAAGAGGATTCAAGTTTTTCAGAGGTCAGTTTCCAAGGGAAATGGAGAAAAATCTTTTGTAAGTTCTTTTTCCAGCTGTTAGAAGGAGAGAGAGAGAGAGAAGAGAGAGAGCTAGGTGTCCCAGATGATCCAGAGTTGCAATCCATTCTCCCATTTCCCAGTAAATCTTTGGCAGATTTGGTTCCTTTTTTCATCCTGTAATGCTACTGCTCTGAGTAGTTTTGCCCTGGGGGTCAGTCCAGCTATTCTTCCCCAGGACTCTTCTTCATCTCTTCAAACTAAAAGATTTCTCTGACTAATTACTATCTAATTGGTTGTTTATTCCAGGACACCTCGTCAAGTATTTAGTCAGTTTATGTTGAATTAATCTATGTCTTTTCATTCTCCTTTTCCTGAGATGTAGTACAGAATTCTCCACAAAGGTCACTTAACCACCTACTTTTTTCCCCTGTTACAATTATTATACTTTACTCTCCATTCTGTTTTCCCCTTGTTTATCCTACTCTCTCTCCTTTCACCCTGTCCACCCTCAAAAGTGTTTTATTTCTGACTGCTTGCCTCCCCCATTTTGCCCTCCTTTCTCTTAGCCCTTCCTCCTTCTCTTTTCTACTTCTCCACGTTTTCCTGTGGGATAAGATATATTTCTGTACCTGAGTGAGAATATTCTTCTCCTTTTGAGGTAATTCCAATAAGTTTAAGGTTCAAGGTTTCCTTCTCACTCCCCCATCTTCCCCTCTACTGTAAAAAGCTCTTTCATGTGTCTTTTATGTGAGATAATTTACCCAATTTTACCTCTTCCTCAATTCTTCTCTCAATTCATTCCTTTCTTATCCCTTAATTTAATTTTTTTAGATATCATCCCAACATATTCATCTCTCACCTTTGCCCTCTATATATACTGCTTCTAACTGCCCTTATGATAAAAGCAATGGAATTTGACTATAATATTCCTGGGAATTTTCATTTTGGGATCTCTTTCAGGAGGTGATTGGTGGATTATTCAATTTCTATTTTAACTGGTTCTAGACTATTGCCTCACTTACCAAGCTGTCAGCTCTCTTTTTCATTATTTTCTCCCATTACTTGAATTTCTTTTCCCCATCTTTCCCCAACTTCTCTTAATTGTTTTTTAGAATCCTTTTTGAGCTCTTCCAGGAATTCTTTTTGTTTCAATGACAGGAACTGGCCAGCCAGTGTCCTGCCGATTCTGGAGTCTCCAAAAGCAGGCAGGTAAGAGGAGTGATAAAGGACCAGGAGGACCAGATTTGCCAATTGGCAAACAAGGCACTTTATTGAGAGTAATCATGGTTTTTATAGGAGGGGAAATACAAGCTGGAGTTTCTACCCAAGCTTTCTATACACATGGTAACAGGTACTGTTTTACAGAGAGACACTCAGAAAATCAGTGATTTTCTAGGGTACATCTCATGCAGGGACTAGAGGACCAGGGGGGGTGACCATAGGTTACATGAGACATACACAAAGATTTGCCTAGGTTGCATGATATATATACAAGAGCTTGCCTGGGTTTCTAGGGGTGATGAACATAAACATAACCTAGATGCAGAAGGAAAGAAGGGAGGGGGAATGGGCCTGAGCCTTGCTGAGGGTCCCTGGACCTGAGGGTCTCAGCCTGCCACATTTTTGGACTTGAGGTTAATTCACATTTTCCTTTGAAGCTTTGGATACAACAGTACTAACTTTGTTGTTTTCTTCCAAGTTTGTGTTTTGGTCTCCCCCCAAAAAATTCTATGGTCTATTCTTAGCAATTCAGTGATCCAAAGCTATACCAATGGACTCATGATAAAAAATATTATCTATTTCCGGAGAAAAAAGAACTGAGTATGAATTCAAACCAGAGTAAATTTTTTTTTAATTTCTATTTGAGTTTCCTTCCACAGAAAAATATGGGAAATATGGGAAAATGTTTTACATGATAGTGAATAGGAAAGTGAATAGTTAATAGTTTTCATTTCTGATTCTATCCCTACTCCTCAAATTTATCCAAGTCCAAGGATAATTTAAACTAACTTAGCTTAAGCTAACCCAAATGTAAATTCAATTAGACATCAATTCAATTAGACATTAGAAGTAGAATAAGTAGAGTAGAAGTAGAGGCTCTCTTAGAGTCAAGATAGTTGGAGGTAACTTGGTAGTACAGTGAATAGAGGGCTGACTCTGGAGTTAGGAAGACCTGATTTCAAATCCAACCTCCAACACTTACAAGCTATATGACCTTGGGCAAGTCACTTAACCCCTGTTTGCATTAGTTTCCTTATCTGTAAAATAGAATGAGAGTAGCAACTACATCACAGGGTTGTTATGAGGATCAAATAAGATAATATTTGAAATAGTGCTTTGTACACTGCCTGCCACATAAATAATAGACATATAAATGCTAATTAATATTATTATAGTTCCCTACCTGAACATTAAGTTATTTACAGACTGACCTTTTTATTCCTTTACTCTGATTTTTCTCTCTAGGCTGTGTTCACACTACTCCTTGGACCTTTCACTTTCTTTGATGTCCAGAAGACCAAGTACCTCCAGATCTTGACATCTCTGATGAGATGGATTGGTAAGTCTGAGAAATATTACAAGCCTCTCCAATTTCCTTTGCCTTTTTCTCCCCTACTTCCTCACATAACTTCCTGGAAATTCCATCTATCTAACATAATCATAACTGACAGTGCCTTCTTTCGAAAGAACTTGAGCACAAAATTCAAGAAATAATTTTAAGCACCTGTGGGAGAGCACTTCACATATATTGTTTCACTTATCTCCAACTAGTCCTGCAAATAAACAGGAGACTTAGGTGTATTCTTTGTATCACTGGCTTTTTTTTTTTAATTCAATTTTTTTCTTTTTATTTAGAATATTTTTCCATGGTTACATGATTCATGATCCCACCTCCCTTCTTTCCCCACTCCCAGAGCTGACAAGCAATTCCACTGTTATACATGTATCATTGTTCAAAACCTATTTCCATGTTATTCATATTTGTAATAGAGTGATCTTTTAACATCAAAACCCTAATCATATCCATATTGAACTACATGATTGATCATATGTTTTTCTTCTGCATTTCTTCTCCCACAGTTCTTTCTCATATGTTCTTCTAAATTGTTCTGGGTCATTGCGTTGCTGCTAAGTAGAAAAGTCCATTACATTTGATTGTGCCAGTGTATCAGTCTCTGTGTATAATGTTCTCCTGGTTCTGCTCCTTTCAATCTGCATTTATTCCTGGAGGTCTTTCCAGTTCACAAGGAATTCCTCCAGTTCTTTAATTCTATTTTTAAAAAATTTAATTTTTTTTCAATTACACATAGAAAAAAATTTTAACAATTGTTTTCTGATATTTTGCAATGCATATTCTCTCCTCCCTGAGATGGTAAATAATTTGATATAATTATACCAGTGCTGTCATGCAATATATATTTCCATATTTCTTATGTCATGAAAGAAGACATGGATTACATATATAAGAAAAAACTCATGAGAAAACGAAGTGGAAAATGGTATGTGTTGATCTTCATTCAGAATCTCTCTACTTCTTCTCTTGTGGTGGATAGAAGACTTTTCATCCTGTGTCCCTTGGGGTTTTCTTGGATCCTTGCATTGCTGATAATAGTTAAATGCTTCATAGTTGATCATTGTACAATATTGCTGTTGCTGTGTACAGTGTTTGCCTAGTTCTGCTCACTTTGTATCAATTGATATGTTTTTCCAGGTTTTACTGAAATCATCCTATTCATCATTTTTTAAGGCACAGTAGTATTCCATTACAACCATATTCCATAACTTATTTAACCATTCCCCAGTTGTTGGACAACCCCTCAGTTTCCAATTTTTTATCACTACAAAAAGAGCTGCTATAAATGTTTTTGTACATATGTCTTTTTATCCTTTTTCTTTGATCTCTTTGGGATACAGACCTAGTAGTGATATTGTTGGTTCAAACAGTATGCACAATTTTATGGCCCTTTCCATTTTAACTACGAGGAACCAAGAACTCAAAAAGATAAATGACTTAGCCAGCTTCATATAGTGATGAGGTAGGGCTCTATTGCAAGATAGCACTGCATTCTTGCTGAAACAGAATACTAATTGCTGTGTGTGAAGGCTAAATACTTTCCCCTGTTCCCTTCAAAGAGTATAGAACCAGCCATTGATTATTAGTTGCCATGTGTGCTGCTGACCCTGGAGTTATAAACTCCCCAGGGCATTCATTACCCCTGAAGAGGCACTGCAGCCAAAGAATTTCTTTTAAAACAAAGCCCTATTTGACAGGATCAGTCTACTTCATAGGTACAGTTTGGGAAAATGCACATTTAACAATTGTATCACAGATAATTCAGCCAAATCTGTCCTAGGCCCAGAAATTGAGGATACTATCTTATCCACCTAGACTTTAGTGTGTAAGGATTTGGAATTCTTGCTTCCTTATGTCTAAAAATCCTCTATCCAGGGGTGAATAGCACATTTGTTTTGGTTGGTTCCAGTACTTAGAGGAAGAAATGAACCTATTAACATCTCCAGCACATTTTATTAGGGATGAGTAGAGCTACTATTTGTTGGTTGGGTGATGTGATGTGTTCGAAGAAATGTTCCTTTTGCACAAGAGGTGAGTGAGTTGCCAGAGAAGAATGTTGTGGAAGAAAGGGAGCCCTGGATAAGTGGATGGCCAAATACAGGGCCCTGGTTTCTAGTAGCTAAATTCTTATTTACTGTTTATGGAAAACCTTTTTTGTGTGACAAGGAAAAATCTCTTTACTCTGTGGAATTGGTGGGATGAATGTTTGATTAGGAAAGTGAGACTATATTAGAAAGGAGTATTCCATGGCTCTTAATTGACAGGTCTAGAGAGGCTGGTCAGCTAACACAAAGAGACTAAAAATGCCTTTTATTAGATAGACATACCTGAGCTTTTGATCTTTAAAGACTGCCCTGAAGGTGTAGGAAAAGATCAGTGGATTTGGGTAAGAAAGATCAGTGAATCTGGTAATCACACAAATGAAAAGGCTTTGCTAATGGAGGGGAGAATTAATATACTAGAGGTGGAATCATTCATCTAGAGATTTTCAATGAAGAATGTGTTAAACCTTGTGGTAACTAGAAAGGAAAATAGCGGGTTGGAATGATCATGATTGGGAATTAGAATTAGATTTCCCTGAAAAGTTCTACTTTCTCTGATCATTGGAACCACCCACGTACTTGTGGATATGAGGGATTGGTGGAATGAGTTCCCTGAAGACAAGAGCTGAGGTTGGCACTATGGCTTGAAAAATAGGGTGCTATCAAGCAAATACAGGGCTGCAAGATATTAGCAGCCATGTTGTTGTTGTTGTTGTTATTATTATTATTATTATTATTATTATTATTATTATTATTAACAAGGGATCTATACCAGTTTTTACTGGAGGCTTTAGAGGAAATATCACTTGGAGAAGTATTACCCTTACTCAGTTCATGAGTGCCTCATTTAATTTTAACCCTGAATCAAAGGGTCTACTGTGGCCCCTGTCCAGAATAGTTGAGATGAGTTTATTTAGTTACAAGTGGTTATAAGTTATGCTTTCACTTTGGCTCACTGAGCCAGAGTCTTTGTGTGAGCTTCAGGATAGTCACAGACAGTATCCTGAACAGCAGAACTTTGAATTTCTCTCATTATAGCTTTACTGTTGCCCTGTCTCCTTCTAACCCTTTCACTAAGCATGACTTCTTCAGCACTTCAGTTCTAATAACACCATATCACAATGTAAAAAGAACTTCTTCTTTCATGAAAGGACTCAAAATTGACTACTAACACTGTTCAAATAATTTTTAGGCATCCTTTTATCTAAAAAACATAACTTTCTCAGCTGTAATCAGGATAATAGAACCTTAACTTTGGAAGAAAACTCATAATCCAACCTGAAAGACCATTTATAATTTCCTTGACATTATTCCTTGACTTGTCATTTAGTCTCTGAACACTTGCAGTTCCAGAGAGATCACTATATTCCATAGCTATAATTGTTAGGAAGTTCTTCATTAAAGTGAATCAAAATCTGCCTTCCTATCACTCGCATTTTTGCTAATTCTACCCTTAGGAATGGCACAGAATAAGTCTTATTCCTTTCTCTAAAGTAGCCTTTCTTAAGGAAGATTGTTATCATAACTCCATCTGAATCTTTTCTTCTTCAGACTCAGCAACCATAATTCTTTTAACTGTTCCCTATGTAACATGATTTCCAATCTTTCACCATCTCATTCATCTTCCTCAGGATTTATACAGCTTTGCCAAGGTGGGTAGGGCTCAACAATGCTCCAGCTATCATCAGATCAGAAGCAGAGAGCAGTGCTTCTCTTCTCTCTCTGATTCTGATTATACTCTTATCTATCCTACAATATTATTAACTTTTTTAGTCATATCACAGTGCTATCATAATAGTCACCTAAAACTTCATGGTCATGTCTCTATGCCATCTTCATCCTATATTTGTGCAGTGGACTTTTTCAAACCAAATGTTTGACCTTACATTTATCACTAGCAAATTTCATCTTCTTAGCTTTGACAAACTAGTCTGTTTTACCAAAATTTCCAACTTATCAAGATCTTTTTTAAAACTTGATTCTGTCCAGGGGATCTAGGAAGCTCAATGGATAAAGTGCTAGGCCTGGAAGTGGGAGATCCTGGGTTCAAAACTAGCCAAAGACATTTCTTAGCTGTATATAAGTCACTTAACCCAGTAACCCAGATTGCATAGCCCTTACTACTTTTCTGCCTTTGAACTTATTATTAATTCTAAGACAGTCAATAAGGGTTTTAAAAAAAAACCAAAATTTGATTCTCACATTCAGCATAGTAACTCTTCCTTCCAACTTTGCATCATGTAAATCTGAAATTCATCTATCTTTGTCCCCCTGAGAAATCGCATCCAATACATAGCATAGTTCAGTTGGTCTAATCATATATGTTACTCTTAGAGGTAGTTCTGTCATCTTAAATTTCTATGCTCTAGAAATCTGGTACAAGTCAGCTTCACTGCTTATTGTGGGAAAACCATAACCATATGAATGGTTAGTAATACCAAGTAACTTAGTAACACCAAGATTAGCCAACCCCAAGAATAACAGCATTAACACCAAATCACCCTAAGTAATAGAAGTGTTTGTCTCTATAAGGCTGAAGCCAGGGTGGCCTAGAAACACAGGATATCTCTTTCTTTTTTTAATAGTTTGTGAACATTAAAGATTTGCAAGCCCCTTCAAAGAAAAAGGAGTAGTCTTTTCAAGTAGTGGTGTGTAAAGATGAAAAATGCAGTCTCTTCATTAATCCAGATCCTTTTGACCCAGCTATATCAGGCCACCCTCACCCTGTGTCCCCGAGAACTGATACCTGTTTGGCTCCCAATTGGTCAGTCCTGCTCTCACTGTATTGACAGTGGGGAAGAGGATCATTAAATCTTGGCACAATTACTGTGTCCTCTTCTTATTTTCTTCCCCTTGTCAGAGAGGACAGGGGCCATGTTAGGAAAATTGTAGGGGAAATTCATGCTTTAAATGTGATCAAGGGGATGGCTGCCCCAGATAATGATAGTTAATAGCCTTCACACTTTGCTCTGGCAATGGTGCAATGGATTTTTTCTGTTTTATTAAGAGATAGAAAATTACAAAAATAGAAGAAGGGGGCTTACAGTAAATAGTGATTTTTGGCAGGGCAGAATGTGAAACAAACTGGATTTAGTTCAGATCCAGAACCCCACCCTCAGAGGAAGTTTTGACCTCTTGCCAGAAAGGCCTCTAGGTCCATATAGGTTCCATCTTTTGCTGTATTTTGCCTATTTTGATCTAAGCGTTGTGGACATACTTTCCCTCTGCACTAGGCTGCCATCTTTTCCAGATTAAAAAAAAAAAGCTTCTGAAGCAAAGAAAGTATTTAGAAGTTGAATCTGGCTGAGCTTCATAGCAAGATAAGGCTTTCATCCCTTGAGTGCCTCTCCCTCTCCCTCTTCTCTTAACTAGTAGGACCTAGTGT
>NC_058133.1:210103914-210137615 GCF_016433145.1 Gracilinanus agilis | reverse complement strand
CCTCCCCACTCCCCTGCTCCCCTTGGTTTATCCCTTCTAACTTTCTCAGAAGGGTTAGATAAGAGTTTTATTTCCCAATGGATAGTTTAACTACTCTTCCCTCTCCGGGTTGATTACACTAAGAGTAAGATTTGATTATTACCTCTTAATGCTCTCTTCCTCTCCTTCTTATAATAGTATTTGTCCCCTCTCCCTCCCATGCCCTCTTTGTGTGTAATAGAATATTCTATTTTCTTATTCACTCAAGTTTCTCTTGGTATCCCCTGCTATTTACCCCCTCTTTCCCATCCCCCACGCCTTCTTAGATTATTTAGTGTTCCACCCTCACCCTGTAAATTATTCTTCTGATTACTATAATAGTGAATATTATAATAGTGAATAGAGTTCACTACAGAGAATTAAACATAACATTTCTCTACATAGGAATACAGATAATTAGATCTCACTGAGGCCCTTAAAAAGGAAAATTTAAAAATTATAAGTTTTCTTTCTTTTCCCTCTGTAACTTATTTACCTTTTCAGGTTTCTCTCGATTTTTGTGGTTCGATATCAAACTTTCCATTTAGCCCTGGTCTTTTCTGTGCAAATACCTGGAATTCTTCAATTTTGTTGAATGCCTACTTTCCCTTGGAAATATATAGTCAATTTTGATGGGTAGTTGATCCGTGGTTGCAGGCCCAGCTCTCTTGCCTTTCTGAATATTGTATTCCAAGCCTTACGGTCTTTTAGCGTGGAGGCTGCCAGATCCTGTGTGATCCTGATTGGTGCTCCTTGATATTTGAATTGTCTCTTTCTGGCTTCTTGTAAGATTTTTTCTTTTGCTTGAAAGCTTTTGAATTTGGCAATAATATTTCTAACCGATTTCTTCTCTGGGTCGAATCTAGTGGGTGTTCTATGAATCCTTTCGATGTCTATATTGCCCTCTTGTTGTAGGACTTCAGGGCAATTTTGCTGAATAATTTCTTTTAGTACGGAGTCCAGGTTTCTATTAATTTCTGGTTTTTCTGGAAGCCCAATTATTCTCAAATTGTCTCTTCTAGACCGGTTTTCTTGGTCTGTCACTCTCTCATTGAGATATTTCATATTTCCTTCTATTTTTTTCAGTCTTTTGACTTTGTTTTATTTGTTCTTGTTGTCTTGAGAGATCATTAGCTTCTAATTGCTCGATTCTAGCCTTTAGGGACTGGTTATCGGCTATAATCTTTTGGTTTTCCTTTTCAATCTTGTCATTTCTGGTGTTCAATTTGCTTATCAGTTCATTTGATTTCTGAGCCTCACTTTCCAATTGCAAGATTCTACCTTTTAAACTATTATTTTCTTGCCAGATCTCTTCCATTTTCCTCAGAATCTCAGTTTTGAACTCTTCCATAGCTTGTGAGGAGTTTTCCTTATTTGAGGAGGGTCCGGATGCTTGTTTGTTCTCCTCCTCTGTTTGCTCGGTTGTCTGGATTTTCTCTGTGTAAAAGCTGTCGAGTGTTAAAGACTTCTTCTTCTTGTTATTATTCTTTCTCTTCTGAACTTCCTGATGCTGAGTAGCCATCATTAGCCCAGCAGCTTCTCAGATTTATCCTCGCGCTCAGTGTCTGTTCGCGATCTATTGGCTCCTGAGGTCTGAGTTCTGGTTTTTTCCAAGGTCAAGCCCCCTGGTGGGGCCCTCTTGCTTGATCCTCTGCTGGAGGTTTCTTTACAAGTCTCAGGGCACTGCTTCCACAGTCGTATACCCGTCTGCACTGGTTCCCCACTTAGGCTTTAGTTCCTGGTTGTGTCTGCCTCCGCCCACGCCTCTGCTCAGACTGCGCTCTGCGCCCAGCGTCCTGCTCCCGCGCGCTCAGATTTCGCGTGCGTTTTTTGACTTAATGGGGTCCTAAGTCTTGCTGCTCTCAGGAACAGGTCCCGGAGCTGCTGATGACTCGATGGGTGCCCCAAACTTGCCCTATTTCTTTTTAGCTGGGTTCGGAGCTATAGATGAGTGTGGAGGGGGTGGGGGTGGGGCGGTTGCTCAGCCCGCGATTTAGTGAGAGCCCTTTATAGCCTGGAAATGTCTCGATTCCACGTACCTTCCTCGCTGTGCCCTGTTGTGGGGTTCCTCCGTTCGTCTGGACTTGTTTTTATGTCCCCTTGAGGAGTTTTGTGTGTTTCGGTCAGGAGAGGTTAAGAGCTGCTTCTTACTCTGCCGCCATCTTAACCCGGAAACCCCAGATAAATATTTTTGATTGGATTTGAAGAAGAAGAGAACACTTGACTAGGGGCATGGTACAAAGTATCACTTGAACTGAGCCTTGAGGGAAGCCAGGGATTCAGAGGGTCCAAAGTGCATTCTAAGTATGAGGGATAGCCTAGATAAAAGGCTCAGAGGTACAATATGAAACCCTAATTCTAGGGACAGTAGGGGATGTATGAGAAGGGGAATCATGAAACAAGTTGAGACTGGAGCTAGATTGTAACAGGCTTTAAATGCTTGCTTAGATCCTTTCTTTGTCTGGGTAGCTTCAATTCCAGGAGATTTGTTCAGTTTTTAATTCACTTTGCAAATATTTTTTAAGCCTCTTTCAAGAGGGCAAAACAGTGTGCAAAAGCACTGGGAATATAAAGATAAAAAATAATCAGACTCCCTACTCTCAAAGAATGTATGATCTATTAGTGGAGAACAGTATGTTCCAGGTAAGTGCAGTACATGTTTGGATATAATGGAAAAAAAGAGAGGATCTAGGCAAATTGCTCTAGGAAAATGTAATGAAGAAAGAATGTTTTCAGCTGAGGAATAAGCTTAATTTTTAAGGAAGGTTTAATTAATTAAGGATTTTGGCAAGCAGAGATGAAGAGAAAGTGAATACTAGAAAAGTACCAAGGACATGAACAGGAACAGACTACAAATATACAGTCAGGAAATGATATGTCAAGTTCAAGAATAACTAGTAGTCTGTTTGGTTGGAAACATGGAGTACACGGAGGGGGATAAATTGGGATATAGCCAGGAAGGTAGGTTGAAGCCAGCTTGAATATTTTGTATACAATCCATGGGCCAGAACCCAACCACAGGGCTTACTTACATGGACCAAGTTCAGTCTTGGGAGCTGCCCCAAATTTTGGCTTATGTTCCCATCCAGAGTGTCCTCTGGGAAATTTCGTAAAATGACTCATATGTGAGTAAATCAATACCCAAATTCTATAATAATCAATGTATATATATTAAGCATAGATCAACCATTGTTCTATTCCCACAGACAATGCAAGAGACACCTGCAAGCAGACTCATATTAGCTCCAAACTAATAGGATTCTTCTATACAGTGAAGACCACATTATCTAGGATCCTAAAGTCCTCAGAACTTAAAGCACCATATTGTGTTTTCAGCTCCCCTCAGAAGGGAAAAGAACTTCAGATTGATAGCAGAGCAATTCCTTAGCATTCCAATAAGTCTGACTTTCTTCCTATAGACTTTTTTATGGTGCAGACTTCTGTAAGGGCTGTAGGGAATGTATTTGGGATGCCAACTAAGCTATCACCTGCCCATCAGACCTGCACTGCCTAAATAACTCATGGTCATAGGCATGGGCACCCAGAATATCTGATATAGCCTTCGTGTGATTTTTTTTCCCCTCTCCTTAGCAGACTTTTCCCCTTTTTTTGTTGCACATACATGCTATCATCTCTTAAAGGCATCACCCTAATTACCCCAAAGCTTTTTTTATTATTATTATCATTATATGTACACAACAAAGTGGAATGAAACAGGAAAATTCACTTTCTCTTTTATGTCTGTTTCGACTTTTATCTTATTTCTGTTTTTAATTTATTTATCTCAATGAGAGCAGAGACCATGTCTTATACCTGCAGTTCCCTAGTACCCTTGGTATTTAATCAAAAGTTAACTGCAAAGTAGCTCTTTATCCAAATTCTCTATAATACTTTAGAATCACAGTTAATTTCAAGAATTCTGTTTACTCTCACAAGTCTTTCTCTACTTCAGTCCATCTTCCCTTCACCTACTAAAGTGATTTCCCTAAAACAAAGGTTCAACAATGTCATTTTCCTCTCCCACTCGATAAATTCCAGTGACTCCTTATCACCTCCAGAATCACATCCAAAGTCCTCTGACATTCAACGCCCTTCATATCATAACCTACCTCCTCCCACCCCTACCTTTCCAGTTTTCTTTTCCTTTTGTTTTTAATCCTTACTTTCTGTCTTAAAATCAATATGAAGTATTGGTTCCAAAGGCAGAAGAGTGGTAAGGACTAGGAAATTGGGGTGAAGTGACTTGCCTAGGATCACACAGCTAGGAAGTGTCCAAGGTCAAATCTGAACCCAGGTCTTCCTGACCCCAAGCCTGGCACTCTATCCACGGAACCACCTAGCTGCCCCTCTTGTTTTCTTAAGACCTTTTTCCCAACATGTACTCTTTGATCCAGCAGCATTGGCCTCTTGACTGTTCTGCAAATAAGATTCTCCTTCCAAGCATTCTCTCTGGTTGTCTTCCAGACCTGCAGCAGCACTTGGCTTCACTCTACCTCCTGACCTCCTTGTCATCCTCTAAGACCCAACTGAATACTGCCTTCTATAGGAAGCTTTTCCCAGCTGTTTGTTTTTTTTTTTTTTTTAATTCCAGTGCCTACCTTCCATTAATTATTTCTACTGTTTGTTTGTCCATATTGGCTTATTGTCTTCTTCATTCACCTGTGTGTTCCTTGAGGGCAGGGGCTGTTTTGCTTCATTTTGTGTCCCCAGAAATCAACACAGTGCTTACCATTTCAAAAGCATTTAATTTCTCTTTATTGACCATGCTTATGCTCCTCAGTATAAGCCATTGCCATTTCAGCTCCAGTTCTTCTCTGGTTAGCCTTTAAGTGTGGGCATCTCTGGCTCCCATGCCAGTGAAATGTGTCCCAGATTCAAGTCATTAGGGTACAAATATTTTTTTTCTAAGATGTCTTGATTTGCCAGTCTCTAAGATATATGTAGAATAAAAAAGAGAAGTACAAGATATTGTGAGCAACGTGATCTAGTGTGAAATGATAACTAACAGCTCTAATATAGTATAGATTGAATTTTTGAACAAGGAAAAAATTTAGGGAATCCTTTACCCCTGTAGAGCCACCATAAGCCTTCTAAGATTAGGAACATTGGAACTCCAGGCCAGGCGAGGAGGTACACAGCTGTACTCCTATTCCTGCTACTGAGGAGACTAAGGCTGGTAAAATCACTTAATCCAGAGTTCTGAGCTATAATAGGACTCAAGTCAATTGGGTTTCCTCACTAGGTTTGGCACTAATATGGTGACCCAAAGTGGGCAGGAGTGAGAATGGGAAGGAAGGGGAAGCACCAGGTTGCTTAAGGAGGGGCAGCTTGGCACAGGTTAAAAAGCAGATCAAATCTTTCTTGCCAATCAGTAGTGGGATTGAGGATTGAGCACTCCGATTTGGGCAAGTTAAAGAGACCCAAGCTAAAAAAACAAAACACCAGGAAATATTCTTTATCACTGACCCCACAAATTTTTCCCAATACAAATGACTTTGCTTGAAATCATCCCTACCCCCCCAAAAAACTAGTATGCAATACACTTCATCTCTCCTTATCTGCTCTCCTACCTTGCTCTCTCCCCTACTCTTTGAGCTATGTGGGAAATGGAAAAGGTAAATAAGTGCTACTGCTCTTAAAGGTAGCTGACAGTACCTGAACTTGGACATTTCCAGTCTCCTAGAAGAAGATAAACCTACTAATAGGTCCCACAACTCTTAACTGCCATTTCCCCCATGATTAAAAACCTTAGTTAGCCTTGCCAAGATTAGAATGAAGTAGAAAGACCTTTGCCCTTATGGACTATTTTCAGTGTCTTTTAGGGGATAAAGAAGTTGAAAGATGAGAGAAAAGAAGTCAGAACTTGTGATTTTTTTTAGATCTTGATTTGCTGCAGAGAAATAGCTCTTTTATCAAGTGCTGCTTTCCTGTGTTACTTTTATGGTCGGAGGGACTGTCAGAGTCCTTGGGGACAAATAATGTAGCTTCAGAATGGAATCCTGGTCTGAAAAGCTGTTTAAAAGACTCTTTTCAACACATGGGTTGAGGCGGACATGATTGGGGATATAGACTCGAAACTACCACACCAATGCAACTAACAACAATTTGGAAATAGGTCTTGATCAATGACACATGTTAAAACCAGTGGAAATGTGCATCGGCTATGGAAAGGGGAGGTCGGGGGAAGGGGGGTGTGAAGGGGAAAGTAAGAGCATGAATCATGTAACCATGTTAACTTTTCTAAAAAATAAATATTATTAAATGTTTAAAAAAAAGAATTCCAGAAAAAAAAGACCCTTTTCTTCTACTTTGGTGATGAATGGAGTGAGCTAGTCCTTTTTTAAAAGTCAGAAGGAATAGTGAACATGGGAAGACAGTCAGATTGATTTCAAACTATCTCAGTTCAGTGAAAATCAAAGTTAATACTAGATGAAGTTAGTACAAGCTCAAATTCCATGATTATTTCAGATGCAAATTGGAATGAAACCAGAGTCTGTTTGGGACTAGGAAACCAAAAGGAAACTTGTTCCCATCCAGAAATAGAGATTATTTTTGATCCTTTGAAGGAGTGAAGGAAATTTCACCTGAGTCCCCATAGATCCTAAGCCCTGGAAGGAGTCACTGTCAAAAAGACTAGACAAGGGGGCAGCTAGGTAGCTCAGTGGAGTGAGAGTCAGGCCTAGAGACAGGAGGTCCTAGGTTCAAACCCGGCCTCAGCCACTTCCCAGCTGTGTGACCCTGGGCAAGTCACTTGACCCCCATTGCCCACCCTTACCAATCTTCCACCTATGAGACAATACACCGAAGTACAAGGGTTTAAAAAAAAAAAAAAAAAAAAAGGAAAAAAAAAAAGACTAGACAAGAAACTTCTCTAGAAGAGTAATTTTCCATTCTCATGGAAGTCTCTGATAGGTTTATAGGATCTGTAAGTCCTGCATATACCCAAGAAGACAAAGTGCTGTGAAACAGGTTGAATTATATAAGCAGAAACAGATGGGGTGCCAAAGAATGGATAAGGCTTATAGGACTTTCCCCAGTAGAATCACCCAGCTAAAATTCTAACTAACTAACTGTCAGAACAGTGTCTATATATTTCTGTAAGGTTCATGGCTTTAATAATGAAATTCTTTTACTTGGATAGATAAAAAGAAAAGGTCTGATCAAAGCCTAGAAATCTTTGTTCTTTTCAGGAGCCAAACATCATATTTTGTAAAAGTCTAAAAACTGTCATTTTTAGTAAGATTGTCTGTGAGGAGTCAGTCCAGAACCAAGGCAACTAACTATGAAGAGGGAGGAACAGCTTCTAGACCAGAGGTCTACTACAACCCATGGGTGAAACCCAGCCTCTCATGGGGGTTTTTATATGCTTTCAACTAAGAATAGTTTTTACATTTTAAACGTTTTATTTTATTTTAAAATGAAAAAGCCATTCTCAGCTCTCAGGACTATATAAAAATAGGTGGCTGGCTGGATTTGGCCCTTGAACCATAGGATATTTCTCTAACTTGGTCTCTCTAACTCATTGAATTCTGCAAGGTGGACCATCTGGTTCAGAAAAACGATAAACATTACCCTTTTGTCTGGAAGTCTCTTTCAGGTGACTCCAGGCCAACTTTACTGTCCAGTCGCCCCTCTCCATCAACCCCAAGGCAAGGACCCCCATTTCACCAAGGCTGCTTTAAAGTTTATTTCAAAGACAGATGAGCACTTCCCACATCATTCATTCTCCTGCCAATTTAGCGTCTATATTTTGGGGATCATATTATATTCTGTAGGGGGAAAAGTGCCAAATAAAAATTCATCCTGTTTTTCATTTTTGAAATTTCAGTAAGTTCTTAGGACATATACTGAGAACTTCTGCCTTTGTAACATCTCCCTCCTTCCCATCCACATACCACACCTCCTGATTTCATGTTTCAGCTCCATTTTCCAACCATCTAGCTTAAGTAAGTTACATTAATGAGCACAAAAAGAAGCAAATGTATATATTACTTTCTAAGGGATGTATAGGAGAAAGAGAGGCATGATTAAAAAGGAGACACCTTGGACCAAATTTTCTTTTTTTCCCTTTTCCCCACCAAAAGACAGAATTCATCTCACTGTCTGGAGTGCCTTAGCAACTGTGCTGATGGCAGGCACACCACCCAGTGCTTCATTATCATTAGCCCCTGGCATATTGATTCTCCGCTCAGAGAGGAGAGCTCTGTCATCTTGACAGTCAGCTTGAGGAATGAGTCTTTGTCTTAGATGTGTCAAAATTATAATGTGACCACATTGGCTTAATATTAGCAACAACCTAGTATTGGATTCACATGAATCCAGGCTTGCCCTTTTCTGGACAGACCTGGTTTGGGTGTAGAAATGGACCTTACTTCACCATAAATACCTTGAAAAGCTAACGAAGGTCATCCTTCAAGATCAGTGAACCTGAGTAGGATCAAGATTCAGGAAATTACCCTGAGAGAGGGTAGCTAGGCTGGGAGAGTTGTGGGGGCAAATTGCAAATAACTCACATTTTTGTTTTAAATTATATAATGTCCTTTCATCATATCACTGTGGACTGGTTGTGCAAATGTGAATTACATTTTACAAAGGAGGAAACTGAGGCTTAGAGATGTTAATATCTCCTTAAGAGTTTCATAGTTGTCTTTGTATCTTCAGGGTCTGATCCAGTGCCTTGTACTTGACACATGGGAGAGGGGGAAAGGGGAAGAAGGGAGAGACACCTGATCATTTTCAGAGCTAAGATTTGACCCCAGTTTCCTTGACTCCCATGTCCAAGTGATCTCTCCATAAGAGCCAAGACTATCTTCCCTTACTTTGACTTCCAGAGCTGGGGAATCCAGTGCATGTGAATGGCAAAAGCCATACTTGTATGTTGGCTTTTTAAGAACCATGACTTTATATTAGATACCCTTCAAGTATCCTAGGAACTAAGATAGATGGGAAGGCAGGGTATAGTGCCTTAGCTTGCGTCCATTCCACTTATCATCATTATTTCACTGCTGACTCCTTCAAATGCCCTGAACTAGGGATAGACAAGAGACACAACAACCTAAGACACAACAGATAGAGGGGCTCAGCAAGGGATACTTTTTAGTATTGCTTTCTAATTGCCAGAACATTCCTCTCCTTGTAGCATGTAGATACTTAGCTTTTGACAAATCACATGTTTTAGTGAAGGCACAAACCCTCTGGTGGGCAGTTACCCAGGTGGCACAATTTTAAAACCTTGCTTAAGATGTATAAGTGATTTGTCCTCTCTCAGAAATCCCAGAAGTTCAAATCTCTAAGGCCCCAGAAGAGTCATGCTCCAGAGAATCTCTATTTTATTAGATATGATTCCCAGGCAGCTCCCTAACATGGCTACTTTGAGAGCCCAGCATTACCAGGCCCAGTGATCTTGTCCACATTTTAGTCTGCCAAAAAACGTACCAAAATGTGAAGGGACCTGGAGTCTTTCAGCAAACAATTTTAAACAAGCAAAATGGCAAAAAAAAAAACTCCCAAGTGCCCAAACCTGTGACTTTCTACTCAATTATCAAATGGTCATTATAAAAGTTTAATGGGGAAAGAGAAATCAGTTCTTGGGAAATCTGCTTCTAGAGCAGCAGCTGAGTGAATTTTCAAGAATAAGAAGAACCTTGTTTTAGCCCTGGCTAATATAGCCACCTGCTTGTCTTTTGAAGTTTCTTGAGAAGGCAGACCACCCTGAAGTAAACCCCAAGATTCCAAGAGAAGAATAAGAGCTCAACACTTTGCTCAGAGGAGTAGAAGAGCTGTATCCAAAATAGATGATCCCATTTTGAGAGGCAGCTTCTGCTGGCATGGAGAGATAGAAAGAGTGCTTGCTTCTTCCCATGGGCTTTATCGCTCCAAAAGTAACCAACCCATGATATTTATAGGGACCCCTCATTTCCCCCTTGGTTTTCTAATCACTGGCTCCTGGAAAGTGGGGCATAGGCTAATTATTGAGCTCTATCAAATCTCCCTACTATCCTTCAGAAGAAAAGGAGAGCTGGATTCATTTTCCTTCTTTTTTTTTCCCACTCAAAAAGTAAACTTAGTATAGCATATACCAGCCCTCAGACATATTTGGCTGTAGGTATAATGCCTACTCTCCTATTTACCCCCTATTTCAATTTATCCTATCACTAGGCAAGTTAGACCCTTAGAGAGGGCAATTAAATTTGAAAAATCTAAGTTGAATTTCCAGCAGAGTAAAAGTAGTTGACCCTTTCTGCTTGTTCATCCAGCTCAATGAACACAAGGCAGAGAAGAGACTGTTGACTGTTGAGGGTTGTTTTCCAGCCAAAAAATAAGAATTTTTATTCCCTTCAGTTGTATCTATCCCCAAGGATTGTTATGATAAAATGGCATATTTTAAAGTGCTATCTAAATGCCAGCTTTGGGGACCTCTGCCTTTCCCAATTATCCTCCTAGGCTGTTTAACCATTCCTCAGTCTACTTTGCTTATTCTTTATCCAGGTCAGGTCTCCCAAACATGAGTGTCATCTAAGGCTCTAGTCTAGACCCCCTTCTGATTTCCAATCCATACTTTTTCACTTGGTGATCTCATCAGTTCCCATGGATTCAGTTATGACATATATATAAACCCTAGTCTTCCACCTAAACTTCAGACCTGAATCACCTACTGCCTTTTAGACATCTTGAACAGGATGTCCCCAAAGCATCTCAAAAACTCATGTCCACATTCATACTCATTATCCAGAACCATACTCATTTGGGGAAACTTCCAAACCTCTTCCCAACTTCCCTGTTACTGTTGGGCACCAAGATCCCCTCAGTCACTCAGGCTCACCACCTTACTATCTTCCTCACTTTCACTCACACCATGTATCCAATCCATTGCCAAACTGTGATGTTTCTACCTTCACAACATCTCTTATATTCCCTTATCTTCTCTCCACTTACACAACCACTGCCCTCATTGCTTTTGGCCTTTTATTCT
Organism: Gracilinanus agilis; assembly: GCF_016433145.1. Lineage (NCBI taxonomy): Eukaryota > Metazoa > Chordata > Mammalia > Didelphimorphia > Didelphidae > Gracilinanus > Gracilinanus agilis. The sequence goes on along the minus strand of NC_058133.1, from coordinate 210,126,625 downwards.
TTTAAATGGTCCCTCTGCCCGCCCCCCCTCCCCCCCAACTCCAGTCTGTCCTCTGTTCAGCTGTCAAAAGTATTATTTTGTGATCACATCATCCCCTGCTCAGCAAACTCCAGTGACTCCCAGTTACCTCCAGGATCAAATATAAACTTCTCTGTTTAGCTTTTAAAGCTCTGGTCCTTTCCTACCTTTCTGTTCTTTTTATACTTTACTCCCCTCTTTGAGCTCTACAATTCAATCGGATAAACCTCTTCTCTGGCTTTCTTTCTGCAAACAGGAGGCTTCTCCTCTCACTTTCCCATGCCTCTTTTAAGACATATCAATCCCACTATTTCAAAAGGCCTCACTCATTGTGCCCCTTCCCCTGGAAGACCACTTTCAGTTTTCTCTTTGCATATCTCATATGTGCCTCATTATTTATAGTGTTTGCCCCTATTGTTGGGGGTTTTTTGGTTCCTCAAGCACCTAAGAAAGCACTCAAATGTTAGTTGGCTGGCTGCTCTTGTAGACCTGTTCTTTTACCTCTATGAGCCTCAGTTTATTCATCTGTAAAATAGAGATAATAGTATTTTGGCTCCTGACCTGATAGAGTGGTTGTGAAGAAAACATCTTATACACCTGAAAAGTTTTATATTTATAATTGTTACAGCCCAGTCACATTCAGCTGCTTTTATAGTCCCTCATTGTCCCATTTCATGACAAAATCTTATTTGAAGCTAAACATGGAGAAGCCTACAAGACTCAAAGTTCCAAGTGTTTAAAACCAACCCAGAGTTTTACAAGATTTTTAAATGGGAGTCATGGAGCCCCATTTTCTCCTCACATCCCCAGTTTTGTTGTTTTGGTTTTTTTAAAACCCTTACCTTCCATCTTAGAATCAATACTAAGTTTTAGTTCCAAGGCAGAAAAGTGGTAAGGGCTAGGCAATTGGGATCAAGTGACTTGTCCAGGGTCACACAGCTAGGAAGTGTCTGAGGCCAGATTTGAACCTAGGATCTCCCGTCTCTAGGCCTGGCTCTCAATCCACTGAGCTGCCCAGCTGCCCCCTTACATCCCCTGTTTTTGCAAGAGATTTCCTAAGCTATGAGCATATGCTGTGAAGTCCTTTTCTCCTTTTCTGTCCATCCAGCCACCTGTGCCATTTGTTCACTCCCACTGTCCCCCACATCCTATGCCCACTGTATTACATTAAGACATATGCCAGCTGTCTTCTCCCTTCCAGTGTGGTTCCCTCTTCCTTGCCATCCCCATATTCTGAGGAGGTCTGTACTAGAACAAGGGTGATTAACTTTTCATGTCACAGACCCTTTGGGCATGATATTGAAGCCTATGGAGTCCTCTTCAGAATGACATTTCTGAAGAGGACTCCATATAAAATATAATGCATAGCATTACAAGGGAAACTAGTTTAGATTCATGTACAGTTATCAAAAAGTTCACAAACCCAAGGACAAGAATCCCTACACTAAGATGTCCATAGTGCAGCCTTTAGGACTGAGTGACCTCTGCCAAAGCAGAAAGTTCTTCCCCTTCTCCTGGAGAATTAAACATAGGGTTAATTTAGAGACAGCTACCTGGGCAGAGAGTCTAGGGAAAGGAAATAGGTCAATTCTTTCCCCTTGACTGAATAGTAATTGTAAAGATTTATGCTTTCTTCAGAACAAGGAGAGAGTTACAGGTCTCCTGGCTTGTCTTTCTGGAAAGCCAGAGATAACAAGGGAGAAAAGGGGAAAGCACAATTCAAGAGGAAGGAAAAAAGGTGTGTGTATGGGTTTTTTTGGTTGGGGGTGTGTGTGTGTGTGTGTGTGTGTGTGTGTGTGTGTGTGTCTCAGAATTACAATCTCTTGCTTCTTCTCCTTCATTTCTCTCTCACTTCTGACTTTGTCAGTGATAGACTATGAGATTGGAAACTTGGGATGATTCTGATTAAAAGTAATAGAGAAGTAGGTGCCCATCGATTGGGGAATGGCTAGACAAATTGTGCTACTTGGATGCAGTGGAATATTACTGTGCTATAAAAAGTGAGGCAAATGAAGGATTCACTGAACAATTTAAATGAACTTATTATATAGAGTAAAGTATGCAGAACCAGGCAAACATTATACTCAGTGACTACAGCAAGGCAAACCAAAACAATAAAATAAAACAGAATGCTGTGTAATTATAATGACCCAGCCTAGGTGTAGGAAAAGAGATGAGAAAATAAACCTCTCTCCCCTTATTGGAATGTTGCAACATTCACCTTCAATCATGGTGGGAATTTTCATTTACATTGTTGTAGTCATTGTGTAAATTGTTTTCCGAGGCTTTCCTCATTTTACTGTGCATTAGTTCATGTAAGTCTTCATGCTTCCTTGTACTTATTTTATTCATCATTTCTTACTACACAGTAATATTCCATTACCTTTACATCCTACAATTGGTTTAGCATTCCCCATGGATGAGCGTCTCTTTTGTTCTCCCTTTGTTAGAGAGGTAGGAAAGTCTACTTAGTGGATTTGTCCAGTTTGCTGAATTGTTTCTTTTTAAATTTTTATTATAAGAAAAGATTTTATTATAAAGGAGCATGAGGGGAAGGGTTTATATAAATGTAGCCCAAAATATACATATAAATGAATTAAATATAAAAACAAAGCATTCATTTTAACCTTTTTTAACAAAGAATCTAGTCTTCCCCAACTTAAAAAATTATAATAGAAAATTTGAAAATGTCTTATTTCCTTTTTTTTTAAACCCTTACCTTCTGTTTTAGAATCAATAAAATGTATTGGTTCGAAGACAGAAGAGTGGTAAGGGCTAGGCAGTAGGAGTTAAGTGACTTGCCCAGGGTTGCACAACTAGGAAATGTCCATCTAGCTGTCCCTATTTTGTTTCTTTGTTTCTTTTTTTTTTTTTTTAATTTTTTTATTTTAAACCCTTACCTTCCATCCTGGAGTCAATATTGACTCCAGGGCAGAAGAGTGATAAGAGCTAGGCAGTAGGGGTTAAGTGACTTGCCCAGGGTCACACAGCTGGGAAGTGTCTGAGGTCAGATTTGAACCCAGGACCTCCTGTCTCTAGGCCTGGTTCTCAATCCACTGAGCCACCCAGCTGTGCCCCCAATCTTAGAGAACCTGAGATTACAATAGGAGGGAATGAGAGTATGTAGACAGCTGCTATGGACCAGGCACATGTGCTTCCAGGGGAGTTAGACTCTTAAATCTTTTCAATGGGAACCTCCTATCATCAGCTCTCTGTGGCAATGTGACTCAGAGTTCTCATGAACAGCTTCTGCATTTATTGAGAACTGTCACTGGTGTCATTATTTGAAGAATTGCAAGCCATTCAGGAGGGAATATTTGAGCTGATATGGAAGGAAAGGGGATTGTAAACTGAAAAGTCAAGAGAGCACTGTTGTAAAGTATTTTTATCAGTGTCACTGAGGACATCTGTTCCAGAGAAGGGTGCTCCGAGGGCTCCAAATGATTTTGGCTACAGATGCCAAGAATCTATTTAGACAGGAGGAGCATTGACCAGATCTAAAGGGACCCAGTTCTGTTGCTGCAGTGAAAATTCTTAGTACCCACGAATCTTAAGAACTGTAGCTTCTTCTAGAGGAGGTTGGGTTAAGGGATCAAAAGGAAGGGTTACTGAATTGAGCCAAACAATTCTTTGATAAAGATTGAACCCAGATTGTCCTGGGAGTAACAGAAGTTCCAAGAATCCCTCCCCTGAGCTTCTCATTTCCCCAAAAGGATCTAGGAATAAACCATTCTGATCTTCTTGTTATTCTTTATACGCCACACTCTATGCCCTTGCCCAGGTTGTCCCTGTACCTGGAATATTCTTTTTAGCATTTGGTAGTAGTCCCTAAAGTCCCAGATCTCTGTGGCCATGAACTAAGGTTCAGTAGCTTGCGTTCTCAGCTGTCCCTCTCTGTTGTAGATGTAGCCTCTCATCTTTCTCAGTAAATCTGCAACCTGCCTTGTCCAAGCCCTAAGTTTGTCCTTTCCCAGCCACATATTTCTAGATCAGTAGGTGGGTAGTGCCTTCTGAATTGCCATTGGCAGATAGGTAGCACAGTAGGTGATATGCTGGACTTGAAGTAGAGGAGGCCTGAATTCAAATGTAGACCTCAGATGCATCTAGCTGAGTGACCTTGCACCAATCATTTAATCTCTTTTTTTTTTCCCTTTTAAATCTTTACCTTTTATCTTAGAATTGATACAGAGTATTGGTTCTAAGGCCAAAGAATGGCAAGAGCTAGACAATTGGGGTTAAATGACTTTTCCAGGGTCACACCACTAGGAAGTATCTGAGGTCAGATTTGAACTCAAGCCCTCCTGACTCCAGACCTGGTTCTCTACCACTGAGTCATCTAACTGCCCCCTTTAACTTCTTTGTGTCTCAGTTTCTTCACTTGTAAAATGGTAGTAATAATAGTAACCATCTCACAGGGTTGTTGGGAGGATCAAATGAGATGATGGATGAAGAGCTTTGCAAACCTTAAAGTGCTGTATAAAATGCCAGCCATTGTTATTAACTGAAGGACAGTTAATTCTGCCCTCCAGGGACTGTCTCAGGATAAAATCAGAAATCTAAGGCAAGAGAAGAGAAAACATATACCTTGATTTCTGGCAGTTCCTTGCTGAACAGGCTAGAATATCATCCACTATTAAAGTTCCGGGAGGGGAGATAGGTGAGCTTGGTGCTGCTCTGCTAAGGATCATACAGGAAGCCTATACCCCCTTCCTTTCCCCAGCCGAATTCCCTGCTACCTACTGTGGAGAAGCAGCCTGCTCTGTCCTCTCAACTCATCTTTTCTCTATGTGTGCTGCCATTCTCCAAAGAGAAGTGACTTCTCCCCCACAGCATCTAGGAATGAGCCATCCTGGCTTTCTTGTTAATCTCCTGTCCCCACCACCTCATGAAATCCCTGGTTTCCTTTAAGATTCAGCTTCACTGTGAAGCCTTTCCCAGCCCCCACATGCATACTGTTAGTGCCTCCTGACTCTGCTTTCCCCTTACTTTGTCTCCACCTTTGGTGCTTGATTGTATGTCCCCACCCCCCACTCCTCTAAGTGGCACTAAAATACCTGTTGATGCGTTGGTCAAAGCAGAGCTTTTATGTCTCCTGTTGAGGACATGCGTGAACCCAGGCTGCCACTCCTGGCTGGTACCTCATACTTTTGTGGGATCTCAACTATGTGAATTTTAGAGACTAGATGTTGTCAGGGAGGTTATAGAAATGCTTCTTGATCAGGTGTGAGTAGACAAAATGGCTTCTGAGGTCTCTTCCAGCTCTGAGTTCTACCCCTCTGTGATGAGAGTGGCCCAAGCCAAAGACGGTGCCCTCCTTCCCATGTCCTCCTGTGGTGGTGCCTATGATAGATAGACCATGCTTAGGTCTTTAACATAGTGCATATTCAGTCTCTATTGACCAATGTCTCTCATTCCCCAGCCTTTGCCATCATGATCATCCTGGCATTGATCCGTATTGGACATGGGCAAGGAGAAGGGCATCCGCCCATAGCAGACTTCTCTGGGATCCGAAACCTGTTTGGAGTGTGCGTCTACTCCTTCATGTGCCAGCATTCCTTGCCGTCCCTCATCACGCCCATTTCCTCCAAGAAGCACATCACCCAGCTGGTGCTGCTTGATTACGTGCTGATCCTGGCATTCTACAGCCTCCTCTCCTTCACTGCCATCTTCTGCTTCCACAGTGACAGCCTCATGGACATGTACACGCTCAACTTCACTGGTTGCGATATAGTGCGCCTGGTCGTAATCCGCTTTTTCCTGGGTCTCTTCCCTGTCTTCACCATTAGCACCAATTTCCCCATCATTGCCGTGACTCTGCGCAACAATTGGAAGACGCTCTTCCACCGGGAGGGAGAGATGTACCCGTGGGTGGTGGACCGAGTCGTGTTCCCTGTCATCACTCTGGTCCCTCCCATCCTTGTGGCCTTCTGTACCCATGACTTGGAGTCCCTGGTGGGGATCACAGGAGCCTACGCTGGCAACGGAATCCAGTATGTCATCCCTGCCTTCCTGGTATACTGCAGCCGAAAAGACACGAAGCTTGTCTTTGGCTATGGTACTGTCAACAAGCACCAGTCCCCTTTCCGTAGTACCTTCTGGGTGGGCTTTGTACTGGTCTGGGCTTTCTCCTGCTTCCTTTTTGTTACAGCCAACATCATCCTCAGTGAGACGAAGCTTTAACTGTGGGAACATTTCCTACACCTGGATTCTTTTTGCAGAATTGCAGGCCTTCCTCCGTCCTCCACCTTTATGCCCACTGTCCTTCCACTCCAGGGAAGACACTGGCATTGCTGGTAATCAAGTCTGAAGACTTTTACAAGGCCCATTATTTCTCTCTGCTCCCAAGACCCACCAGAGATGGGCTGCTCTGTCCCCTGCATGGTACCCTGGGTGGAATTTAGAAGCAGTGCTGGCATTGCGACACCTTATTTATAACCCCCCACCCTAGGCTGTGGGATGACCTAGGTCTTTGTTTCAGGAGATCTGTTACAGAGGCTAGCATTCAGCCCTCACCCCCACTTCTCCCCTCACCCAGAGCATGGCTTGCTTCCTGGGCTGCTAAGAAGCCTATAATAGAGTGAAAGCACATGTCACTTTTGCCTTAGCACAATGGAAAGCAAGCAGGGCCTGAAGCTATGAGGACACAGGAGGGATTATTAGCCACAGAGTCCTGGGAGCAGAGTTGTGGAGGCCTTTGCTGTGGGTGCTGAGTAGAGACTACTCAGCACTAAATTACTGACCTAGCTCTAGAATCGGGGCTCTTGCCCTGCCTGGGGCCTTCGTATTCCCTGGGAGGGAAAATAAAAGGGCCCTTTCATCTTTTCCACATCCCATAGGATTAAAATGCTCTATTAAGTCCTTAGGGACCATGAGAAAAAAGGCAAGAAAGAAATAATCTCTGAATCACCAGTTTGGAGAAATGCTGAATAAAGAAGATGCCGTACTCCCTTGCTGGTCCAGGATGTTCTGGTGGCAACCTCTTGCCAGTGCCCCAAGCTTGCCTTTCTGAAGCAAGCTAAGGATGGCATTGGAGGAAGCAGTAAGTCGGGACTGTCTGAGGGATGCTCATCTCAGACATAGTTGGTGCCTTTGGTCAGCCTTGGGGGGGGAGGGGGGTGACCCTTGACATATCTGGCAGCTGAAATCACAGCTCCCAGGAAGGTAGTAGTAGTCCTGTGAGAAGTGGAGACTGATTTGATTCACAGCAGAGAGGAGTGAGAGGCAGCCAAACAGCCACCTGATGCATCTTTTATCATCTCAGTAACACCAGAATAACTGCACCAGGGATAAGGAGGGAGCTACATATGCTCTTCACTGGCCCACCTTTCCCATAGACACAGGCATTCTGTATCATGTACCATTCCTTTATTGGGGGCCAGACTATTCTGAAAAGAAGCCTCACCAGGCCATGCAGCCAGCCCCTTTCCCACCACTCTTCACTCTCCACTTCATTCACTGTATTCCCAACTGCTGCCACCCAGTCATCTTCACATGGACTATAATGAACTTTGCAGTCAAACGTGCCTTCTCCAGCATCAGGGCCTGGGTCCCTCCTGCTGAGGTACAGGAGGGCCCAGATTATTCTCAAACTACCCCGTGTTCTCTATACCCCTGGAGTCTAGGGCTGAGAACAGTCATATGTAGAATGTAGGGTTCTCTTGGGAGGGGGAAGCTTCTCTCTAAGGTTGGTCCTGACCCCCTCCCTGCAACACGCCTAATTTCAGTGCCTTGCTCAGCACCTTTTTATTTCTCCTCACGTGTACCCCACACATTTCCCTGTCAGGAAGAAAACCCAATCCTCAAGGGGGATAGATGACCTAAAAAAGACTCCTGCCAGCAGACTGGGGGGGGGGGGGGGGAATAGGGTGAGGAAAGGAGAATTGCCTTAACCATGAAGAATGGGTTGATGGAAGTAGACATACCCCTGCTCCTAGGTCCCCTGCTGCCTGAGCCTAGTGGGGTTCCTTTGAGAATTAGATTGTCTTAATTAGACGTTATCATCTTCCAATCCATCATGTCATGTTTTGTCTTGCAACTCATCACCACATGTAATTATTTTCCAGCCAAATGAAAAATAAATGCCCCTTCCCCATCTGCCTGTATGGTGACTTTCTGTGCTGTCTCTAGCCGCCACGTGAGAATGGGTGGGCAAGGAGGGATCTGTGCCTTCAAAAACAATGAGGTGTTGACCTGACCTGCTGTTGGACCATCCCCATACCTGCCTAGCTGTTTGCTAAACACTCAGTTAAAACATTGGCTCCAAAAGGGTCCAAAGGACCTTTTTAGTATCCCTCTTGCTCCCTTGGGGGATTTAGGGAAAGCCTCCACTGCCCCTGTGGCATCTGATTGAAGGCAACCAGGGGACGAGCTTTCCTTGAAGATTTTTAAAAATACAGTTAGCCCCCACTTGTCTAAGGTTTATGGAAAATCCTGACTGGAAGGAAGGATTCTCCCTTTCCCAATTATATTGCCTCACAAAGGATACAGAAAATTAAGTCATCTCATTGTTTTGGGCTCCAAAGTATCGGCATTGTAAAGCAGAGTCTGGTACATTTAAAATATAGAGGTATTGCACAGCTGTGCGGTGTGTCCTGCTTCACTTCGGTGACTCAGACACCAGCATCTCCAGGTGTGGAAGGAGTTGGCACATGTGACAGATGCTGGGGTTGGGAAGCTGCCCAAAACTCAATTGTCTGATTGATTTTGCATTTCTAGAGCAAAAATTTAAATCTGAGCATCCATCCCATTCCTAGGATACCATCCAAAGGGACTTAAGCCTGGTCCGTTATGACCCCTAGAACCATGGGCCTCTACTGGGATTTTCTGAGGATGGGCTGACTAGCGTTTAGGGGCCAGCTGAGGGATTGGAGTGCAGTTACCAAGGCAGAATGACGTCTCTCAGCCTGCACGGGGATACAAGGGCCTCGTTGTGAATTTAGACCCACCTTCTTGGTACTGCATCAAGCCTTATCTCATACCCTGAGGCTGGCATGACCCTGCCATGAGGATTCAGAGATCAGAGCAATTGTCTCCTCTTCCTGCACACTGTTGCCCAATCCTGTGAAGAATAAGTTCCTTGTACCAATAGTTCCAGGGCTAGAGGGACCGTTTTTCAGGCCTATTGGATGGGACAGATGGTTGGTAACAGACTAGAAGACACCACTGAGTGATGGAAGGTGGGCAAAGGGCACCTTGCCAGGCCCACAGCCACACAGCTGTTCGCACAGTGTGGAAGCCAAAAGCAGCCTCAGCAACAGGCGAAGGCCAAAGTCAGAGTGGAATTGAGGACAGTTTCTTCTCCCCAACCCCACAGGAACCTCAGCACATCAGGAGCTGAAGAGAGAAGCATCAGGCCATGGCCAGCAGACGTAGGATGAGGATTCATCTCTGAAACATTGCAGAAACTGAGGCAGAGATTTGAGCTCACAACAAGCAAACCACTGGCTCCCTTACCCAGGGTAGCAGCTCAGCCAAACCTGCCAGAATCCCAGTTCTTGGACAAGGTTGACCTTCAGAGACTAATAGACCAATGCCTGGGTCATGGCCACAGCCATAGAATGGAACCCACTCTGTGCAGGATGAACAAACCTTAGGAGCCTTTGTGCCCATTATCTCCCAGCTTCCCCAGCTAGAAACATAGGGCTTTGACTTGAAATAATGCTTTGCTGGGCACTGCTTTTATGTGGTGCTGTGGACTCTGTAATTGCTTTATAAATATATCTCATTTGATCATCCTAGCAATCTTGGGAGGTAGGTGCTTTCATCATCCCCATTTTTACAATTGAAGAAAATGAGGTAGACAAGTTAAAGTGACTTACCCAAGGTCATACAACTTGTATGAGTAGATTTTATCTCATGTCTTTGCAGCTCCAAGTTCAGCTTTCTATCCACTGCACCACCGTTGGCCTCCTAGGCCATGTTTTTCCTTTCTTTATATCCCAGACCCTTAGCATGGTGCCTTGGCATGTGAGTACTTAATAAATGTTTGTTGATGGATCTCAGATTAATTTCATATCCCTGGATCCAAGGGTCTCTCCTCAAGACATTAGTTTACTGAATAGGGTTATTTATTGTGGCTCAAGAAGGTCCAGGTACCAGCTAGAATCTTAATCCTACCATCTACTTTCTGCCTTGGCCCCTCTGGCCAATATGAGATTCTCCTAAGGTTCAAAGGACCTTTTAGCATCCCTCTTGCTCCTTTGGGGGATTTAGGGAAAGCCTCCACTGCCCCTGTGGCATCTGATTGAAGGCAACCAGGGGACGAGCTTTCCTTGAAGATCTTTAAAAATACAGTCGGCCCCCACTTGTCTAAGGTTTATGGAAAGTCCTGCCTGGAAGGAAGAATTCAAGCAGCCTCTCTGCAAACGGGAACTTGTTTCATGGTGGGTTTGATGCTCTGCCCACAATCAACCCCATGGCACTGTTAGCCTCCAGATGCCACACTCTTTTAATAGCTTTTCTATCCCCAACTCAGGACAGTGTGAGGCAAGGGTTTGCTCTTGGAGAGGCCTGGGGTGCCCCTGCACCCTCGTAGTGTAATGGAAAGAGTCCTGTGGCTTTATAAGCCCTGAACCAACTCCTCCTTCACATACCAGAAGCCCTTTCCCCAGTGACAGGAGCCTGAGGACCTCACACACACACACACTGTGCACAAGTCTATCCACATCAGGACCAGGCATGGAATTAAGCTTCCTTCCAGGAGCCAGTCTGTACTCAGAGCTTGGTACTGGCCTTTTTTACCTTAAATCCTTACTTTCTGTCTTAGAATCAATACTGTGTATTGGTTCCCAGGCAGAAAAGAGGTAATAAGGGGCTAGGCAATAGGAGTTGTGACTTGCCCAGGGTCACACAGCTAGGAAGTGATTGAGATAAGATTTGAACCCAGGACCCCCTGACTCTAGGCCTAGCTCTTCATCCATTGAGCCTTTCAGCTGCCCCACTAATATTGGCTTTTAATTATTTTTTCCAGTTATTGAGTGTCAATGAACTTGGTTAGAGAGTCACAGAGGAGTGATCTTAAATTGCTCCATTCCCTCTCAATCTCTCTGGCAGTTTCCTATCCTCTAACAAGAGAACCTAGAGTGAAGACTCTTAAACCCATGTTGGTGAACCTATGGTACATGGGCCAGAGTGTGCCAGAGGGGGCTGCTCCCTTCCCCCTCTCCACAGATGCCTAAGGACATTTCTCCCATCACCTGCCCTCTGCCCAGCAGCCAATGGGAGTGCTTCCTCCCTCCCCTGTGTGAAGTAAGGGGTAATAGGGCTCACATGAGGCATAAGGGTTGTAGTTTGGACATTCAGTCTCTAAAAGGTTTGCCACCACTGTCCTATGCCCCACTTTGGGGTGTCAAGGGGAGAATCATATCTTCAGAGCACTGAAGAACCTTAGAGGTTGTCTAAATCAGCCCCTTTGTTTTACTGGTGCGAAAACATACTCCAAGCATGAGTGAATTGAAACCACACAGGTAAAATAGCAGAGCCAGAATCTGATTCCATGCCCTCTGACTCCAAATTCAGCTCTTTTCTCAATAGAGAGAGATTTAAGAACTTTCTGGGGACCTTGGGCAAGCACAGACTCCTGCTTGACTGCCTCTTCCCATCCCTAGAACCATCCATCCATCACCACAACCAGCTCCTGTGCTAAGCCCCATTTGTCATGTCAGACACCACGGGCAGGGAAGAGTAGGGGCTGAATACCAAGAGATTCTTCCTCGATGCCCAGACCAAAGCTGTTCAGATTCTTGTTCCCAAAGGATGCCCTTAAAATCTTCACCTCCAGGTTTCTGCCAGTTCCTTTTCTCCATCCTTACCAATCAACCCTCTCTTCTTGCATTCTCCTAACGGCATGACATAGTTGAAAAAAATATCAGGTTAGGGGTAGCTAAGTGGATAGTGGATAGAGCACTGGAATTAGGAGGGCCTGGGTTCAAATGTGGCTTGACCCTGGGCAAGTCACTTAACCCTATTTGCCTAACCCTTGCCACTCTTCTGTCTTGCAGTTACCTAGGACAGAAGGTAAGGGTTTAAAATAATTGTTTTAAGGAGGCAGCTGGGTAACTCAGCAGACTAAGAGTCAGGCCTGGAGATGTGTGATCTTGGATACAAATCTGGCTCCAGACACTCCTAGTTGTGTGACCTTGGGCAAGTCACTTAATCCCAAATGCCCAGCCCTTACACTCTTCTGTCTTGGAATCGTTATACAATATTGAATTTAAGAATGAAGGTAAGGGTTTTAAATATGTAAATAAACAATACGGGCTGGGGGACAGCTGGGTGGCTCAGTGAATTAAGGGCCAGGCCTAGAGAAGGGAGGTTCTGGGTTCAAATCTGGCCTCCGACATTTCCTAGCTGTGTGACCCTGGGCAAGTCACTTAACCCCCATTGCCCAGCCCTTGTCACTCTTCTGCCTAGGAGTGATAACACATTATTGATTCTAAGATGGGAGAGAGGGACAGCGGGGAGGAGGGAGGAAGAAAAGAAAGGAGAGAACGAAGAAAGGAAGACAGGGAAGATGGATTCTTGTCCCAGGACTGCCACTAGATATAACTTCCCAAGGTTTTGGATAAGACATGTACCCCTCTCTGGGCTTCCATTTTCTCCATATGTAAAAGTTCTATGATCTCTAAAGTTTAAAAGTTCCAGATGACTTCTAAAATCCTTCCAGACTTTTCTAAGCTAGCCACAACCACCTGGGTTCCAAGGATTCTGGTGGGGAATCCACATTGTTTATATTTTTGAGGAGGCAGTTAGAGAAATCAGAAATAGTCTGAGCTTTTGAAGATCTTTTGCCTTCTGGTTGGCCTTCAAGCCTTGTTCCCAGAGTCTCTTTTTGCAAATTTCCTAAGCTATTGACTCTGGAAAGAGGGCATGATGCAATGGAAAGAGGGATTGTTTGCGAGTCAGCAGATTTGAATTCAAATCTCAGGTTTGCCATGTATAGCCTTGGGCAAATCACTCCACATCCTGGGCTTCAGTTTTTTGGGTTTTTTTTTTTTTGCTTTTTTTTTTTTTAAATTTTTTAAACCCTTAACTTTCTGTGTATTGATTTTATAGGTGGAAGATTGGCAAGGGTAGGCAATGGGGGGTCAAGTGACTTGCCCAGGGTCACACAGCTGGGAAGTGTCTGAGGTCATATTTGAACCTAGGACCTCCTGTCTCTAGGCCTGGCTCTCAATCCACTGAGCTACCCAGCTGCCCCATGGGCTTCAGTTTTAAGAAACGGATGATCCTCCAGTTCTAAAGTTGTGATCCTATAACTATTATCCATTTCTTGTTTCCTCGCAGACAACCCCCTCTGGAATAGGTGGAGCCAGGTCAGCCTAAGGAAATGACTGGGTGGGGTATAATTTTGTGCTTTGGGTCCCGTCCACCAACCTGCTTCACTCCCTATAAAATTTAGGGGGTACATGGACTCTCTGAGAAGGGCCTATGAAATGGGTGGTGATTTTCTTGCATCCATAACTCCTATAGGACCTAGGCAACATATCCCTTAGCATCTCTGGTCCCTGCAGCACTGGGATCAGAGCTAGAAGGATGGACCAAAGCTGACCCTGGGAATGGTAAGGGGGAAGGGAGCGAGGAAAGCTGAAAGCTGTGCAGCAGGCCAAGCTGGGAATACCTTAGTAGAGACCAACCCCACATTTTCCTTGACTTGAGTGGAAGGAAAGGAAGCCTTAGATAAGTCTGGGTACTTCCCAAGCTCTTTTATTTCCAAGTAGCTACCTTCCCCCACGACTACATGCTCTACATGGAAGAATAACCCAAAACATTCCCTTAAAAACCCAGAGCCCCTCTGCTCAGCCGTATTATATTGCGTGATGTGCAATACCTGCCATGTTCGAGGCACCATAACGCAGTAGTTCCAGTGTTGGGCTTAGATTCAGGAAGACCAGAGGTGGAGCCCTGCCTTAGACACTTACTTAGCTATGGGACCCTGGGCACATCGCCTAACCTCTTGTGCCCTCGGTTTCCTTATTCTCTCTCTGTCTCTCTGTGTATCTATCTTTCTGTCTTGCTGGGGTCCTAGCACTGGGTGAGCTTTGTCTTTAGCATGACCAGCTTCCAATCCTATCCAAGGCTACCTTCGTATGCGCAAATCCCTAACATCCCAAGGTATTACACTTTAGGATGATTGCTTTTTAACCCAAAGGGATGGATCTCTAAAAATGGAATTTCAGTCATTGTGGCAGGCCACTGGGGCCTTCTCAGAGCCCATCAAACCCTGGGTGAAGGCCCAGGTTGCCATCTGACAGGGAAAGGATGGGAACAAGGAAGGAGGCAATAGTTGTCTGAAGCCTTGGACACTGCCTGGTGACATCCCTGGGCTCATTCTCCATGCCACGAGGATGCACAAATCCTAAAGCTTAGGGAACGGCTCTATGGTATCTACCTCCAAAAGATACAGAAGGCAGCCAGGGGCCAATCTTTCTCGTACTATGTTTAATAACCTGGAGTCTGATGGAAAGAAAACTTCATCTGGATGGAAGAGAAAACTCTCCCTTTACAGCCCTCTCTCTGCCTCCAGGCTCTATCATTCCCAAATCCAAAGCAGTTATAGAACCAGATCAGGCCCAACTGCCCAGTAGTAGGACACCCAGAAGCCCTCTCTGGGTGGGCAGGTGTCCCTGTGCCTCTGACATTCCCCCACTCCCATTCTTGAGGGGAAAGAATTAGGAGATGGAAGACACACAGTAAGACAAGGAGAAGGCAGCTCCTTCCTGACCCTCTTCTCTGGAGGGAGTCTCAGATCGTCAGGATCACAGGGATGACCATGGAAGTCATGGATGTTCAGTCTATTAAACACTACTCAGGGCAGAGTCTGGGGTGAATGCCTGGCTACACCTTAAAAGATCCAGAATCGAGAGCCCACTTGCCCTCTGACTGGGATGGGTTCAAGAGAAACCATCTGTGTCCTGCCATCTCTTTAGCCTCCTATAATACTCACCAGGTAGTGAGTGCTAAGGGAGCACAGCTAACTCACACCTCTGATTCTAAGCTGGAGACCCGTCTCCAACTGCAGGGTCCTAGGGGACTGTGTGTTCTGCAGGCTACACCCCCTGCCTCCTTTGCCTCCCCCCACCCTCCACTGTCCCTGTAGCCAGGGCCCAGCCCCCCCAGAGTCCTGCCTCTGTGCTTTCGAGATCCCCAAGTCTCAGTGAGCCAGGGATCCTTGTTGGCACAGGATGGGGTATGTGGACATAAAGGCCCCCAGTACAGTGGCAGAGGGGCACAGGTGTTGAGACAGTATTGTCTGTGTAGCATGGTAGGAGCACCAGGAGGTACCCCTTCCTGGCATGCCTCCCTGTAGGAGGGCAGCCGAAGGGACTGGGCCTGGGCCAAGCGCTTCCACGCCCCTCGGGCATCAGTGCCAGAACAAGAAGGGCTCCCCCTGGCCTGAACGGATTGGGAAGAGCACAAGGCAGGCATCGAGGCTGCCGGTGGTGTCAGGCCAGGTTGAGAGCAATACTCAGGCATTGACCTTGGCCAGGAGCCCTGGCGTAGGCATTGCCCGTGGGACCAGGCCGAGCGGAGTAGCGCCTCCCGTCGAGCCAGCTGATCGGGCCCCAGTAGAGGCAAATCCTCAGGTTCTGAGGGCTCTGGGAAAAGCGGGAGAAAGGGACGGCCTGTCCGGTCTGCCCAGAGGAAGGATCCATGGGCACAGGGAGCGGGTGAGAGTGGGCATTCAGGGGGTGGGCACCCACCCGAGGCTGAAAAGAGCCTGCCTCCATGTCCTGAACCCATTCGTTGGGGAGATCCCTTGCCAGGACACCCAGGAGCTTGGGAGATGTCCGGCAGGGGCAGGTTAGGTGAAACAACATGGGCAAGGGGCTGAAGGACCCTTCGAACCATCAGGTCCCCTGCCCCACCTGTTCCCCCTTGACCTCTTTGACCTGGGTCTCGGGGACCTCCCCTAGGGATTGGGGGCCATGCAGTAGGGCCTCTGGTGGCTTTTCCAGGCAGACCCAGTGTCCCACTTTGCAGCAGCAGTTGGGGGTTTCGAAGGGAGAAGGTAGATGGTGGAGGCTCACAGCGGTTGCCCCAGCTCTCAATGGTGCGAGTGGCACAGTCCAGGGAACTTCCCACCCCTGCTGTGTTCACCATTTTCTTTGCTGCTTGGAGCATCTTCAACACGTTGGCCTGAGCGGATCCTGTTGTCAAGTCTGGGCTGGGGGACCTTGTGGGGCTACTGAGGTTCTGTACCCCACTGAAGCAGCTGTAGATTCCCTGAGCCAGAAGGGAGGAAGAAGGTGGTGAGGATGCTTGATAGGCACCAGCAGCTGAAGAGACTACCTTCGTAGAACAGTGGGTTTAGAGATGTAGCAGAAAGGAGATGCCCACACAACAAGGACCAAACTGAGAGTCTGCCCTCAGCCTCTCCATTCTGCCCTGAGGCTCTCTAAGCACCTCCCCAGTAGGGCAGGCTTTTCTCTGCAAGCACGGAGGTGATGGGGATGATCAGGACAGGAGAGTAGGGATGAGGGCAAGGCTGAACTGATCCACACAAGTACCTACCCTGCTAAAGGCCAACAGGAAATCCAGCCTTGGAGTGTGTGGCACAGAGTGTCGGAGTTTCCAAAAGACCAAGTGCTCCCAGGCGAAGACAAGCAGGGCCAGCCCCATGGCTACGAGTAGCATATAGAAGACGCCTGCCATGTTGTCAATGTCTAGCTTGCTGCTCATGACTTCATTCTTCTCATTCTGGCAGATCCCTGATAGCCATACTGTTTCCAGCTTTTGGGTCTCTCCTGGA
Organism: Gracilinanus agilis; assembly: GCF_016433145.1. Classification (NCBI taxonomy): domain Eukaryota; kingdom Metazoa; phylum Chordata; class Mammalia; order Didelphimorphia; family Didelphidae; genus Gracilinanus; species Gracilinanus agilis. The sequence continues at coordinate 210,109,857 of NC_058133.1, read as the reverse complement.
GAAGGAAAGGTCAGAGCTACAGCAAGCCTTCCTCAGCCATCCCATCTTCTCTTTCTTGTCTACCCAACCAAATAGGGTAGGGGACAGTGGTGGGGAAGGGGAGCATGGAGAAAAGAAAGCAGTGAATTAGGAATTCTGGCATCTCAGAGCTAGTTAGGACCTCAGAAACCATCTGGTCCAACATGGGCCTGAACAAGAATCTCATCTATAGCAGACCTAATGCGTGGCCATCAAGCAATTGCCTACTCCTTACAAAGGTAGCCATTCCACTTCTGGACAGCTCTAATTGTTAGGAATACATTACTGATATTAAGCCAAAATTTTAAATTTGCCTTTTTAGAACTTCCACCCATTGATCCTGGTCTGCCTGCCTACTGGGACAAAACAAAACACATCTAATTTCTAGTTCATAGGAACATTTCTTCAAGGATTTGAAGATGATTATCACCACATCCACCCTAAGTCTTTTCTTCTCCAAGAAAAATGCCATCCAGTTAAATTTAACCAATCCTCACTTGGTATACATTTGAACCCTTTCTATGGGAAGGAAACTTGGTATGGTGCAACCTGCCTTTAATCCTCGAATCTGGGACGGTGGATATCTTGAGCTCAGGAGTTCTGACCTGCATCAAAGCTAAAGCCGATTGGTGTCTGCACCAAGTATGGCATCAATAGGGCAAGACCCAAGAATGGGGATCCATGAGACTTCCTAAGGAAGGGCAGGCAGATCAAAGCTCCCATGCCCATCAGCATGGGGATGTGAGTGATTGCTGCACATGAAGCCTGGTGACAAAGGAGACCAGTTCTCAAAAGCAAAGAAACTTTAGCAGGAAAGTCAATTCTGTGGAGAGGAACAGGGTCTAACAAAACATCCCAGAAGCATACTATTGTTCAAGAAATAGTAAGCAAAGGTCTTTAGCTGTTTACTTTTTCCCTGAAATGGATTATCGGTCATACAGAAACAGTGGATGATTCCCCAAGCCTAAAACTTACATGGACCTAGAAGGGCCATCTGAGACTTGCAGGCCTCCTTTATGCCTGGTACCCATGAGCCTGAGACTGTTCTGTGACTCAGAGGAGGACTCCAAAGAATAACCACAGATAATCCACAAAAGTGATGTGTTGGTCATAAGAAAGTCGACTTTTCTTTTTTGAAATGCCAGCTTCACAGGCAGAGGAAAGGAGCAATGAGATTGAGGCAGGATGGAGGAGGTATCCTCCTCCTCCATCCTGCCATATTATAGCTCAGAGCTCCCTTTAGTCCCTTGTGAACCAGGTTCCTTCACCCCTCACTCATACTTTGCCTCTAGGACAGGGGATCTTAACTTTTCCTTGTATGATGGATCCCTTTGGTGGTATAGGAAAGTCTACGGACCCCTTCTCAGAATTTAAAAAAATCACTCCTAATTGCAATACTAAATTTCAGTTAGAAGTTAATGAAAATAAAGATTTTGATTTTCCCCCATTTAAGTATTTTCCCAGTTAAGACCTGTCTCCCACTGCAGGGACCAAGGTGTACTGTAGTTTATAACCTTGAATTCTATCCATGGACCTTTTGGGGTGAAGGGACAAAGAACCTCAACGGGGTTAAGAACCCTTGCAATGGACGGCTCTTTAGCTGCCTCCATGTCTTTACCTTCCCTCTCCATCTAACTATCCTTGCCTCTCTGATCTTCTATCCACTGCCCCCTGGAACCTCATGGCCTGCTCTGCAAGGAAGTGGACTTGAGCCATTAGCTCCATGACCCTCACTTAAGTCTCTTCATAGACCAAACTGACCCCATAACCACAAAAAGGCTAGGAGTACTCCACTACCCCACCCTCCTTTGCATCCCAGGACATGGGGAAGAAGTGGGACCTAGATCAGAAAAGATCACTAAGCAAAAGGAAGTGACAGAGAATCAGTGATAGAAGCCAGTAGCCAGCTGGGCACAGGCTTCTTGGCTGGGGCCCAAAGAGAAGGCCGTCAGTGTCAGCCAAAGGCCCTGATGGCCTCTGGGCCCCACCTTTGGTGCTAAAGGCCCCCAGCACAACCCACCGTCCCCCAGGAACTGTAGGAGCGCCAGGTCAATGGCCCGTTTCCAGCGGGAGTCCTTCTGCAAAGCGATGCCGTAGCCCGTGGTGGCAAAGACCTTGCCTGACCCAATGGTCACCAGCTTGCAGCCCTCATCTTTGCCCGCCATATAGTTGAGAACAGCAGCGTCATAGATAAAAGCATCCAGCTTCCTAGAGCCAGGCAGAACCCTCGGTGCCAGAGATGGGCACCGGAGGGTAAAGGGATCTCAGCCAGATAGACACTGGCTAGATAATGCCAGGAAAGGAGCAGGCCCTGGTATAAATAGGACATGTTCCTTCCCCTACCCCCACCCCCATGGTTCTTTCTTTCTCTGCTTCCAGAGAACAAGACTCTGAATTCTTTCTTCTGATGGCCAACCCTCCTCCCGGGGTGGTCCACAGGCAACTTGGGTGGACATTCCTCCAAGCCCTCCCACACTAGGTACCTCAAGAGACCAACAAGGGGGAAACTGGGTGGGAAATAGCTCCTGAGGGAAGCAGGGGAGCCCAAGGAAGTGGAGGGTCAGATGCCAAGCCTTGGGGAAGAAGATGGAGACTAAGGCTTGGAGGACCCAGATGGCCAAGGCAACCTACCCCATCTTGAGGCTGGTGAGTGCATCTTCCACTGAGCGCTGGTTAAACTTGACCATGTGGCTATGCATGTCTCGATAGTTGCTACGGATGTTGCGCTCTGTGCTGCCATTAGGCACCGTGCCAAAGCGGAATGGAGGGTACTGCTCCTGGGGCCTCTGGAACTTCAGGGAGAAGTCACCACATCCATGCACTCCTCCCAAAAGGTGTACTCTGAAGACCAGTCCACCCCCTGCCCTTTCCCACCCGGACTGACGTTTCCTCTTTCTATCATCTCTTCTCCTCTATGCTGCCTCTGAGGGTCCCTCATGAGGGAGAGAGGGTGATTGGAAAGGGTTAAGAACCTGGCCACAGGCTAAAGGTAGGGTTCCACTGGTGCAAAAGGCCCCATAGTCCCCTCACCCATGTTCTATCGCCTGAACTGCCCCTGTCTGGGTCTGTCTCCCAGGTGGCACCTTGGCAAGATGCCTCCTCTGCCAGTGAGGAGATGTCAAAAGTGAGGATGGGATGGAGATGGGCAGCTCAGCTTCCTCTTCATCTGATTCCCAAGCCATCTCCACTCCTACCCTTTGTCCCCTTTTCTCCTCATACCCCACGCTCAGCTTCCCCTCTGCCCTGCATCAGGTCCCTTACCTTCTTGTCACTGAGGCCAGACACTGTGTCAATGTATTGTTCCTGAATCATGAAGGCAGCCAAGTTGGCTGTGTAGCTGGCAAGGAAGATGACAGCAAAGAAGGCCCAGACAAGTACCATGATCTTGCTGGTGGTGCCCCGAGGGTTCTCAATAGGCACTGAGTTGTTGAAGACCAAAGCCCACAGCAGCCAAACAGATTTGCCAATAGTGAAGGAGGGCCCCCCAGATTCTGTGCAGGGGAGGAAGAAGGGTGATAGGTCAGTGACACTGGGACCAAGCATCACCTCCTAAAGAGTTGACTTCACTTCTCCTCTTTCTTCCCCTATACTCTTATCTCCTGTCCCCAAACCAGAAAACCTCAAGACTTATAGCTGGGGGGGGGGGAGAGGGGGAGGGGAAGGGTTCCAGACATAAATGAATCATGAAGATATTAAAGATGTATTCAAACTAATGAGCAAAGTGTTCATGGACCAGACCTACGGATATATTTCTAATATTTCACATGATTGATTTCTGAATGCTTAAATTGGATGGGGCTCAAATTTTGTGGAACTCAAACCTCTACTATTGTCTGCAGTCCGGAAGGCTGGAAGGCAATTTCAATAGCTTCTTTGTAATGTCAAAGACATACACTCATCATATGAATGAGATGGTGCCAGTGCTCTGGAGGAAGAAAGACTTTCAAATGAGCTTCTGAACTGGGCATGTCTATGCCATTGTGTTGGTATCCGTTCCTTTATCTTGTAGTGGATTGCCAATATGATGCTAATATTTCTGTCTTACCACCTGTTTGATTAACAATCCTGCAATGCCCATTCCTTGAAGCCTCAATAAAAATCAGTTCAACTGTCTGACTCTCTCTCTTACCATCTGAGGAGGAGCTGGCAGCTGAAGATTCCTGTGTCTCTGTCTATTTTCTCTCTTTATGTCCTTCCTGCCTTAATCTGTAACCTTTCCGCCCATATTCCCTCAGTTCCTGACTTCCCTTTCAGGTGATAAACCCACACAAGAAATTCTTGTAGCTGGATGACTCAGTGGATTGAGAGCCAGGCCTAGAGATGGGAGGTCCTAGGTTAAAGTCTGGCCTCAGACACTACCTAGCTGTGTGACCCTGGGCAAGTCACTTAACCCCCATTGCCTAGCCCTTATCATTCTTTTGCCTTGGAGCCAATGCATAGTATTAATTCTAAGATGGAAGAGAAGGGTTTAAAAAAAAAGAATTATAACTCTGGACTGTTTAGGGTTTTTTTAACCCTTAATTTTTGTCCTAGTCACAATTCTAAAACAGAAGGGCAAGGGCTAGGCAAATGGGGTTAAGTGACTTGCCCAGGGTCACATAGTTAGGAAGTATTGGAGGCCATATCTGAACCCGAGTCCAGGCCTGGCACTCTATCCACTGCGCCCACCTAGGGCTGTTTTTATTATTTGAGGGGTATAGAATCATGGGATTTGAGCTTAGAGAGACTATAGAAATTAGCTCTGACAATCTGCAAATGGATTTGAGGGATGGCCCTCAATTGAATTAAATTATTCAAATTTTCTTTTTGAAATGATGAGAAAACTTTTATGTGATTTTTCTTTCTGCCCCATTCTCCACTTTGGTCAGAAAGAAAGGAAATACGCCTGCTCTAACACTTAGAGTCCATGTGCGACCATGAACAAATCACTTCATCTCTTTGAGTCTCAAGTCTCTCGTGTGCTACATGGCAATAATTATTACTGGCACTTTCTACCTTGCAGGATTGTTGAGGGGGGGAGCACTTTTTAAACCTTAAAACCTTTAAACCTTATAGGAATGAGAGCTTTTATTATCTGTCAGAAAGGTAGCTTGGCATAATAGATAGGGGCCAGTTCTGGAGTTAGGAAACCCTGGATTCGAGTGTTCCCTCTGTCAAATACTATATGATGTAACCTCTGGCCCTCGAGCCATAATCTAAGACTATAAATTGCAAATGAGGTGTTTCTCTGCACCAAGTGAGGTTTCAGCACTAGGAATTCCCTACACAGATTCCATTTTCTCTAATACTCCCCTCCCTCCACTTACCCAAATCTAATAGTTAGCCAAGCAATTATTAGTAACATTAGTGAAGTATCCACAAGACCTCCAATGGCAATAGGAAGCTTCGTCACTAAGAATGAATTTGATCTAATTCATCTAAATTAAAGAATTCAAGATTGACTTAAGATGTTCTTAGCATCATGGAAGGAGGCAGGGCAAAGAGAATGGGAGAGGAAGAAGTGGAGCGGGGTGACGTATAGAGGAAACTCCAGCTGAGAGCCAGTCTGGAGTCAGGATGGATAATGCCAAACTGGGTAGTCTAAGAATATATCAGAAGCCAAGCACACCCTATCCTAGGATGAGGTAGCTTTCCTTTCTCATCATCTCACTTTGGGGTATTGTTTTGGAATTTGCCTTTTCCCTGTTTTCTACACATAGGGACAGGAGTATGAACTGCCATGTTAGGAAACTGCCTTCACTAGTGCAGGATGGCACCTTCTCAGAAAGAAAGAGAGAGAGAGAAAAAAGACAGCCAGCCAGACAGAGATGGAGAGGCAGGGGCAGAGTGAGAGAGAGAGAGAGAGAGAGAGAGAGAGAGAGAGAGAGAGAGAGAGAGAGAGAGAGAGAGAGAGAAAGGAAGGAAGGAAGGAAGGAAGGAAGGAGG
>NC_058133.1:210082164-210103889 GCF_016433145.1 Gracilinanus agilis | reverse complement strand
CAACAGGTCCTGTTTGACAAGTACTAGGGGCATTATTAATTCAGTTTTATAGATGAGTAAACTGAGGCTCAGAAAGGCTAATGTCTTATCCATGGTTACATGGCTAGTGTCACAGGTGGGATTTAAACTCAGGTCTTTCCAAGCCCCAAACCTAACCCTATACCCCAGTACTGTCTTGTGAATTTTAGTTTCTTTATCTTTAAAATAGGAATAGTATTGCTTATACCTCTTCCTATTTCAGAAGGGTTGTTATGGGAAAATGCTTTCATTAAGGTGCGTTCGTTCTCGTTCTCTCTCTCTCTCTCTCTCTCTCTCTCTCTCTCTCTCTCTCTCTCCCTCCCTCCCTCCCTCCCTCCCTCCCCCTTGCTAGAGGTCACTCACTTTTGCCGCTGGTGAGGTTCTGGTTGTAACTGACTGGGCTGAAGTACTCAAACATGAAGACAGTGATAGCCACCACAGTGAGACACATGACAAACATCATGACCCACACGGCTGGGCTGTAGGGCTCTGAAAGGGAGAAGGGCAAAGCTCAGAGATCATCAGAGCATCTTCGGCTCTGTTCTCCCAACAACCACCACACACACTCTCACCCTACACCCAATGAAGGGAATTGGGCCCTCCTCAGTGGCAGCAGGCAGGGAGACTGCTCCAAGTGGAAGCCCAGTCAGGCTTGACTCTCACCATCCCCCAATCAGGGAGAAGATGTCCAAGTGCAGAAACTCTTCCTGGCTCTGAGGCAGCCTGATATCAGAGGCAGGACTATAGAAAACGCCCAGAATTTGGAAGTTTCTGGGGGGATTTCTTCCCTCTGCAGATCAAGGACAATGCACCTCTGGGCTTCCACGAACTTTCAATCTCTCCTCTTTGCCCCTAAATGTACAGATTGTCCAATTTAAACATGTATGAGTGTGCACACACATGTCCCCAAACTTGTATTTGACTTCACAGCCCCCTTACATCTTCTTCCAGTATCTTTTTGTGGCAAGTTACTGAAAGAGTCATCTATCCCTAGTTGATCTCTCTTTAACCCCTTGCAGTCTGGCCTGCCTCCTCAGAACACCATCCCTTACTCCTACCCAACTAAATCTGTTCTCCCCAAGGACACCAGGGACCTCCTAATCACCAAGGAAATAAATGTTTTCCTCATCCTCTTATGCCATTTCATGACATGTATCCCAGAGGCACTGTACCAATTCTTCTTTTCTTCTTTTTTTTTTTTTCTTTAAAAAAAAAAACCCTCACCTTTGGTCTTAGAATCAATACTAAGTATCAGTTCCAAGGCAGGAGTGATGAGGGCTGGGCAATTGGAGTTAAGTGACTTTCCCAGGGTCACACAAATCTGAGACCAGATCTGAACCCAAGTCCTGCCATCTCCAGGTCTGGGGCTCTATCGATTGTGCTACCTAGCTGCCCCTAATCTTCTCACTCTTGACTTCCTCCTTTGCTATATATATATCTATCTATCTTTACCCTCCTTCTACTGCTTTGACTGCTCCTTCCTTCTCTTCTCAGAGGAGAAAAAACCTTCTCAGGTCTTTCCTACGGCTTCTGCCATCTGATTTAGTCAATCTGCAAGGCACAATTTTCAACCCTCCAATCATCTTTCCCCCCCTTCCATAAGGAATGAAGACTTTTCCATTCTCAAAGAATCAAAGGCCACCACCAGGTAGATACAGGACAGAGTGGTTAGAACACTGGACTTGGAGGCAGAAAAATACGGATTTAAATCCCAATTCAGACATTTGTTAACTGAGTGATCCTGAGCCTTTTTGCCTTTCTTTGCCTCAGTTTCCTAATTTGTAAAATGAAGAGGTTGGGATTCAATGGCCTTTTTGATCCCATGACTCATAGATATGTACTTTAAGCCCTGACCTCTTTTAAAAACATTTGGATATCTCTAAAATTTTAAATATCTTCTAGATATTTCCATTTATCAGAGGATCAAAGATTTAGAACTGGAGAGATCTTAAAGGCCATCGAGTCCAATCCCTTCATTTAACAGACGAGAAAAAATGAGGCCTGGGTAACAAAGTTCACTCAGGTAAGTAAGAGTGGCCAAGCTGAGATTTGAACTAAGGCCCTCTGACTCCAGATCCAGATCCAACTATTACCTCAAACTCTCTCTCACTCTTCTGGACTTTACTTGGATCTGTCCCGAAAGTATAGTCCTGGCTCTTTCATTATTATGGGTGTAAAATTTAAATTTAAATTAATAACAATAACTCCAGGTTCTTATTTTCCATAGAGTTTATTAATAATCCCCAAAGATAGAGAAAGCAGATTAAAATCTAATCTAAACTAACTGACCACCACCTGACTCTGAGCCAGGCTCCCCAACTGCATTCTAGGAAACAGAGAGAGGGGGCAGTGCCACACCAAAACTTTTATCCTCTGTCTCCCCCACGAATGTGCATTCACATCCAGCTACAAAGCATAAGCACACAAATGGGAAGCTGGGTAAGATGAGTTGGGTCGAGTGAGCCTTGGGGAGTGAATTCTATCTACACATGGGGAAAAGCCAATGACCAAACTCTTGTTTTGTTGTTTTTTTTAATTATTAAAAAAAAAAAAACTTTACCCTGTGTTTTAGGACAGGTGGGTGGCAAGGTAAACAGAGTACCAGATTTAGAGTCAGGAGGATGAGTCTTCTTGAGTTCAAATCTCTTCTCAGACATTTCCAACTGTGTGACCCTGGGCAAATCACTTAACCCCAACTGGCTAGCCCTCCCTGCTCTTCTGCCTTGGATCCAATACAAAACAATGTATTTTCTTTCTCTAGCTCATTTTTTAGAATGAGGAAACTGGGGCAAATGGGGTTAAGTGACTTGTCCAGGGGCACACAGCTAAGAAGTGTCTGATGCTAGGTTTGAATCTAGGACCGCCCCCCTAACATCTCCAGGCCTGGCTCTCAGTCTACTGAGCCACCTAGCTGTCCCCGACCAAACTCTTGTTGACCAGCCTCTGTAAACTTAGGCTGGTCCTTGAATAACAACAGATACACACAGTTCTGGAACTGGAAGCCTTTCCACCTTGGTAGTTTGTACCTACCAGAGCTGGTCTTCTTCTGGCATATTCTTCATAGAGTCACCATGCCAATCCAATCCAACCCAACAAGCATTAAGTGTCTGCTATGTGCAATTAAGAAACCACTGGGAGAGGGAGATTTCAGATTAGTGGTGAGGTCTGGGGTCAGACTTCGAGGGGCTTTTTCTAGAAGTTTGATGGAGAAAAAAAACTAAGATAATAGGATCAGGGAGAAGTCTGATCAAGCAAAAGGTTTTCTTTAAGGATGGGGTGATCCAGGCATGTCTTTAGGCAGGAGAGAAATATCCTCTGACTTTGAAGACCTTAGGGTCTAGCCAGAAGAGATGATAAAATGAATGTAAAGTATTCGGGGTGTAGGAAGAAAGCACTAGGAGCTGGGGTGGGGAAGGGGCTTAGGAAAGGTATTTGAGCCAAACCTCAAAGGAAAGTAGGGATTCTAAGAGGCTGAGATGGGAGGGAGTCTATTCTCAGTGTGGGAGATAACTAATGCAAAGGTCTGGTAATGGGAGATGGAGAGCCATGGATGAGGGACAGTAAGAAAGCTAGTTTTGCTAGACTGTAGCATGCGTAAAAGGGACAATGTTTATTTAATAAGGTTGAAAAAGATAGGATAGGGCCAGGATATGAAGAACTTTATTTATTTTTTTTAAACTTACCTTCTGGCTTGGAATCGATTCTAAGTATGGATTCCAAGGCAGAAGAGCAGTAAGGGATAGGCAATTGGGGTTAAATGACTTGCCCAGGGTCACCCAGCCGGGAATTATCTGAGCCCAGATTTGAGTGAAGGACTTTTAAATATCTCTATTTGAGGTATCTCTATTTGATCACAGAAATAATAGGGAGCCATTGGAATTTACTGAATTGAGTAGTGATGTGGTCTGACCCGTGCATTAGTAAAGTCTCTTTGGTAGCTTTGTGGAAGATGGATTAGAGTTAGTTGGTTCATTGTTGTCCTTCATACTCAGAGGACCAAAATGACATCACTATTGATGTCTTTTGACTCATGCATAAATTAGATTTAAGGAGGCAGAATTGCAACTTTGGATTGGAGTAGAGAGACCCTGAGGCTGGGAAACCAATTGGAAGCCTACTGAAATGTCTATATGAAACATGATGAAGGTCCAAACTTGGGTAGCGGCCGTATGAGTAGGAAGAAAGAGACAGGTGCAAGAGATGTTATAGGAGAAAGAACAGTCAAAATCTAGTGATCAATCAGATATATCCAAGTTAGCTTGGTAGAAAAGTGCTGAAACTGGAGTTAGGAAGACCTGAGTTCAAATCTTATCTCAGACACCTGCTAGCTGTATGAACCTGGACAAGTCACAACACCTCAGCCTGCTTCAGTTTTTTTTATCTGTAATAGTCACAGCCTTCAAGGATTCTAAAATGAGATACAACCTTAAAGGGTGATGTTAATGTTAATTGTGTGGAATGAACGAAAACGAGTTCAAAATGACATTAAGGTTGTAAGAGACTGGGAGGGAGTTTGGAAGAGGGATGGTTCGGGGAGGAAAGAACAAGTTCTACTCTTGACATGTTGAGTTTGAGATGTCTATTGGGCAACAAACTTGACATGTCCAGTAGGTAGCCATTGATAAGGGACCACAGCCCAGGAGAGAAACTGGGGCTTCCTTTGGAGGTCTGAGCTTCCCTCGGCATAGAGATGATAAATAAACCAATGTGAGCTAATGACAGCACCAAGAGAGAAGATGTAGACACAGAGGCATGGGGTACGCTCACAGCCAAGGGTCATGGTATATGAATAACAATCTGGCAAAGGAAACAGGAAGATTTGTTCTGTCTGACACCATAGCCAGAACAAGTGGCAGTGAACGGAAGCTGGAAAAAGACAAATTAAACCCAGAAGCCTGATGAGCCTATTTGAGAGAAACTCACTAACCATTAGAGCCATTCAAACATGAGAGCTTAAGCTGAGGTCAGTTGTCCATTTATTTTATGTTTTAGAGGCACTAGATGGTCACTTGGGTTTCTGGGTCTTCTTTCATTTTGGGGTCCGTTCAATTAAGGCTTAATGAATAGTTGAAGGAATGATTAGGTCGGCTAGGTGACAAGGCTTAAATTCAGGAAGATGAGTCTTTCTGAGTTCAAATCCCATCGCAGATACTTACTAGCTATGTGACCCTGGGCAAGTCACTTAACCCTGTTTGCCTCAGTTTCTTCATTTTAAAAAATGAGCCGGAGAAGGAAAATACATTCCACTCTAATATCTTTGCCAAGAAAACCCCAAAAGAGGTCACAAAGATAGGCACAATTCAAAAATGACTAAATAAAACAGTAATGAAGGAATGAGTGCCGACTGACTAACTGTTGCTCCATTCAATCAATCTAACAAGCATTTATTAACTGGGTCCTGTGGACACTGAAAAAGTCAATATAGTAATAATACATTTTTTTTAGAACTTTAAAGCTTAGAAGATACTTTTCTCACAACAATCCTATGAAATAGACAAGCATTACTGGTCCCATTTGGTAGATAAGGAAACTGAGGCATGGGATTTAAATGACATGTTCACAATCAAACAGATTGTGAATGTAAGGACTAAGGTTTGAATTCAGCAGGTTTTTTGACTTGACATCAGATAGTTTCCCCAATATATGTTGCCCTCAAAGAGCTTAGTTCAATAGTGGGATATCACATGAATACCTTCTAGCTAGCTAAAATACATAATAAATACATCAGATGTATTTTTTAAGCCTTTACCTTCTTAGAATTAATATATATTGGTTCCATGGCAGAAGAGCAGTAAGGCTAAATGACTTGCCCAGGGTGACACAGCTAGGAAGTATCTGAGGTCAATTTTGAACCCAGGACCTCCCATCTCTATTTCTGGTTCTCAGTCCTCTGAGTCACCTAGCTGCCCCAAGAGGGGTATTTTTCAAAAGTATTTTATAGTATCTGAGTGGGAAAAGGACATTTCTGACTTAGACAAACAAGAAAGGCTTTATGAGGAAGTGGGTTTGGAATTGGACTTTAAAAGATGGATAGGGTTCATCAGGCAAAGAGAGGGAGGGAGGATATTCAAGGCATAGGGAACAGAGCATGAGCAAAAGCGGGGAGACAGGCAAGTACAAGGTGATCTGGGAACAGATATCAATTCCATTTGGTTGGAGTGTAGCCCTGGGAGGGGAGGAAAAGCAGGAAAGCTGGGGTAATGCCAGATTGTGAAGGGCTGAGGCTAAATACACTGGCCTGAGCAGTCTGAATGTGATTCTGTAGGCAGTAGGAAGCCATTGAAAGGTTTTGTATAGAGGAATGATAGACTGATGGATCATGGGGGACTGATCAAAAAGGGTACGGCCCTTAGAGCATCCATAGCATGGCTCTGCCTGGTAATAATCCACAGAGAAGGTTGGTGACCTTGCTTCTAGGACTGGCATTAGAGTTCCTGAATTCCTTCAATTCAGAGTATTCAAAGATACCCTGTTTCCAGTCCCAGACAAAAGGCCTTTTAATTGGCTGCCAACCAGAACTGAATGTGCCTACAAAAGGGACAGGAACGCCTGGTTGAGATTGACCTCTCTTCCCTGGTAGCCAGCAATGCAAGAACTTCTGTAGATCCTCCAGGTGGGGAGAGAGGTGACAGCAGTGATAGGCAAAGCCCAAATGGCCTAACCTCCCCATCTAGGCTGCCATTTTGTTAGGAGCTCATCCACCCACATTTCTTATGACTCGGTGGCGTTGCCTCTTAGGTGAGAATTAGAGACAAAATGGACCAGATTACTATGCTGTGAACTTTGGAAAGTTGGAAGAGCTACCAGAGCACTAGTCTGGACCAGTCAACCAGTTGCCAGTTTATAGTCAACCAGTCAACCAGTTGCCACTAAAGCCAAGCCCCTCATGGCTTGGTTTCAGTGGCAACTGGTTGACTGGTTGTCCGAGGAGGTCAGAGGAAGGGCCCCTCCAATATATATTCCAGGAAATTTGCCCCCCAAACATCCACATGGGCTGGTTCTAGGCAGAGCATGCTCTAAATCTAAAGGGAGATTAAAAAGGGAGCTTAAAGGGAGTTTTTTAAAGGATTCATGAAGCCGTATTCCCCCCAAGAGGGGAATGTGTGTTGAAGGGGCCTTTCCTCTGGCTCAGAGCATGTACAGGTGTCCTTATTGCTTTCAGAGCTGGTCTGTCTCCTGTTACATTTGCATAAGTATTGTTGGCCTGGCAGTGACATGAAGGATGGATTAGATGGGGGAAAGAGGCTCCTTCTCAGTCTCTTGTGCAGAGAAGCTGTTCCCAAAAGGTTTGCCAACTTGAGTGTGCCAGATGCCTGAAAGAGAACTTGCCCTCATTCCAGTTTCTCTTGGGGAGCCTGGGAGGATAGAGAGTAGTATCTACCTCCTGACCCCTAGACACTCTACTGCCCACTCTGCTCTCTCTGACCCCAGTAGACAAGATTCAAGGGATCAGGCAGAGCCAAGGGAAGAAAAGGCTTCAAGGACCCAGAAGAGCCCTGGCCTATTCTGAGGAGGGTGTCTAGCCCTGATAGTAGAGAATAAAGAAATAAGTCTGAAAGTTGAGAAAAAGACCCAATTCTCCTCTCAACCCTGAGGAATGATAAGGTCACAGAATATCAGAACTAGAAGGGACCTAAGAGATCCTCTATACCCATGTTGGCGAACCTATGGCACACATGCTGGAAGGGGCTACTCCCTCCCCTTCTCCACCACACCTGAGGACATTTCTCTCATCCCCCATCCTCTGCCCAGCCGCGCAATGGGAGCACTTCCTCCCTCACCTCTCTGGAGTAAGGGGTGTGGGGGCTCACATGCAGCATGAGGATGCAGTTTGAGCACTCAGTCTCAAAAAGTTTTACCACCATTCCATAGTCTATTCCAAGGATTATTGTCTTTTTTGTGTCATGGACTCTCTTGGGCTGTCTGTGAAAGCCTCTAGACCCATTCTCAGAAAAAAATATCTTTAAATAATTAAGAGAAACACTAAATTTCAGCTAGAGGTTAGAGAAAATACAGAAAAAAAATAAAGTTTTTCTTATCTAACTTCACAGACTTCCTAAAATGTATTCATGGACTCCTGGGCTAAGATCTTGTCTAACTCCCTAATTTTACAGATGAGAAAATGGAGGCCCATAGAGTTAAGGTGACTTTAGACAAGTAGAAATATCAAAGTCAGGCTTCAAGCTCAGATTCCAAGTCTAGTGTTCTTCATACCACACCAGGATGAGCGATATCAGCTGCCAAAGATTTCTTGGAGACCATCTCCCTCCCCCAACACTAACCCCTTCCCAGGCACCCAAATGGCGGCCCTGATTCCCTCCTTCCCCACTCCTAGCTCACCCAGGAAGGCAGAGGGCGAGACGGTGCCATTGCTCCGGGCCACCATGACGCTGATGCCCGTCTCCACGAAGGGCACGGAGAAGTCAACAATCTCCGAGCGCTCCTCGTTGATGGTCAGGGAGCCGATGGCCATGTCTGCCCGCTTGTAGTACACCTGGGAGAAGGGAGTGGTGAAGGGAAGGATCCAGGTACCCAACGCTTGCCCTCAGCCATATCCTCATCCCCATCCCAGTCACTTAAGCCTTGGGCCCATTCTCAAAAACCCTCAATAAGGTGAGGAAGGAATTCTATTCTAGCAGAAATCACAACACACAGGAAACCTGTCACCCAACCCAGCCTCAGTTGTTTCATACTGTGTGGGGCAGGTAGCCCTCTGGTCTTCCTGACCCCCCAGGAGATAGGATTCAAGAGGTCTACAAAAGTCGTGGGGAGAAGAGGCCTCAAGGGCCTTGGAATTACTCAATAGGTAACAATAATCATAATAAATGGCATATATGTACACACACAACACCTACTATGGATCAGGCAGAGTACTAAATGTTTTACAATTATTTCTAGATCTTCACAACAACTCTGGGAGGTAGATACTATTATTTCCCCCATTTTATAGTTGGGGAAACTGAAATAAAAAGAAGTTATGTATTTTCCCAGGATTACAGAGCTGGTAACCATCTGAGTCTGCATTATAGGGAGCCAATGATGGCTTTTGAGTTTAAGAAGAGACATGGCCAGATCTATGCCAGATTGAAGGGAGGAAAAGCATCCACAAATCTCTTTTACACATAGTAGGTTTTTTTTTAAACCCTTGTACTTCGGTGTATTGTCTCATAGGTGGAAGATTGGTAAGGGTGGGCAATGGGGGTCAAGTGACTTGCCCAGGGTCACACAGCTGGGAAGTGGCTGAGGCCGGGTTTGAACCTAGGACCTCCTGTCTCTTGGCCTGACTCTCACTCCACTGAGCTACCCAGCTGCCCCCCCCACACACACACACACATAGTAGGTATTTAATAGAGAAACATTAAGTTGAAGTGAGTTGACTGTGCCAGGGAAGTGCCAGGGACCTTACTAACGGGGCTGTAGTCAGGGCCTTACCTACCTCACCAATCATGCCGTTCCAGATGCCCCGCACCTTCTTGCCGTGCTTGCCATTGGTCACTAGGTACAGGTCGTAGGAGAACTTGACCCCCTTGGCCAGCTTCTTCAGGATGTCGATGCAAAAGCCCTTGCAGCACAGTTTGGTGTAGGAGTCCCCGGGGCCATCACTGCTGCCACCCCCCAGCATAGACCCAGCCAGAAGAACCCCAGGTCAGCCCCATTTTCTGACTCAGGCCATTCCCTGAGTCAGTCTTACCACCCGCCTCTTGTCCATCCTGATTTAGCTCAGGCATGCTCGTGAGCACACAAAATGCATCCATGTGCACACACACACTCCACTTTTTTCCATTCAAAAACTCCATTTCCTTTGTTATAAAATGAGAATATTGTTGGCAAAGATGATAAAAAAAAAACTCCCAATAAATGCTAAAGGGGCTGTGGGAGAATAGATCTTCTAATATTCTTGGTGGAGTTGTGAATTGAATTATACCAGAAAAGTTATGAAAATGTACAACCCCTTTGACCTGCTACTAGGCATAAATTCCAAGAAAAGGGTCAAGATGATCATACCAGTATTTTTGGTAGTACCAGAAACTGGAAAACAATGAGTGGCCATCATTTGGGGGAATGGTGATTAAACTGTGAATTGTATATGAATTGAATGGAAGATTATTGATTCATAAGAAATGAAGAATATGAAGAATTTAGAAAAACTTGGAAGAGTTAAAATAATCAATGCTGAAAATAAACTGATCCAGGAGAAGATTCTAGACAAGGACCCGAACAGTGTAAGAAAAACAGCATCGGAAAACATCAGCTCCCTGATCAATAAAGTGACCAATTATGACTTCAGAGATCAAGGATGCCTCTCATGAGGCAGAAAGGTGGTGAACTACTGGTACAGAATGAGACATATACTGTCAAACATGGTCAGCATGAAAGGAGATCTGCAATTATTTGAAAATGACAGAAATGTTAAAAAGAGGCAGCAATAAAACATTTTTTAAAAACCTTTTCCTTCTGTCTTAGTATCAGTTCTTAGACAGAAGAGTGGCAAGGACTAGGCCATCAGGGTTAAGTGATTTGCCTGGGTCACACAGCTAGAAAGTGTCTGAGGCCAGATTTGAACCCAGGATCTCCCCTCTCCAGGCCTGGCTCTCTATCTACTGTGCCACCTAGCTTCCCCAATAAAATAATTTTAAAATATAAGTATAACACAAGAGACTCAAGATGAACATGCTATCCACAGCCAAAGAAGGATCTGTTGGAGTTGGAGTGCAGATCAAAGCACACCATCTTCCACATTTCCTTCATGAGATTTCTATTGGATGTGTGACATGTGTCTTCTACTGTGACATGAACAATATGGAAATGAACGTACAGATACCATCTATATCAGACTATTCACTTCCTCAGGAAAGGGGAAGGAAAAAACCTAAATTCTACAAAAAGTTCAAAAAAGCAATCTAAAAAATTCAAAAAACAACTGTCAAAATTTGTTTCTATATAACAGAATTTTTTTTAAGTTTGGAAAAAATAAAATGAAGGTATTAAACTGCATGAGCTCTAACACACCTTTCCATTTCAGATTCTTTAACTACTCTCTCTCTCTCTCTCTCCCTTTCTCTCTCCCTTTCTCTCTCTCTCTCTCCCTTTCTCTCTCTCTCTCTCTCTCTCTCTCTCTCTCTCTCTCTCTCTCTCTCTCTCTCTCTCTCTCTCTCTCTCTCTCTCTCTCTCTCTGTCTCTCTCTCTCTCTTACCCCTGGGAAAGGAGCATGGTGTGCAGAGGGTTGGGTGAGTCACTCCTCCATACCCACAGAGCCTATGCTGGTGTAGCCAGCGTGGTCACTGCTAAACTCTTAAGTCTGGAGGTTAAGGAAAGGTCTGGCCTTTGACATTATCTCAGGGGTCCAAGGCTGTCTTCTGAACTAACCTCCTCCTTTTCCATTGTTTAAGATGCTGCTAGGCCACAGGGATGAAGGCAGGGGTTGGGAGAAGGGAGCCTAAGGGCTGGTGGAGCCAGGAGGAAATGAGACCTTCCCACAGGCTCAAATATAAACAGTCCTGCCAGTGTGAGGGTAAACCTTACTGGGGGACCAGTAGGGAAAAGGAAAGGACAAGGGAGGAAAAAATTTGCCTCCATCCCTAATTTTTACCTTTTAGTGACATCACAAGAAATGTCTTCAACTCAAAATCATAAGCCTTATGATTCTTATGATTTAGAATGCTAAAATTGAAAAGACCTTGGAGGTCATCTAGTTCCCATCATTCCTCTCTCCCTCACCCAAAACTTCATTTTATAGATGGGAAAACTGAGACCCAGAGAAGTGATTTGTCCAAAGTAATTAGTATAGCAGAGCCATAACTAGAACCTAGCCTCCTTCTTGCTGTTTTAGTGGTCTTATGATCTAATTAGAAGAAGACCAAGAGTAACCTGCATCCCTCAAGAGGGATCGAGTTCAAGCATCTAGATTCACCCTAACTTGGGCTTTTGAAAAATCCCCAAAGGACCTTGGCATGTGTTTCATGGCCCTCTGGAAGAGAGGAAGAATTCCTTATTGCACACAAATACACACACACACACACACACACACACACACACACACACACACACACCTGCCAAACCTGTCGGTGCGGTTGCTTTGTTTCCGGCAGGGCACAGTGTTGGGGATGCAGCCGCCTGTATTGGAGTCAGGACTTTCCACAATGACAAAGGGTCGTTCCTCTAGGGTGGCCACTGTCAGGTGCCGATTGTCAACTACTGGTTGCAGGTAGGCACCATATCTGGGCCACACAGGGTACTTCATGTGAATGATGCCCTGCTCCCAGCGCCCCACCTGTAACGGGGTAAGAGTTAATACAGGTCCTCTTCTTCTCTTTCCTACACTAACACTCCAGTCTCTGGAAGGTACTCATGCCAGCAGAGTACAACTTTCTCCCAAAAGAAGGGGAAAGGCATTTCCCCAGGAGAGCAGGCCATTGGGCTAGCTGTCCCGGAGATGGAGCATACCTGGATCATCCCCTTCCAGAAAAGCACAGACAGGATAGGCTCTCTTTGGGCCCAAGGAACAACCGTCATTGGCTCCTAGTAGAAATCTGACCCTGCCTTTACATCTATCCCAGAGAAAATGAAAACAGTGAGATCCATAGACTGGGGAAGCTGAGAAAAAGATGGTATCCCTTTAGATGAGGTCAGGCAGAAGAAGAAAAATTAGCCTTGTGGGAGAGGATTTGAAGGAAGGCCTGACCTATGGCTTAGTGATGGTAAGATGCAGAAATTCTACACTAATAGGACTTTAGAAAGAATTATGGGATATATAAAACTTAAATTAGGGGGTGGTAGAGTAGAGAAAATGATGAGAGACTTTATAGCTAAGACTCGATGAATTAGAACTAGACTGATATCCTAGGCTGAAGAAACCAGAGGTTGAGGAGTAGGGGTGGGCAAAAGAATAACTTGAGGTCCCAGCCTCTCCCCTTCCCTTTCTCACCATCTCCCAGAGCCGATGTCGGTTGAGCGAGATCACCACCATGGTGGGCCTCACCAAGTACCCGCCAGCACTGAAAGAGAAATCCCGTTGCTCCCAGGTCACATTCAGCAGGTGCCTGACAAAGGAGGGAAGGATCAGTGGAAAAGGTGGTCTTTTGCTTCTTCTTTATATTTTTTAACTCTCATCTTCTTTTTTAGAATCAATACTAAGGGGGGCAGCTGGGTAGCTCAGTGGATTGAGAGCCAGGCCTAGAGATGGGAGGTCCTGGCTTCAAATCAGGCTTCAGACACTTCCCAGCTGTGTGACCCTGGGCAAGTCACTTGACCCCCATTACCTACCCTTACTACTCTTCTGCCTTTGAGCCAATACACAGTATTGACTAGATGGAAGGTAAGGGTTTTAATTTAATTTTTTTTTAAAAAGAATCAATACTAAGTAGCAGTTCCAAAGTAGGAGAATGGCAAGGGCTAGGCAACTGGGGTTAAATAACTTGCCAAAGGACATCCAGCTAGGAAGTCTCAGGGTAGATTTGAATCTAGGATCACCCTGGTATTTACAAAAGACCATCTATACATTCTACCTACAGATCTGTCTGTGGTGGGTCCTTTTTCATAGGCAGAATTCTCATCCCCTTAAAATGATAGAAGCCCTAGCTTGGGAGCTCCATCTCTTCATCACCCAGCACTTATAGTGAGCTTGAGTCCCTAATTCAGTATCTAAAAACCAGAGACTAGAATAGTGAGTGAAATCTAATAAAAGAAATTCTATTAGGAACCATATTCAATTCAAGAAGTATTCATTAATTATAGGTACTCTGTGCAAGGCACCAGAGATTCAAAGGAAAAACATTACGTAGTCCTTTGTATTTTGCTAAACGAAGCCAATCTCTTGCTTAAATGTAAAGCCCTACCTTTGGGTTCAAAAAATCAATTGCAGAAGGATAGAGGTTGGAAGAATGGTTAGAGAGAAGTCAGAGAATCTCTTGAAAGTACTTCAGAAGCAAGCTAGCCTAAATCATATTTGACTAAGAATCCCCTCTACTATATTATCAATAAATGATCATGCAGTGCCTCCTTGAAGACGTCCATGGAAGTCTAATATACTATACATTCCAATTTTGGACAGCTCTAAATAGGAATTTTCTGTTACACAGAGCCTTAAATCTGTCTTTCAGCAGTTTTTATTCATTTCTCCTACCTACTTCTTCCCTCTAGGGCCAAGTAGAGGCAAATCTAGTCAGTCTTCCATACAATAGTCCTTTGAAAAATTGAAAAATCCCTTCTATTGCTTCTTTCTTTAAGGCTTAGCATCCCCAGTCTCTGATCATTAAACTTCATATGGCATGGTCTCAAAGAGACATAGGCAGGTAGGTGTCACAATGAATAGAACCCCAGGCCTGGTGTCAAGAGGCCTTGAGTTCAAACCTGGCCTCAGACACTTACTAGCTCTATGACCCTGGGCAAGTCACTGAATACTGTTTGCTCAGTTTCCCCATCTATAATATGAGCTGGAGAAGGAAACTGTAAACCATGCCTGTATCTGCCAAAAAATTCCAAATGGGGTCACGAAGTGCTGGACATGACTAAAATGACTGAACATTAACCAAGAGACATCATCAGGCTCTTCTGTCCACACTTCATCTTTTCAATGGTGACCAAGGATGGTGAGAGAATTAGAAACATGTCATGCTGAAATTGAATTAATTGGGATGAATGGCATGGGGAAGAGAAGACTCAAATAGGATAAGATTGTTGTTCAGTCATTTCAGTTTTTTCATGACCCTATTCAAGATTTTCTCTGCAAAGATATTTTTTGTGTGATTTGCCATTTCCTTTTCCAGCTCATTTTTACAGATGAGAAAACTGAGGCAAACAGTATTCAGTGACTTGTCCAGGGTCATACAGCTAGTAAGTGATTGAGGCCGCGTTTGAACTGAGGTCTTCCTAACTCCAGGTCTGGCAATCTATACCCACTGTGCCACCCAATTGCCCAATAGGATAAGATAGCTGTCTTCAAGTATTTGAAAGGCTGATGTATAAGACTGATTGACTTGTTCTACTTCGCCTCAGAGGGCAGAAGTAAGTAGAGACTTCAGAAGTAGATTTTGGCCTAATGTAAAGAAAAACATCTTAGGAATCACACCCATTCAAAAGCGGAACAAGCTACCTCAGGAGAGTGGGCTGCCTCTCCCTGGACATGTTCGAGGGTACACTAGATGACCTGCAATGTTCCTTCCAACATTACATCCTGTGATTCCAACTCAGATGAGGGCTCTATTAGTCATTTTTTGAAGCTGGACCAACTCACCTGCCCCTCTCTCTCCAATTCTCAGAGTCTTCTGTAGTGTAAGAATTGGTGAACACAAGATTATCCCAGCCTGCCTCAGGTTCAGACAAGATAGTAATTAAGGACAGGTCTTTCCCACAAGAAGATACTAGGGGGCTCAAGAATGGAGCTTAGAAAGGTGGGATAGAAGGATTCCTGGGTATTTAGGGAATAACAGATGCTAATGAGATACAAACCAAAATGAAAATGAGTCCTAATTCTGATATATATCTCATTATCCCTTCTCCACCCCCATTTTTTTCTCTTTTTGGTACATACATGACAAAGGATGCTTACCTGTAGAAGGCTTCTCCAGCAGGGCTGACAGGTTCAGCGGGAGCATGGCAGTCACGAGCAGGGGCTGGCAGGTCTCCATGGTACCGTAAGTAGCCATGGGCTCCCAGGGCCACTATGGCCACACCATCTCGGACTTTCTGGCGCAGGCTCAGGCGCCAACTCTCAGTCACCACACTGATAAGGCCCACAGGGAAGACAGAGGGTGGGGCCTCAGTGCTGCCCAGTGCCAAGCTAGGCACCACCCATACATAGCCTGGTCCCACCAGCCCTTCCTCCTCAGCCACAGCAAACAAATATTCAGCCTCTTCCCGAGAGCAGTATGCCACCAGCACTTGAGCATCCAGTTGGCGTAGAAGACGCTGGACTCGTGAGCTGGGACTGCCGGGGCTCAGTTCCAGAGTGAGGATGTCCTGCAATTCCCAACCCAGGTAGCTGGCCTCAGTGAATGAGCGGATGCCCTCCAGGAAGACAGCATAGCCAGGATGGAAGCTGGTAATGACCGCAAAGGAGCTCCAGTCATACTCCTCTAAGACCTTGAAGATCACCTGTATCTGCTGTTCAATGGACACCCCTAGCTGCAAGAAGGATGAGCCTGGTTCCTGCCAGGAAGGGAGAGAAAGTTGGGAAGGAGCTGAGACCCTCTCTGCTTCCAGAACCCAGGGCCACCCTTTTTCTAGCCCAGAGGTTGGAGGTGTAATTAGGTATAACAAAAAGAGTTAAGGGGGATCTACTGTCCAGAAAGGAGTCCAGAGAATTAGAAGGGATAGCCTATCTTCTTCTGTCTCCCCACCACACATTAACCAAATTCAACTTATCTATGACCCCACAATCTGACTTCATCATCCTATCCCAGTCTGTCTCCCCTGAAGAGACGCAGTCAGCACAGGGCTGTGAGGCATGAGGCATGGGGGATACCATAGGAGGAAATGTACCCCCTGGACATTAGTGCCTGGGGAAACCTAGCTCTTCTTCCCTATTTACACTCTGCCTGAGGTTCTATCCTTCCTTGCCCCTTGACCACCTTGCCTCTTCCTCTCCAATTCTCATTACCTTCTATAGTGTAAATGTTAGTGAACATGAGACTATCCCAGCTTGGTTCCAGACAACATAGTCATTAAGGACAGGTCTCTTATTGGAGAATGATATTTAGGCTATGTTCCAGCTTTAGACACTTAGTAGCTGTGTGACCTTGGACAAGTCACTTAATTCTGTTTGCCTCAGTTTCCTTACCTATAATGAGCTGGAGAAGGAAATGGCAAACCACTTTAGTACCTTTGCCAAGAAAACTCCATGGACATGACTAATGAACAATATTTAGGATATGTTTTTTTTAATCCTTACCTTCCACCTTAGAATCAATACCATATATTGGTTCCAAGGCAGAATTGTGGTAAGGATTTGGCATTGGGGATAAAGTGACTTGCCCGGGATCACACAACTAAGAAGTATATGAGATCAGATTTGAACACATGACCTAGGTTATGTATTAAAGGGAGGCTTGGGGAAACATATTGAATGGAAAGGTTTAGAATAAAAAATGTATCCAAGGCCCAGCAAAGAACATTGGACTAGTTCTGTGCAATATGAGAACTCAGTAGTTGGAAAGATGCTGATTTATCCGAATACAGTGAAGAAATGAAGACTGTGATGAATGCAACTGATGCAGTGAAGTAAGCAGAATCAAGAAAAAACATATACACAATAACAATATAAATGGAAAGAACAACCACACCCCCCCAAAAAAAATTAATGTTGTAAAATTATTGAAAAACAGATAAAGATGGCTCAAAAGAAGGGCTATGAAGGGGTGCTCCCAAACCTTGCCTTTGTAGAGGTGGTAGGTCTACAGGTTTTGTACATTCCACATGTTTTCAGATGCTTTTGATATATTGACTGGTTTTACTAATATTTTTCCTCTTTTTCTTTTTTTGTCTTCAAAAATATGTTATATGGGATATGTTATATGTTCATGGGAGGAATATAAAAAAGACATCAATAAAAACTTTTTTTTTTGAAAAATAAGAATGTAGTGAAATAAATTTAGTTTGCCTCTAGCCTGGACTGGTAACCATTCTTATTTCTCCTTATGGAATGGGGAAGTCATTGGACTTTTGCTATCCTTGTCTATGTGAACTCTAATCTTCTCCATCCTGCCTTCCTGTTGATCTCTAAAACCTTCACTTTCCTCCAGATCTCTTCTAACCAGCCCAAAGAACCCCAATCCCTTCCTCTAGCCTTTTATTCCTACCTCCCCCCCCAAATAAAACTTTACCTTCCCAACTTCCATGTCTGTGACTCCTTCCCAGCCTCACCGTACCCTGGATTTCCCAATCTGCTGCCCCTCCAAACTTCCCATTCCTGGAGGTCCTATTCCCTGCCCAAGTGTCTATGATATTAGCAAGCAAGGGTGTCAAGGGCAGGAGGGGATGCCAAGACACCTTTGGAGTAAGGACCACAGCTGAGCCTCCACTGATGCTGATGATGGGTACATGGGTCTGGGAGGAGATGAAGTCAAGAATCTGTGCCACAGCCTCAGTGCCCACGTTGTCCTCAAAGACAATGCCATGGACACGGGCAGAGCCCAGGAGCCCACAGATCTGGGTGAGAAGGGTGCTGGGGTTGGTGTCATTGACCACCACAGTGATTGGTTGGATCTCCAGGGGCAGGTCCAGGAAGTTCTGAGGGGTGAGGCGGGCACGGGCCAGGGTCTGGGCCTGGGCCTGCAACGGGGGTGCAGAGCTGGCAAACACCACTGCTACTGTCACCACCTGTTTCTCCTGGCCAGGTCCCACTCCTGCCCAGGTGCTTAGGAGGGTGGTCAGAAGCAAGGCCAGTTCCAACACTCTACCCATGTCCACTGGAGAGGTCCTGTAAAGATATAAAAACAGACAGAGACAAACAGAGGAGCATGGATGGAGAAAGACAAAGAGAAGCAAAGATACATCCAAACAGATAGACACAGAAAAGAATGGAGAGAAAGGCAGACAGATAGAAAGAAAGAGACAAAGGAAACAGAGAGTCAAAGAGGAAACAGAGACAGAGATGAGAAAGAAGCAGAGGAGAAACAGAGACAAAGAGGTGTACAGTGAGAAATAGAAACAATGAAATAGATTCAGAGTCCCAGAGAGAGACAGAGATACAGATACAGAGAAGACAAAGAGAGAGGCAGAGAGAGGAAGGAGGGAAGAGGAGAGGAAAACACACTCATATAATTACCTCAAGAAGAGACAATGACAAAAAGAAACAGTCAGAGATGGTGCAAAGACAGACAAGGACACAAAATGTCAGGTATGGGCTCTGAGGAGATTCATATCAAAGTAGGGGTTTTCTGGGGCAAGGAACACAGGAACAAACAGTAGGATCCTGAGGAGAAGAGAGATTTCAGTAGGATCAAAGAGCCACAAAACACAAGGAAAACCCCCTTAACTGTTGATTCACTAATATACCATGAAGTTTACCTATCATTTATACACAGAATATTGATTGGAAAGAATAAAGAAATCTTAGAGGTTCCTCTAGTTAATGTCCTACCCAGGGCAGGAATCCATTTCTAGATTTATCACCTAGCCTCTGTTTGAGTACTTCCAGTGACAGGAAACTCATTACCTCACAAAATGAGTCTTTTTTTTTTTTTGGATGGTTCTAATTGTTACAAAGTTCTTCCTTTTAATTAGTGGAAATCCATCTTTGGTCCTAGGGCTTCTCTTAGAGCCATATAGCTTCTATGTGACAACCCTTCAATTAAGGTGTAACTGAGTGACAATTATTTAAAGTTTTATACTTAACAGTACTGGTATTTTAATTACACTCAAAATCTTCAACTGAAGGAATAAAGTCCCTTTGGTGGTGTTTTTTGGGGACAGCAAACCTAACGGAAGGAGCAGGTAGAATTTTGTCTCTTGGCCTGTTTCTGTCTCTCTGTGTATCTGTGACTGTCTCTCTGTGCCTGTCTTGTGTCTATCTATGAGAATGTCTCTCTCCTCTGTCTCTCTATCTCTCTGTCTCTGTCTCTCATTAGTAAGCACTATTTTTTCTCAGATTTGCCAAACTATAAGGCAGCTATCTAGGGGAGTGGTGATGGCCACAGGTGCATTTATCTTTCCTATTAAAATTTAAAAAAAAATTAATTTCCAGGGGGCTAAGTAATTTTCTTCTGGAAAGGGGGTGGCAGGCCAAAAAAGTTTGGGAACCACTGCAAGGGCTCTCCAAGACTTTCCCCTCATTCTTCCTCCTTCCTCCATCACTCACCCCACCTCTTCCCTTTATAAGACTATAGATTTAGAATCTAGGACCTTAGAGATAACCTAGCCTACACACACTCCCTTAATTTACATATGAGGGAATTGAGGGCTACGGTGGTTATCCTCTAGAGTGACAGAATGAGTAGGGAACCAATATTCCAATATAGTCAGACACTCCCCCTCCCCCCCAAACCCCTTTGTGGCCTTCCAGTGCTTATCCCATATTTTATGACTGCCCCCAAAAGTGAATTAAGGGCCCTGCTGCTGGGGGGGGGGGCGATCCCAGAGAAAATGGGCAGAACCCAAGAGTCTCACTCACTTGCCCATCATAAGATGCTGTTCCCCTGGAGGGTCTCTGGGTTACTATCCATCCCCAATACCTACCCAGATGTTTCACAAGCAGCTCCTTGCAAACAATCCTTCCCTTCTCCCTCCCTCTCTCACCATCCCATCCCGGATGTTCTTGAAACTTAAGAAGTCCTCGATATCTTGGGGGAGCAACCCCTTTGGGGTTGATTCTTATCACATCCCCACACTGCGCCCCCCTCCCAACTGCCCTTGGTTCCCGCCTCCCACTCCCCTAGCAGGGATCTTTAACACTCAGGCTGTGAAGTTCGGAGTATTTTTAGGCCAGTGATAAATAATTCATAGGGAACCGAGACATCAGGCTGCTCCCACCACCCCACCCCCCTTAGGAGGAAGGGGCTCAGGCTAGGAGGGCCACAGCCACCCCGCAGCTCAAGGACACCAGCGATGCTGCGGTGGCTTTGAGCCCCTCCTGGCGGTCAACCCGAGACCGCCCAAGCTCTAGCGTCACAGCTACCTGCGGACTCGACCCTTTCCCAGGGCGCGCGCGAACACACACACACACACACACACACACACACACACACACACACACACACACACACACACACACACACAAGTTCCTAGTCCACCCTCATTCCCAGAGAGGTTGCTTCTCCAAACAAGGATCTCCAAGCGTCGAGTGTTTTGTTTTTTTTCTTTTCCCGGGAGAAATGGGATGTGTTAGGAAGGAAACGCAGACAGAGCCCACTCCCTACCTGTCCCTAGCTCCTTTTCATCTTGTTCTCAGCCCTCCCAGGGACTGAATCACAGATCCAGGCAAAAGGCGAGGATGAGGGCTAGGAGTCTAAGGCCGAACAAGTCCTGCTGGGCATTGGAGGGGCAACTGAAAGGAGAAGAAGGGTCGAGTTGCTAGGGGCTACATGTCACCCCTTCCCCTTAGTAGAGCCATCTACTAAGTAATAGAGCCTCCTTCCGTGATCCATCAGCCCCCCCCCCCCCCCCCGCCCCGGGCTACCAGGTGTGGAAACGAAGAATGGGGTGGGATGGGAATAGGGTGGGATGGGAATAGGCCGATCTAGAAACATTTGGAACCTAAGTGAGAATGAGCCGTCTGGCAGGCGCTTACTTTCGGGAACCAGAGACCCTAAGTTCTCTTCCTTGCTCCGCAAATTGTCCTATAACTGTTTAGAGCTTGGAGATTACAAAGAAGAAAGCAACAGCCATAGTTCTCCAGACCCCGCCTGATAGGGGCTGAGCACTACAAGATCCCAATGTCACGGACCTTTGGGGCTCTTGGCGAAAACCAGGAATGGGGAAAAGCTAGAAGGAAATAGAGGGACCCGCAGCTCCCAAGCCAGTCCTGTGCCCAGCGCTCGCCTAGCACACACCGCCCCCACCCTTCCTTTCTTGTCCTCGGGTCGGTCTTTAGGGGTGGGAGGGGAAGGTCTCACACCTCTGCGTTGCCACCACCCCAAGTCGTGGAGTCCCTGGTTTCTGAGAGCAGACTATACGTGGAGGGACGCGGGAAAGGAGAGAGAGAGAGAGAGAGAGAGAGAGAGAGAGAGAGAGAGAGAGAGAGAGAGAGAGAGAGAGAGAGAGAGAGAGAGAGA
>NC_058133.1:209972432-210077253 GCF_016433145.1 Gracilinanus agilis | reverse complement strand
TCCCTGCATCACTCAATCCACATTTTGGGGCTTGGGCCAGAACTGAAGAGTCAGTGTCCTATCAGCTGCAGCATCTGTTGAGGATCCACCAGTTTTTCCCGAGGCTTCCCAGCTGCCTGGCCCTGAGCCACCTCTTCTGCATCCAGCTTCTCCCAGTCCTCAAAGGAGACAGGCTGGACTCCTGGGGTAGGGGAAAAAAAAAAGAGAGGACCCAGGTCAACCCTGCCAGAACTGCCCCAATGATCCACTTCCACATTTCCTTTCTGCCTCTGCTCCCTCATACCAGCCTGTGCAGAACAGAATCTCCCACCCACCTGCCCCAAATAACTATTTCTGCTTCTCCCAGCTCCAACCCTGACCTCTATTCCTCTTCTCCTACCCCTCTTAGCCAAGAGTTGCCAAATCTTGCCATATATTCTCTACAACATCTGACTTCTTGCCCAAACTATAGCAATGGTCTCTAGCACACAGTAGGCTCTTAAAAAAAAAAAAACAAGGCCTAACCCTTATCTTCTGTCTTAAAATCTATACCAACTATAGTTCCAAGGCAGAAAAGTGGTTAAGGGATAGCCAACTGAGGTTAAGTGACTTGCCCAGTCTTACAGCTAGGAAGTATCTGAAGCTTTGAATTGAAAACAGGTCCTCCCATCTCCAAGCCTGGATCTGTACCCACTGAGCCATCTACCTTTCTTTCTTCTTTCTTTCTTTCTTTCTTTCTTTCTTTCTTTTTCTTACCTTTATCTGCTTTCTTTTAATCAATACTAACTATGGATTTCAAGACAGAAGAGTAGAAATTGGGATTAAGTGACTTGCCTAGGGTCACATAGCTAGGAAGTATCTGAAGATAAACCCACTTGATTGAGCCTTGCTCACTACCTCAATGCAGAACCTTCACTATTCTCAAAAGAGTAAAGGATTTCCAGAAAAGAGACTGATTCTGGCTTTGGTTCATCCTCTCTTCCATGCTCCTTTACTTCCCATAGTTTTTCTCATCCTCCCAGCCTACTGACTACAGCCTCTACATCAAATTAGGCAGGCTCCTTATGTCTACTTTCAGGGGCAGTACCTCGATTTTTGAGTAGAGGCTCTATGCTGGAGTAGCCCGGCTTGGGGCCAACGGGCAGCACTCCCTCCTCAAGGTCTTGGAGCAGGACCTGGCCAGTGAGGAATCCGTCATTCATGGTGGTGGCGATGACACCTGAGGGACCTCGCTTAACCCAGCCACTGCAGTACAGCCCTAGGGACAGGGAAAAAAGGGAGCAAGCAAAGCTGAGGTCAGGGGTCTGGGCACATGTCCAACAGTCCTGCCTCCACACAGATACAACATCTGCAACAGCTGGGCTCACTCTGGCATTCAAAGCCCTATGCAATCTGGTGCCACCCTACTTTATCTTGTACTCCCTGGCTCCTAGGCTCCTACTCTGCACTCTAGTCAAATGACTGCCTCCACTTTATACAGTCTCCCCATCTTTATGCCTTTCCTATGCTGCCTCTGCCACCTGTTGGACTCTTACTCTCTCCTCCCTCTCTTTAAAAAATAAACTCTTACCTTCTGTCTTAGAATCCATACTAAGTATCAGTTCCAAGGCAGAAAACTGTCAAGGCTAGGCAACTGGGGTTAAGTGACTTGCTCAGAGACTCACAGCTATGAAGTGTCTGAGGCCAGATCTGAATCCAAGTCTACCCAGCCCTAGGCCTGGCTCTCTATCTACTGAGCCACCTAGCTGCCCCCTCCTGTGTTATTTGTATGTCATATACTCTAATCTACCATTTTCCTCTAAGAGGAAAGGGTGGGTCAGTCAATCAAAATACAAATACAAGCAAAAACACAGTCTTGATCCTCAAAAAGGTTATGTTTGAATATAAATATTACATAAAAGGAAAATATTACATACTAAATATCATTTATAATAAAATTAATACATAAAATATTACATAAAAGGAAGTCTATCTCACCAGTAGCTACCTAGAAGTATTCTGCTTAAATATTTGCTGAATTTAATTTTGTCTGTCCCCGTCTATCTCCAAGTGTTTCTAGCCCTGTCCTGTGGCTCTTCTCTCTTCCTACATAAAAGTGTTTTCCCTCCTCCTCTTTATATTCCCTCCCCTCCTCTTCATGTGTCTACATGCTTCATTCCACAGTGACTCTCCCTAGGAAATACTCATACAACCTCTCTCTCCTCATCTCCTTGAAAAAAACTTTTCACAGATATTTGTTTACAAATATTTATTTTACATTTACATTTCCCAAAATATCCCTTCTCCATTCCCTTGCCAAAAAGCTATTCCCTGTAACAAAGACTTTTTTAAAAGAGAAAAAAACAGTGTAGCAAAACTAAGTGATACGTTGAAAAAATTTGACTTTAGAGTGCTCCATACCCATTGTCACCCCTTCAGTACCTTCTCACACCTCTTTCTCTCTCCCACTTTTAAACCGCCAGCTTCACACACACATACCTGGGACCCCCAACACACGACCATTCCTGTTGGGGATAATTCCAAGCTTGGGATCAAAGGGCACAGTGGGGTCAATTGGAAGACTTTTGTAACCAACACTGCTAAGCACCAGTCCACATGGCACATCCTCTACCACCCCTGTGGGCACTGCTTGAGCATTTTCACCTGAGCCCTGCAGGAAATAAGAAGGACATGGCATGACAAGGGCTGAGTGGAATGTGCAGGCAAATAAATGAGATGCCCACAGCACACTTCACCTAGGAACTAGGTGCAGACTTAAGACTCACAGTCAGAACCAGTGTAAGGAGCTGGCTGTCAGTGTTTTATACCTCATTCTCCCCATTAAGGACTTCCAAGAGGCCCAAGGAAAACTAAGGATCTCCTATAAGTAGGGTGGGAAGGGGAAAGCTGAGGCCCCTCTCTGCTCACCTCCAGTCTCATGACAGCCAGACGGATCCCAGCAACTTGCCCTCCATCTGGAGAGGGCAGCACCTCTTGCGGACTGCGTAAGAAGCGGAGGCCCCAGGCTCGAGGGACTTCAGCTTTCTCATCAGCCTTTGGTGGCTTTAGAGCTGTTTGTACCAGAAGCTCCATTAGCCGCTTCCGTGGACGGGGGGCCTCTGCCAATAACAACAAAGATTGCTCTGAGATTGCTTCACTTCTGCAGGGCCAAAACCTCAACTTCATTCCAACTGGGAGAGGCAACTTCCATCCTGGAGCTCAGCTTCTCTCTTGGACTCTCCCTGCTCCAATGCCTCTTACCTTTGATCAAGTCTTCCAGGCCTTCAAAATCTGCAGGATCCAAAAGGGGCTGGCTTCTAGGTAGCTGAATCATTTCCCGGAGTTCCTGGAAGTCATTAGGAACACAAAGGGTCATTAGGAATGTGTTGGGTATCAAGGGAAAAGAAAGAGCAAGGTCTCAATTCCCTGAGACCAGCACAATCCCATTCTTTGGGGGGGGGGGTAGGGGGAGAAGGTAACATTTGAGTTCCTCTGAACGATATTTACCAAGCCCCAGTCCTTCTCACCTTGATGGTAAAGGCTACCTGAAGGGGTCCCCTTCGGCCCACGATCCATACCCTTTTCACTTGGCTCTGTCTCAGCGCTCTCAGTGCTTCTGCAGTGATATCTGTTTTCTGAAGGACAAAAAGACCCTTGAAGATTTCTGGGACTGGGAATAAGGGTTAGAAATCCCTTCCATTTAGCTTCCGGAACCTTAGAGAATCAACAGGTTGGTCAGAAATTGCACCACCACTTGTGGTCACAGCCCATATTGTATCCAACTCAAATTCAGGGCAGAAAGTTCCTTAGAATACAGGCTAGTTCTCTAACTCTTCTTTCTATAGAAGGTGAAGCTCTCCATGACACAAAGGCAAAGATGAGACCCAGGGAGGGGCACATTCCCTGTTCCCCCAACACTAGTCACCTCTAGGAGCTGTACTGGGGTCAGCAGGATCCGGGCCACATCCAGAGCCACATTCCCTTGTCCCAGAATCAATGCAGTATCACAGTTCAGGTTAGGTGCCAGCTGAGGGGGAAATGATTCAGAGAGAGGGACTTTGGCCAGGCCAAAGCTGGTGCCTCCTTGCCCACTCCAGTCCTCTCTCCTTGAAGGTCCTGGATTCCCCTTTGCCTGCCACAGGTTCACCATCCTTCTTCAGACTCTATGCCCTGATTAAGCTAGTTTTATTCCTTTTCCCCCATAAATCATTTGCCTATTTCCCCTCTGAGACTGAGTTTACCAGCTAGTGTATCAACCCAATCCTCATTGCCAATTTATATCCTTCTTTAGAGCCTGTCCCATCCTCTAAGAGGCCTTCTTTGTGAAAATCACACCCCTCTGATCAAGCCTCTTCCCTCAATGTCCTCTCTGTACTTTAGGCACTCAGTTTTCTCTGTCTTTCTTATGTGGCTGGCTAATTTTTCCCTTTAGATTGAGAGATTCACCTCCTCCACCTCCCCCCTAAGCACCCTCCAGCATCCCCATTTCTCTTTCCATACTTCTTCCCCAGTCCAAACAAAGTGGAGATGGTCACTGGCTACATCTGGCCTTTGCCTACGAGCTACATCCCCCAAGAAGTCTGCAGGCATGTCTTTTCCCTCCAACACTCACCTTATGGTTCTCAGGTAACCCGTTGTACCAGCCCACAAAAGCCCTGGCAGAGAGTACACCCGGAAGTTCCTCACCTGGAATGCCCAGGGTCCGGTGATCCTCTGCCCCATAGCTCTGTAGAAGGAAATGTGTCCATGAAGGACCCCCATTACTTACTGGGAAGGTCAGATCAACTGATTGTCATATTCCCCTCACCCCACTGATATCTCCTGCTGTTCCCAGGAATAACTTAACCCTTTGAATATTAATCTATCACTCTAGCCCTTTGCAATATCTTCTCACATCCAAATATACCTTAGGCTGTTTGCATATCCTATTTACTCCTACTTTCCTTCATATCTATGACTTGTACCCCTACAACCACACTGAATCCCAAATGCCCCATGTCTCCAAATCTCTGTCCCCTTTCCTATTACGATCCCCTCTGAACTCTCACAAGCCACCCACCCCTTCTACTTACCAACACAACGGCATGGTAGGCGTCCCGAAGCTCTGACACGGATACATCCCTACCCACAGTCACATTGCCTCTGAAGGCACATCGAGAGGAGTGGGCAGTCTGGGTAAATGTGTTGATAACATTCTGCCAGAGGGCAGGAGGAGTGAGTGCCATGCGACCAACCATCCTTATGCCACCCTCAGTTCTATATCCTACGGACACATGTCAGGCTCTAAAGTCAGGAAACCACTATGATATCTTTGGTTGCTTCCTCTGGGGGAGGTGCCCTGGAGCATGACTTCCCAGGGAAAGAGTCAGTGCCCAGACAGAGCTCTTGCCTCTTTCTCATCTTGGCTTGAATCCTTGGGGACTCCCAGCCCTAGGGAACCCACCTTCACTTCCGGATGATCAGGAGCCACTCCAAAGCGGACTAAACCAAAGGGCACCATCTGCTTCTCATAGATGTCCACCCGAGCTTGAGGATGGTGCTAGGGAGAGATGGAAGCCCGTATGGTGATTGGAGAGTACCTTTGACCAGAGTCTCCTTTCCCCTTTCCCCATCAGAAGCAGAACTGGAATAAAGAGTCACTATATCTCTCTCCCAAGAGAATTCAGTTCAACAGGAGATTAGTAGAAGATTCAAAGACCAGGTCTTAAGACTTGGAAAGACTATAATAATCATAGCTCACACTGAGATAGGCTTCAAGGTTTGCAAAGCACTTCAATACATTATTATTATTTGACCTTCATGAGAACTCTGGGAAACAGGCATCATACAGATGAAGAAACTATAGCTCAGAAAAGTTAGGAGACTTGTCCAGGATCACACAGCTAGGAACTATCTGAAGTGTGATTAAATCAAGATCTTCACTGCTCTGAGACAAGTATTGTATTCCCTATACCAGTGATGGCAAACCTATACAGGTAGCCATTTTTGATGACACGCTGCCGCATACAGAGAAGTATGGGGCCACATGCTAAGGATGAAACATTTGCTGTAGTGTAGTGTAGACAGCCTGTGCACTATAGATGACAATTCTACCTATATTAATTTACCTATTTTGGTTTATTAAATACAGTTATGTATTACAATTGTACATTTTTGTTATTTAGACTATAAATATCGTGAAATTATGTTTTTTTTCCTCGAAGTGACACACCACCTGAGTGATGCTCATTTTTTTGGTGAATTTTGACACACCAAGCTCAAAAGGTTGTCCATCACTGCCCTATACCAATGGTGTCAAATTCAAATAGAAATGGGGGTAGCTGGGTAGCTCAGTGGATTGAGAGCCAGGTCTACAGATGGGAGGTTCTAGATTCAAATCTGGCCTCAGACACTTCCCAGCTGTGTGACCCTGGGCAAGTCACTTGACCCCCATTGCCTACCCTTACCACTCTTCTGCCTTGGAGCCAATACACAATATTGACTCCAAGATGGAAGGTAAGAGTTTAAAAAAAAATTCAAATAGAAATGGATCCTTGCAAGCTATATATTGATTGAGAAAACTATAAGTTAACATTAATGCTTTGTTGTATTTTTATTTATTTTGTTAAACATTTCCCAAATCACATTTTAATCTGGTTTGGGCAGCACTTTGGAGTTGTTTGACATCTCTGCTCTACCCTACAATGCCCTTAAAGTCTACTGGAAAGACTAGGGAGTCCAGTGAATCTATTTGCCCAGCATATACAGCAAGAGAAACTGAGATGTCCTCATGCACATGTCAGGAAAACTTTTTTTTTTCTTTGTTAGAGTTTTGGGAATCTCCGAGACATCCCCTAGGATCTAAGTATTCTCCTGTTCTGAAGCACAGAGAAGGCTTGGATGATGGTTCAGGCACACTGAGTAACAGAATGTCATTCTGAATTGGAAATTTAGCTCTGATGACTCCACCAGGAGCCATGCTCTAATACTTCTGCCCATCACAGAGCAGCAATATAGAGTATGCTAAAGCATGGCTTTTAGCAATACTATTTGTCCAGGCAAAAGTGTCAGCCATCACCCTCCTTCCCCTCTGACTTTACATCCAGTCAGTCATCAAGATCCCTTGATCCTTCCTTGACATTACTTCTCAAATATATCCTCCCCCTTTCCTTTCTCTTCATTTCTTTTTTTTTTTTTTAAACCCTTAACTTCGGTGCATTGTCTCATAGGTGGAAGAGTGGTAAGGGTGGACAATGGGGGTCAAGTGACTTGCCCAGGGTCACACAGCTGGGAAGTGGCTGAGGCCGGGTTTGAACCTAGGACCTCCTGTCTCTAGGCCTGACTCTCACTCCACTGAGCTACCCAGCTGCCGCCCCTTTCCTTTCTCATTTGTCACAACCCCAGTTTAAACTTTGTCCATTAACTACTGAGATGATTGTAATAGTCTGGAAAAGGTTGTCCATGATTTCCCCTCCTCTCAATTCCTTCCCTAACTATTCTATACACTGTTGCCAGATTAGTGTTCCCAATGCACAGATCTGATGAAAAGCTTCAGTGGCTTCATTACTGCCCACAGAGTTGAGTCCCAAACCCCTGATTCTGGCATTCAGGACCTTCCATCATCTGGCTCCTGCCTGCCTCCCTAACTTTCTCTTCCACTGTACCTCCATGTGAATTTCCTTCTACAAACTGGCCTGTTCAAGAGATCCCACAAAACAAACAACATGAAATAGGCTCAAGAGCACTAATTTACATGTGGAGAAGACACATGCCCATCCCTATCAGCTGTAATGGATGATATTATCTGAAGTCTCTTCCAGCTCTGACTTCCTATGACCCTAAGTCATGGATACCACTCATAACTGCTTTTTGACATTGCCCCAGCTAAGAATGCTCTCCCCAACTTCCTCTTCACTTATCTAAGTCCTGTCTATCTTTCAAGATCCACATGAAGCTCCACCTTCTCTGTTCAGTCCATCCCAGCCCCCAGTAATTTCTCTTTCTTTTCTCTTTATTCCATTTACTGTCTGCACCATTCATCTGACTTCAATATATTCTGCCTTGATCCATCATTATCTTTTTTCAGTTATTAAATTCAATATATAAAATTAATTTTAACTTTTCATCATGTTTTTCTTTTATAATATACCCTGTCACTCCTATTGGCCTGAGCCTCATGAGGCCTGGTCTATCTCTTCTTTCTTCATTACTGTGGCAGAGCATTTAATTGCTTAATTGTTAAATCCACTTTTACATGTCCTATCTCTAACTAGATTCTAAACTCCATGAGGACAGAGATCCTGTCTTGTATCTCCCTGTCTGTTCAGTAGTTAACACTGTGCCCTACAAAGTAGAAGTTTAATATATCCATGATTTCCCAAACCAAACCTTCTCTATCTCTTACCAAGACCCAGATTTATAATTTTCTCCTCAAAAAGGGGTTCAAAAGGGCTCAGAGCCAGAAAATCCATACTTAATTAAAAAGTCCAAATGCAAGGGGCAGATTTGGTGTCTCACTCAACTTGATTCCCCCCAAATTCTGGCCTTTTTCTTGTGGCTGCTTTCATTATCTGCCCCTTCTCATACAGTCAAGACTCCCCCTACCACATCAGAGAAATCTGTAAACGCTGACAATTACTATGAAAGAAGGGAAAACTATAAAGATGTATTATAGTCATGGTAAAAATACTAATCCCAATGAGTTCTAAGAGCTGCTTGTCCTTTGTGTCTAATTACAATATCATTCCCAATCCTTAGGTATGCCATTAGATATAGTTTTGGTTTACTTTTGAGCAA
Organism: Gracilinanus agilis; assembly: GCF_016433145.1. Taxonomy (NCBI): domain Eukaryota; kingdom Metazoa; phylum Chordata; class Mammalia; order Didelphimorphia; family Didelphidae; genus Gracilinanus; species Gracilinanus agilis. Next base: position 210,068,520 of record NC_058133.1, on the reverse strand, counting down.
GTTTACATAAATATCAATAATAAACTCTGCTTATTTGTGCTAAAAAAAAATCTGATCCAAAGCATAGCCCATAATTTACTTTCTCCAGGTCTTTATAACCATCGCCTGACATTCTGGGTCTCCTCAGCACTCACACATTCTATTTCAACCATTAATTTACCTTTTTTTAACCTGTGTAAGTGTCCCTGACTATTTATTCCCCTGCTTCCCCAAATATACTTTAAGGCCCCCAAGGGCAGGGATTACACCAGCTGTTTCACCCATATATGCTCAGAGTACAGTATGGGGCTTCTTTCTGGACCTTTAATTATGCCATATTAGACACATCTTTACTGATTTCTATTTCCCCACCTCCCTCCCTTCTTCTAGCAGGGAGCTGGTCCTGAGGCTCAAGGGGAATTGGCAGCCTTGGGGCTCTGCTCACCAAGGCCAATGACTTCAGCATGAAAATCTCGGCCTTCACCTACAAAAATGAACCAGAAAAACATGCTGGGGGGGGGGTAGTGGAGGAGTTAGGGAGCAGCATGGTTTTAGTAGAAAGAGCAATGGCCTGGGGAGACCTGGCTTCTCTCCTCAGTTTTACTATTACCACCTAACTTTGTGACATTGAGTTATTCCTTTCACTTCTCTAGGTTCATCTGTAAAATGAAGGTGCTAGATTAAATGGTCTCTGTGGTCTCTTGAAGTTTTAATAGTCTATGATCCTAAGTTTAGGGACTGTGTTGAAAGGATAGAGAAATAGGATTAGAACGATGGGTGGCTAGGGGCAGTTCTGAGATGAAGGGAAAGAGATAGAGAAGGTTTGGAACTAGAACTAACTGCAGGAAGAACTGGGATGGTTGAAATGATGATAGGCTAAATTAGGAAACCTCTCCCTCATACTGGCCAGCACCAGGGGATAGGTGGGAATACCCTACCAAACCAGCATTAGCCAGGCAAGATGCCTTCCTAGAGACCCCAGGTGTCCCTCCAAGAGGGCTGAAAAAGATGAGGAGTATGTGAGAGGAATCCATAGAAACAGGATTATTAAGCCTATAAGAATCCTGAGAGTTCATATATTACAACATTCTCCTTTTGCATATGAGAAGTTTGTGGAGAAAAAGTGAACTTTACCATCCAGAATCTGGGAAATTTGTTTAAATCTTTCCATGAATAGGATGTTAAAAAGGCCTTCTGTTTCTTGACCTCTTGAAGGAACTGGGCAAGGGAAGATGACAGACAAGGAAGAGTTACATACCTTTAGTAGGTGTTGGGCAGTATAAAAACCAGCTGGGCCACTGCCCACCACACAGATGTGAGGGACCAGCTCTAGTGTAGAGAGAAGTTGGCGGAAACCTGGGTTTGGGGAGGGGTAAGGTTAGACACATCTCATCTTATGCCACAGATATCTATCTCCTCACATGCAGAAGTCAACTTCAACACTAACCTTCTACAGATCCCACAGTTTTCTCCTACTCACCCTTCCCTTGCAGCCTATCCTTTGTCTTGTCACTTTTCCTATACAACCCCCAGCCACTCCTGGACCTCAAAGCCCATGAAAAGTCAGCAGCTCATACAGGGAGAGCCTTTATACTTCCCTTCACTCTCTCTCTTTGTTTCTGTCCATCACACACAAATACATACAAGGCCCTAATAGTTTACCTCTCATCTTTCTCTCATGTACCCATCTTCCCTCCCTTTCCCCTCCTAAAAGGCTATAATATCTCAGCTCCAATATATTCATTCAACTTTCTTCTGTTCCCATCCTCTCTCCTATATTCATTCATTCACCCATTCTTCTATTTCACTTCCATTCCCTCCTTCACAAGGTTCTTATACTGCACCTCCACACATATTCTCTTATTCACACACACACACACACACACACACACACACACACACAGGCTTTGCTCCCTTACACACACCAAGTTGCCTTCTCTATGGCAGACGCCCTACACTGTAATTTATCATTTCCACAAGCCCCAGAAATTCTCTTTGCCCTTCCCCTTCTAAATGGGGTCCCCCTCCAAAGGGTCCTGATCCGAGGGTCAGTAGGCCTGGGCTCCAGCCCTAACCTAGCCCCTAACTCCCCAGGTGTGACGTCGGACAGGAAGGTCCCTGCACCTCTCTAGGACTCAGTTTCCCCACTTGCTGATGAGGGGAAAGGGGCCCTCTGGGTCTGAAGCCTCCCCTCCCCCGCCATTCCGCTCCCCATTGATGCCCATTCCGTACCTAGAGGGGTGGCAGCAGGAGAAAGCAGCCGGGCCCGCGGCCGCGCCGCCCAGCGCCAACAGCCCCAGCCCCGGGGAGCCATGGAGGGACAGGGAGAGAGGAGAACCTGTGGGATCCGAGACTGAGACCTTAGGGCCTTCAGAAGCCCCGGCCCATCCCGCCCACTCTCTCGTCAACACCCAGGCCCCGCCCCTCCCGTAGCGGACACTACGGGTAACCATCATGGCCCCACCCCCTTCTGGGTGGTGCCCCGTCCTAGAGCTCCACCTTCCGTCTTGCACGGCCCCACCCCCCACCCCAGCTTCCGGGAGAAGACAGGAATCTGATGTTACATAGGACAGCCTTAATGTTCATTTGCGCCAATCATCAGGAGGTAAGAATATGGGGGAAGAATAACTTCGCTGCCTCCAAGGGAAATTGGGCCCAAGGTAAAGACTTTCCCCGCCTTCTCTTTCTATGATTCGTTCTGAAGATCAGATTGAGCTTAGTTCCAGCCAATCCTTAAAAGGATACTTAGTACCATAGCTGGGTAATTAGTCATAGAAGGGCTGGGATGACTTTCCTTACCACTTTTTCCTCCGCAATTATGTAGGACTGGGTAGACTTGACTTTACTCTTCCCCCTGTCCCTCCCCTCCTCTCCATCCTCCCCACTTCAGGTTCAATCGCACATTACTACTTCCCAAAGTGGGGAAGTGTGCATGCCCTGTCTCTTTGAAGTATATGGTTTCTCAGAGCGGGAAGAGTACTTAAAGGTACCTTTTTTACAGATGAGAAAATTGAGGTATGGCATGCTTAAGTGGAATTCAAAGTCACATATATTTTGTCACTGTGGCAGAACTAGCACTAAACTCTAGGGGCTCTATCCATAGCACCCCATCTGTCCCCGTTTAGTGTAACGCTGGGGCTTTTTGGTTTCAGATAATAAAAATAACTGCCATTTCTATAGCATCTGGTTTACAAAATGCTTTCCTCTTTTTTTAATTTTTATTTTATTTAAAAAACCCTTACTGAACCAATATTATGTATTGGTTCAAAAACAAAAGAGGGTAAGGACTAGGCAATGGGGGGTTGAGTGACTTGCCCAGGGTCACACAGCTAGGAAGTGTCTGAGGCCAGATTTGAATGTAGGACATCCCATCTTTAGGCCTGGCTCTCAAAGAGATACCCAGCTGCCCCCTAAAATGCTTTCTTCTTAACAATCCTGGGAGACAAGTAACAAATATGCTAGTTAACTTCCTTTTACAAATGAAGAAACAGAATAAAGCAATTTAACCAAGGTCACACAATTAATCAATAACTTTATTGACCAACAGATCCTGTGTTAAGCTCTGGAGATAAAGCTAGTGAATTTCTGAGCAAGATTTTAACTGGACTCTGCTTAATGCTCAATTATCAGGAGCCAAGGGAATGAGGGGAAGCTATCCAGTATCAAAGTATCAAGATTTTTATTGTTTGTTTTTAAGATTTGCAAAGTAATTCCATTATCTCACTTGAACCTCACAATAAACCAGAAAGATAGGTACTGGAAATATACATCCATTCAATAGGTGAAGAAAATGAAGCTCAGGGATTTCATGTTCTTCCATTAAAGATGGAGGTCCTGTGAATTGATCCAACCATTATGGAGGACAATTTGGAACTATGCCCAAAGGGCTATAAAACTGTGCATACTCATTGATCCTGTGATACCACTACTGGGTCTATATCCCAAAGAGATCATTAAAAAAGAGGAAAGATTTGTACAAAAATATGTATAGTCGCTCTTTTTGTTGCAGCAAAGAATTTGAAACTGAGAGGTTGTCCATCAATAGGAGAATGGCTGAATAAATTGTGGTACATGTTGGCAATGGAATACTAACTTGGAAAAAATACAGAACTATTAGATAGTCAGAAAAACCAAGTCTTTAATCAGGATAGGGATAGGTCCAATATTTGGCCACCACACAGAGCCCAGTGCCAAGATCTACACAGGGCCTACACCCTGGGGATTCTGGGGATGTATACCTGGGAGAAGGCAACTGGTTAGATGCCAGCTCCTAAGAGGGGCAGAAATTAGCGATCAGCAAGCATGCATAGACAAACTGCAAACAGGCTGCAAAGAGGTTGCAGCCAGCCTCAGGGGTATAAGGAAGTGGTCAACTATAACAATTACAAAGAAAAGGGTCAAACTAAGAGCTGGGCTTCCTGAGAAGACTTTAATACAATGGGAGAAGCTTGTAAAACAAATAAAGGCACTCAACATTTTTGACTATGTCCACCAATCCCACCCACATTAGGGACCCCAAACAGTTTAAGGTCTATAGTTCAACCCAAAACAGGTGTGCCTAGTACTGTGGTTTCTCAAAGGGCAGAGGTAAAATTGAGGTGTCCAGATTTCATGTTGACAACAGGGAATGCTCTCCACTTCCAGAGAAAGAAGTGTCAGAGTAATTTTTAACATCAGTGTATTTATGGTTTTATTTGGGGGTTTTGGTTATGTAGGCATTTGTTCTTACAACGATGACCAATATGGAAATGTATTTTGCATGATAATTTAAAAAAGATGGTAGTCACTGATTCCCTAGCAATCTTCAGAAAACTTTTGCAAACCTTTCAGAGACTTCCCACCCCCTGAAGACCCGCATCCAATTTTGTAAAAAGGGAAAGGGGGGTTTTAGTAGGATATATTAATATTTAAAGGTGTGGTCACCAAGAAATGAAATAATCTCAATTCTAAAATGATTTTAGTAATTTATTTACAAAATATAAGAGAGAGTGGAAATAAGAGAAGAGGGTAGAGTAAGAGATCTAGTTTAAAGAACTAGACCAGGGGTCGGCAAAGTATGTCTCTCAAGCCATATCTGGCTCTTTTAAGGGCCGGATATGGCTCTTTCTGCATGAGCCATAAAGTCTATTTTTTTCCAGGCGCTTTACAGGAGCATGCACTGTTACAGGAGCACACACTGTGAACACTGTACAGCTCTCATGAAATTACATTTTAAAAAATGTGGCGTTTATGGCTCTCATGGCCAAAAAGGTTGCCGACCCCTGAACTAGACTATATACTCAATCCCAGAGGACCCATCTGGAGAGCCTAAAAGTCAATTAACAAGGGGCAGCTGGATAGCTCAGTGGACTGAGAGCCAGGCCTAGAGTTGGGAGGTCCTAGGTTCAAATCTGGCCTCAGACACTTCCCAGCTGTGTGACTCTGGGCAAGTCACTTGACCCCCATTGCCTACCCTTACCACTCTTCTGCCTTGGAGCCAATACACAGTATTGCCTCCAAGATGGAAGGTAAGGGTTTAAAAACAAAAAAAGTCAGTTAACAAGAAGTTTAGCCACAAGGGCTTTTCCTAATCAAGAGAGCCTCTGGGAAGCTGGTACCTCCAGGGAGGCTAAGGTAGTCAGCTTTCTTCACTCACCACATGTAGTTCTAAGGTAGTGGTTCCCAAACTTTTTTGGCCTACCGCCCCCTTTCCAGAAAAAAAATTACTTATAAAAAAAAAGTCACATACTGTCACCGCCCCCTTGCAGTTATTCACTGCCCCCAAATGCACCTGTGACCATCACCCCACCCCCCACCCATCACTGCAGCACCCACCAGGGGGCAGTGGTGCCCACTTTGGGAATCACTGTTCTAAGGTAAAGATTTAAGAACAGTCTCACCCAGGTCTCAGGTCCAGCAAGCAGTGTCTCCAACTTGAGTTCCAACTCCAAGAAAATGAACAAGAACCCACCCACAGGAAGTTGTCACTCCCTTTTAAAAGCGCTTCTTTTTTTGTCACTTCCTGTGCCTTCCTCTTAGTTTACATGTCCAATCACAACAGATAATTTGCTTAGGACTACCCAGGGGACAATCAGTCAATTCTGATTCCTCACTCACTCTTGCACACGTGGGTTACAGACTTCCCCACTTATGAATTAAGTGGTGATGTTTTCATCTTTGGTGATTAAATCTAAAGATGGACAGGGTAGGTTTAATCTCATTATCACAGGATCCCATTCCCCATACAGATCCCTGGTAGACATGGATCTCTTCTTCAGGTACTTTGTTCATCTAAATCTCTTGAAACCTTCAGAACCTCACAGACAATCACATCTTTTTGTGCCTATTCCCTGAAGAAACAAAGGGAACTAGATATGACTATGAAATAAACAGATATGGAATCAAGGATTTTCTGGTAATCCACCTATTCCATCTCTTTTCTATTATCCAGAGGTCAAATCAAAAACCAGGAATTATTGTTCAAATCTTGAGTTAGTTTTAATCATTAGCTGGGGCCATCCAACTGAGACCTTTTCTGACTGTCCATTATTTATTTAGTGATTTAATTAACCTGCTTCTACTTCTCCAGGCCTCTTATTGGGCTGCTGATGCACTTACACAATGAGTCTAATAGTAACTGTCAACATGTATATAATACTTTAAGATTTATAAAATGCTTTGCAAATGTTATCTCACTTGACTCCTACAATAATCCTGTGAGATAGGTTGCTATTATTGTCTCTATTTTGCCAATGAAAAAACAATAATGTCCAGAGTCACCCTACTAGTAAGGATCTGAGGCAGGATTCAAATTCATGCTTTCCCCCACCTCCAAGGCTATTGCTCTGTTACAACACCTTGCTGCCTCAATACTAATACTGCCACAACTATACTCCACGCCCATCTTCCTTTTAGAATGAAAGGGCTGCCCCAATCCTTTCCCCACTGCCATAAGAGTCTTGCTCTTGTAGATAACTTCTGAGATCAAAGATACAACTGTGAAATTAGAATGTTACCCTAAAAACTATGATTCCCAGCAAAACTACGATCCCCAGCAAAAACTACGATCCCCAGAACCCCACTCACTTCCTGTCGTTACGTGCTGATATAGACAGGATATAAATTGGGTGGAGTTCCGTGTCTAGCCTTTTTTCCCCTTCCTATTGGCAGCTTTGGTGGAGCGGACATTTTGAGCAGGTAGAAAACTTAGTCACATGGTTCTATTTTGTCAGAAAATAAACTTTATAAAAAATAAATATTCAACTTTAATTTAACTCTTACACAACAGAAGATCACTCCAGAGAGTGATATTCCCCCTTTCCAAGACTGAGAGAATTTCTCTAAACTTGAGGCTGAATTCCTGAGTTTTTTCTCCAAATTTTAGCACCAGTTTCCCAACCCCCATCTGAATACTTGCTGTGTTCTATGGCTTATTTTAAAATTATTTAAGCTGAAGAATTTCAACTGTTTTTCAGTCATGTCTGACTCTTTATTACTCAATTTGGCATTTTCTTGGCAAAGATATTGGAATGGTTTGCCAAATCCTTCTCCTGCTCATTTTACTGATGAGGAAATTGAGGCAAACAGGGTTTAGTGACTTTTTCCAGGGTCACATAGCTAGTATCTGAGACCAGATTTGAACTCAGGAAGATGTGTCTACCTGATTCCAGGCCCAGCACTCTATCCATTGTGCCAACTAGCTGTCCCACATCTTGGCCTATGACTATGTAGCCAAACTAGCCATACTCTCTACCTTGCAGCTAGTCCAGACTCCTCCAAGCTAAGCCTTTCATATGTCCTATAGGACAGCTCACTAGCCACTTGGGCTTTCTTTCAGTCACCTAGTTCCCTCCCCTCCCTCTCCCTGCCCCACTACCATCATTATACTTACAAGCTTTAAACTAAAGGATCACTGATGCTAGGTGTCACTGCCCATGACTTGTCCAGGGTCACAAAACTAGTAGGACAGGGATTAAGTAACAAATCCAGGACAGGAACATGGGGATCAGGGCTATAAGCCTAACACTCTTAGAGAACTCAAGAGATATTTCCTTTAACACCCCAGTGAAGGTTCTAGGAGAGATTTATAAGAGGTCACTGATAGGATGGCACTACTTGACCCAAATACAGGAAGCACATCCCATAACTACTAGGCCACTAAGCAGGGTAAATATCTAGAACCTTAGTCTTCTATTGTTCCGTTCCCTTCTTCTACAAAGCCAAACAGGATAGGTCACCTCTGGGCCTCCTTGACCTTTAGAGGAGTCTAAGACAAAGACAGGTCATCTTTTATACCCACTAAATGAACCAGTCTAATTTCCCTATTTTATGACCTTTCTTAGCTCCCTTGGAGAAACTGAAAATGTGTTTCCACCAAAGAGATTAAAGGGAATCCCTGAAGCCATCAAAGGAACAGAAAATAGCATCTTGCACAGAATGGGCAACTGAGAGATGCCTGTGCAAATTGAAGCTGAGACTGAAAGTTGTGCCTCATGTAAAATCTATGTGAGATTGCTTACCATCTCAAGGGAGGCAGGGGGTTGGGAGGGAAGAAAGGAGGGAGAGAATTCAAGAATCAATGTTCTTTGAAAAATGTTGGAAACTGTTTTTACATGTAATTGAGGAAAAATAAAATTAAAAAAAAAGTTGTTGGGTCGGTTTAGCCCCAAGGAAAAGTGAATTAGACGATTTGAGGCATGGAGATATAGCAGGGTGTAGCATGGGCAAACAACACCTTCAGAATTGTCTTTTAGTATATAAGGGGTTATTATTAGAAAGGAAATGCTGACTATTTGATCTGCATCACATCAGAGCTCAAATAAAAAGAATTTCCCATCATTTACAATAGGAGAATCTTGGGTTAGACCTAACTCAAAGATAATTAACTCCTACTAAGTTAATAAAGGGACCAATAGTGGAATCCCTGATGCTAGAGATGTATTCATTCAACTGGAAATTATTATTATTACTGTTATTATTTTTTTTAACTCTTCCTTCTGTCTTAGAATCAAAACTGTGTGTTGGTTCCAAGGCAGAAGAATGGTAAGCTAGGCAATGGGAGTTGTGATTTGCCCAAAGTTACCCTGCTAGGAAGTTTCTGAGACCAGATTTGAACCCAGGATCTCCTGTCTCTGGGCCTGGCTCTCAATCCACTGAGCCACCCAGCTGCCCCCTATTATTTTTTTTTAACCCTTACCTTCAGTCTTAGAATCAATACAAAGTATTGGTTCCAAGACAGAAGAGCAAGAAGGGCAAGGTGATTGGGGCTAAGTGACTTGCCCAGGATCCCACAGCTAGGAAGTGTCTGAGGCCAGATTTGAACCCAAAACTTCCCATCTTCAGGCTTGGCTCTCAATCCACTGAGTCATCTAAGGTACCCCTGCAGGAAATTATTAAATGCCTGTTATATGTCAGGCTTTAGGGAAATGGTGATAATTATGAAACAGTCCCTCCTTACTATGTGCCAGACATTGTGATAAGTGCTTTACAATTATTATCTCATTTGAATCTCATACTATCCCAGACGATAAATACTCTTATTATTCCTATTTTAATCTTAAGGAAATTGGGGAAGACAGAGATTAATGCACTTCCCCAGAGTCACACAACTAGCATCTGAAACCATCTTTAAATTCAAGTTTTCCTGAGTTCAGACACAATGCCCTGTGTCCACTATACCACATAGGTGCTAATTGGAAGATATCTAAGAAGAGGGCTGGCAAGAAGTATGAGAAAACTTGTATGAACTGATGTTGTTATGAGGAATAGTATAGATATTTAGTGAAATTAGCACCCAGGCTGTCAGGCTATCAGATAAGACCTGAAGAGTCCAAGGATGGAATTATGGCAAGGAAGAAAGTGATTTCCTGATAGATTCTGTTATGGCTGAGAGAGCAGTTGGATGCTGAAAACTGTCTCCAGTGAAGAGCCCAGCAGAGAGTGGATTTGCCTCCTAGAAGAAACACCTGCCTGTGGGGAAATTCAAGTTGAACTGGAGGATCAGACTTGGGTAGGTGGATATCCCAAACTGATTAAAGTTCTTTGGTTTTACCCTTTGGGATTAATTTGGCTGGAACCTGTGCTCTTGGAATATACTTGGACTGAAACATTTTGAGCTACTGATCAAGACCATCAGACCATCTATGGGAGATCCCATTAGTCCCTTGTGTCTTGGTGGCCTGCATAGTGTAGTGTAGGGATTTCCCATATCTTTAACCTTTAACCCTAAAACCTTTAGTGTTTTAGAGTAGTGTGACCTCTCCCACCTCTTTTAATCTTAAATTAACTATTTTTCAAGTGTTTTTTATTCCTATTGTGTTTTTCCCTGTAGAAGTAAGGTATCCCTGGATATTTTAATCTAAATGGCAGTTGGATCCCAACTGTCATTCACTCTCATTGTCACAGCCCTTTTGTATTTGGTTAAGATTGTAATACATCTACAACCTTCATTCTTCCTTCATCCCTTTCTCCCCAAAAGAACCGCTGTGTGTGTAATTGTGTTTATTTACCCACTTCAATGCAAAGTGAGCAGAACTAGAAAAACACTATAAACAGTCATTACAATGTAGAAGAAAATAACATTGATAACAACACAAATAGAAACTGAATGTTATGAAATTATAATGATCAAACTAGATCTCGAAGAAGAAAAAACAACTCTCCTTGCCTTTGTAGAGGTGGGATATTATAGGTGTAGCATATTAAGGCGAATTGGTTAATGTAATGCCTCATTTTACAGAACTATTTTTTCTCAAAACACTCGCCACCTTTCTCTTGCTCTCTCTCTCTCTCTCTCTCTCTCTCTCTCTCTCTCTCTCTTTCTCGTCAATTGTAGTTAAATGATTTGCCCAGGGTCACATAGCTAAAAAGTGTTTGAAGTCAGATCTTGAACCCAGAACCTCTTGTTTTCAGGCCTAACGCTCTATTTACTGAACCATTTAGATGTCCTTTTCCCTTAAAAATATTTTTTTTTATTAGAAGGGATGGTTCTTTGACAGGGAAAGTAATTTATAATCTGGGGGGGGCACTCTTTGTATCCCCAACATAGAGCACAGTGTTTGGTACATTATAAGTTATTAATGCTTATTGTTTGATTGATTGATATTAGAAACAAAAATGTCAATTTTTAAAAGTGGAGTTAAGTGGCTAATTTTCCACTGGGAGAAAATAATAGAATATGGTTGACATTTATCTATCTAGGATGTTTTAAGTGCTGACATACTCAAGAGGCAGTGGGTAGGATCAGTTCTAGACACCTATGCCCTGATGTTATTCCCACTGTGCCGGTTTCTTTGGTCTCTCTAATTGCTCTCCTCTGCCCCTAATTATTATTCTTCCTTGCCTCTAATTCTTTTCTCCTTAGCCCCTAATACTTTTTTCCCCTTCTTATGGCCGTTTTCTCTCCTGTCCTCAGCATTTTTCTGCCTTAATCCATTTTCTACCTTTAGATACATGTTTTCAGAGAGCCAGGGGAGGAGATGATACCCACATGGCACCTGATGGTGGAGTGGCTGAGGGTCCAGTCCAGGATGGTATAAGCATGATTCAACTTCACATAGAGATGATAGATGCTCTCAGCTGAGAATGAAGAACAAACCTCAAAAGGATAAGACCAGAGAAAAAGAAAATTAAGGATTCCTGGGGCATCAGCATGGTGGCACAAAACCTCCTCATTCACAGCTAACCCAACTGGGACCCATCCCATTTAATGCTTAGTTTCTAGGACTTTGTCCCAATTCCCCAACCCTACCCAAGATCATTTGCATTTATAGTCAGATCATTATATGAATTAAGACAATTGTGATGGGAATCATCCAGGATAAAGGGTAATTCAAGAGTATTTTTCTCCTGTCTTTACAAGAATATTTGTGATTTCCCTACTTTATTATCCTAATTCTGCTTTGAACTCTCTGGATCCAGAGCTGTTAAAAAGCAGACTGGACCTTAAGCATTCTAGGTTGCTAAGCACACCTAATCTGGACAGGAAAATGTACAGGGATTGTCCAAAAAGTGAATAAACCACTGATGGAAATTGGCTGGAATTCTTTGCAGACAGGAAGGAACAAAGGAGGACAGAAGCATAGAGAAACCACCTATAGACTCTTACAGAAGAAGTCTAACCTAATGCTTTCCTTATATGCAAATATATGCAAAAATAGAAGTCTTCAGAAGGTTTTATCTAGGCCAATAATTTGTATTTATTTCGTATTTATTCCTGCCTACTTTTAAAAGCATTTGAGAGAACTTCTGTAAAATAGATTATATCAAATAAATTAGCAAAGATGGGAACAGTCAATGTTCAAGGGGTCCTAAGAAGAAAACAGGCACACTGATGTACTATTGGCAGGATAATTCAGTGGTCCAATCATTCTAGACTTCAATTTGAAATTATGCAAGAAAGGTGATGAAACTCCTCACATTGTTGACTCCTATGACAAAAGATTAATATATACCAAAATATTTTGCGCAGTATTGGTTTTTTTTTTTTTTTTTGTGATAGCAAAGAGCTAGAAACAAAATGGGTAGGTACTCTTTGGGAATGTCTGAAGAAACCAAGGTATCAGAATGTAATTGAATATTATTGTGTGTGATGAGAAGGCTTCTGAGAAATCTAGAAAGGCTTATAAGAACTGGCAAAAAGCAAAATATGCTTAACCAAGAGAAAAATACAGATGATAAATGCAACTTGAACAGATTTTTAAGAGGAAATTGTACTCTGAGTAATGAGAATATTAGTGAAAATTCTTCACTATTTTTTTTAACCCTTACCTTCTGTCTTGGAATTCATGGTAGGTATCAGTTCCAAAGCAGAAGAGTAGTAAAGGATTTGGGGTTAAGTGACTTATTTGCCTTGGGTTACACATGAGAGGAAAAGACTTGTCTCCAAAGTCAAATGGCAATTTAGTGACTGAACTCAAACTAAAATTCAGGTTTTCTGTCTCCCAGATCAATACTCTGCCTTGGTCTTGTTTGATCCTTGGTGCTAGGGCTCTGATTTTATAAATCCTTTTCTGACTACGCCTAGTTGTGAAGTAGAACCATCACATAGCAATCAGTTTTATATACCTATGTAACAGGCATAGTGAGGGCTCAGGCTTACGCTCGCAAAACTACCTAGAATATGCTATTTCTGAAACAAAGTTTGGACATTTCAAAGCAAAGGTTTTCTCTGGGAGCTATCAAATTCAACTTCAAAGCCATATTAACCAGTTGAGTTTTCAGCTTTGATCCATGTGTTTCCTATAGTCTTTCACTAATCTCTCTTTTTGAACAGTATAGAGATCCTGTTCTATGACCAGAGACTTATCTGAGTGGCCTAGGGTGGTCGTCAGATGTAAAGAACGAAACAGATTGGAAGCATGGCTTGTTAGCTCATAATACTCCGAGGGATACTGGAGTCACCAATTTATTATAAAGAAAATTAAAGATCCTCTTCCCCCAAAAGCCCAAGAAAGTTTCCCACAGTTACAGAGAGCAGTATTTTTACTATAGTCAAAACAAAAGCCTTAGAAGCCTCCAGGTTTTGATAAAAAACCTATGCTAAACTATCAACTATGTGTGTTATCTTTAAGTGGAGCCTGGGACATCTCGTTAGGTCGGAAAGCCCCTGAAGTTCTCAACCTTGATGGTATTAAACAATTTTTTTTGAGCCTCATTATTTTACTTTAATTCTGGGCAAAATGCCCTGTCAAGGGTTCAACCTTGGTCGTACTAGGCAGCTGCATTCTCAGTCAAAGGGGAACAGTGTTAGCCTCCCTCCTGCTGGATTGCTGAGAGCCCAAAGCTTTTTCAATTAGACTATAATGCAGTTTAAAGGAAGGTGAGAATTATGAAAGGAATAAAAAGAGGAATCTCAGATTTTTATCTTAGATAGCCCATTCCGTCTCGAACCTGACAGGTAGAAAAGCCAATACACGGCTCTGCCAGTTTGTATTGATCTTTTGATGGGGTCCAGATAAAAATATCTACTTGAGATTCTAATTTCTCTTAATAGCTCCCAACAGAACAGTTTCTCTTTTGTGGGAGTATAACTCCCATAGGTCCAAGGTCTTGAAGAGGTAGGATGGCATGGGCATGTTAAGACAAATGAGAGACAGTCTGAACTTCAGCCAGGCAGGCATCATGAATACTGCTCTGCTCTGCCTTGAGTAAGCTTTATTTTTATATACCTTGAGATCACACATAATGTTGGCAAGGAAATCCATTCTCATCAATTCTCATCATACATCTTTTCTTAGAGACAATGTATTAAGTCATACATTAACTTTGTTACAACTTTTCATTCTCCAGGAACTTTCAATATTTTTCAAAGTGTGTTTAACGTATCTCTTGGGCTACACTGGTGGGAATGTACAGGCCTTTTCATGGGAGATAATTTCTCCATTTATCATCCATTGTTCTTTTATGTTAATGTATGTACCGTACTGAATCAGGTATCAGGGAGGGGGGAAATTTGGAGACTGTTTCTGGCCTATTTTTGCAAGCACCTGTGTATGGGAGTGAGAGATCTAAGTTAGGGTTTTTAAATCTTTAACATTAACTCACTATTTGCTGGTTTGTTGTGAAGTGACTTCTAGGGGAATTTCTATATTACTACATGTAAAGGTGGGAATTTCCTAAGAGCCTGTAGGGGGCCTATGAGGGTTCTAGAAACAGTCTTTACTGTTCTTCTGATTTTCCCTGGGGCTGAGTAGGGATATTGATCACAATAATTCCAAAAATAAGGAGTGTTAGTAAGAGAAGAGTCACACAGGGGTATCTGAGTGAAAGGTTTCCATCCTTCCTGAGGCTGCCATGCACTTCCGCGATGTCCCCCCCACCCCACCCCCCGTGACCATGTCAGACAGGGTGGGTTTGATAGCCTCCGGCACTCTTTTATATATTTGCTAAATCAACTTTTCATATTTTTTGTATTTATAATATGCAATCAAAGAGAATACTGTATTTTTAGATTTATAAATAGTTCTTTTGCTAGAGTGTCCTATGGAAAGGGAACTGTGTCTACTGTGATAGCAAGCATTCTCTTATCATTTTGCGGGGAGATGAATCCTTTTTATAGTCTAGATCAGTGGTTCCCAAACTTTTTTGGCCTACCGCCTCCTTTCCAGAAAAAATATTACTTAGTGCCCCCTGTCACATACTATCACCGCCCCCCTTACAGTTATTCACCACCCCCAAATGCACCTGTGGCCATCACCACTCCCCTGGATCACTGCAGCACCCACCAGGGGGTGGTGGTGCCCACTTTGGGAATCACTGGTCTAGATATATTATGCTCTGAATTTGATAGCTATCTTTTAATAAAAAAGCCACAGCAAAATATTGGAAAATGAGGGAGTGTCTCTCAATTAAGGAACGACTGAACAGATTGTGGCATATGATGGTGATAGAATACTATTGTGCTCTAAGGAATGATGAACTGCTTGATTTCTATACCAACTGGAAAGACCTCCATGAACTAATGCTGAGCAAAAAGAGGAGAACCAGGAGAACATTATACACAGAAACTGAAACATTGTGGGAAGATCAAATGTAATAGACTTTACTAATAGCAATGCAGTGATCAAGAATAATTCTGAGAGACTTATGAGAAAGAATGCTATCCATATCAAGAGAAAGACCTGTGGGAATAGAAACACAGAAGAAAAACATATGATTGATCACGTGGTTCTATGGGTATATGATTTTGGGTTTTAGTTTTAAAAGATTACTCTATTACAAATATGAATACTATGGAAATGGGTTTTGAGTAATAAGACATGTATAAACCAGTGAAATTGCTTGTTAGCTCCAGGAAGAGGGAGGGAAAAGGAGAGGGAGAGAACATGAATCATGTAACCATGGGAAATAAATAAATAATAAAAATATCTAAAATATCTAAAAATACTTAAAAATAAATAAATAAATAATTGTGGAAAAAAATTAATTAAAAAGCCACAACTGGTATTTTCTGTATTTGAGTGAATATATGTGTATCTCTATGGTTCCACCACAACTTTTGTAATACCTGTAGTGAAAATTAGTTTAATTATATTTAATTATGACACAATGCCTGTAGTGATCCAGTCAGGGGAATCATTAAGGTTCCTTTCAAGAACTGTGAAACTAATTCACCTAAATATTTTGGGAGATAAATATCTTTAACATAAATAATCTCTATGTAATTATTTGATTAAAGTGTTATCATTCCACCCTATGGATCGAAAACATCTCAAATGTTTTATTATGTTTTGAACCCATCTCCAGACCTGGCTCTCTACCCATTTCAGCCACCTTGCTGCCTCCTCCCTATCACTAGCCCTCTAAGTCACCCAGGCTCCATCCCTGGGTCACATCCTCAACTCTTCAGTCTCTATTTCACACTCTCTTCCTATATCCAAGCTATTGCTAAGACCTGTCAATTTTTCTTGGTAATATCTCTCTTATATGCTCTCTTCTCTCCACTGATACTGTTACCACCCTGCTGGTGCAGACCCTCCATTATCTCATATTTGGACTATATTTCCAATCGCCTTCTGGTGGCTTTGCCTGCCACAAATCTCTCCCCATTCCAGTCCATGCTCCACTCAGCTGTCAAAGTAATTTTCTTTAAGTGTTGGTCTGACTCAGAGACCCCACTGGCTCCCTATTAACTTCAGGCTCAAGTATAAAATCCTTTATTTGGCATCTGAGCCCTTCAAAAAATACTCCTCTCCCTCCCTTTTCCAGTCTTTTTATATCTTACAACCACCCACATACTGCTTTCCCCCTGCCTACCCTTTTGCCAGTGACACTGGCCTCTGTGCTATACCTAGAACAAGATAACCCACCCCCTGACTCCTTTGACTATCCTCCATGTTTAGAATGCTATTTTCTTTTCTTTTTTTTTAAACCTTTATGTTTAAACCTTTTAAACCTCTCACCTTAGAATCAATGCTATATATTGCTTCCAAGGCAGAAAAGTGATAAAGGCTAGGCAATGGGGGTTAAGTGACTTGCACAGGGTCATACAGCTAGGAAGTGTCTAAGGTCAAATTTGAACCCAGGACATCCCATCTCTAGATTTGGACTGTCAATCGCATTGGAGCTGAAGAAGTCCAAATAGGAGCATGGGCATAGGGTATACTCACATCACACGCCACTATTATTTCTACACAGACTTTATATATTCTTCACATTTAGTCATATGTGCTCACATTTGTAATAAGCCATTTACATATATGCTTACCTACATGGATTCACACTAGTTGTCCTTCGCATGGTCCCAGAAGCCCAGTACCCTCCTTATTTCCACAAAGAAGAGTGTCCAAAATTACCCTCAAAATTTGGAGTTGGTGAGGGCTCCATGGATGGCAAGGTGGATGCCTTAAATGTTTGTTGTGCCATTCCCAGAATAACGATCCTTAGGGAGAAAACCAGGGTACTCCAAGATAGAAGACACAGGAATCCTGCATAATGATGGAGAAATATGAGGGTGGGAAAACAAAACATGAGACCAGGACCAAAACTCAAGAACAGCCACCTAAATGCAGAGGGTTCAAATTCTGTTGTTGTCGTTAATGTCCACATAGGCAATTTCACTTCCTTCAAACTTTGGGCTCTCTACTTGAGAGGGCAAAGTTTATTTTTATGTATTTTTTATTCTTTTATTGTTGTTATGTCTGACTCTTTGAGACCCCATTTGGGGTTTTCTTGCCAAGGTACTACAGGGTTTTGCCATTTCCTTCTCCAGCTCATTTTACAGCTGAGGAAACTGAGATAAACAAGGATAAGTGATTTATCCAGGGTCCCACACTTAATAAGTGTCTGAGGCCAGATTTGAACTCATGAAGATGAGTCTTGATGACTCCAGGCCTGCCTCTCTATGGACTATGCTTCATAGCTGCCCTTTGAGATGGAAAACGATTTCATTAAAAGGGTTCTTAGCCCTAATCCCACTTTCGCTTCTCTATATTTTCTACCTCTCCCTCAAGGGGCAGTGATATATGTTTCTAGGACTCCTACTAATTAATATTAGAGCTGTAATAAATCTCAACTTTCACCTAGCCCAACTACCTCATTGTTTTTTAAGCTCTTACCTTCTGTCTTAGAATTAATACTAAATATTGGTTCCATGGCAGAGGAGTGATAAGGTTAAGTGACTTGCCCAGGGTCACATAGCTAGGAAGTGTCTAAGGACAGATTTGAACCCAGGACCTCCAATCTCCAGGCCTGATGCTGTCCACTAAGCCACTTAGTTTCCCCCAGAACTTTCATTTTGTGAAAGAGGAAATTGAAGTCCTCAGAGATGAAGTCATTTGGTCAGTCATACAACATATTAGTGACAAATCTAGTGTTAGAATTGAGATGTCTCCCTCCCCAGATTGGCCAAACTTTCTGAATCCTCTTCTTTCCTCTCCTCCTTTTCCCCAAATAAACATAAGGAGATAGGGAAGCAAAAGGAAAGGGGCATGGCAAGGGAGTGGAGCAGCCTATAGGATCTCCATCAAGGAGACAATAGAGTTCTCATCCTGAATGCCTTTCCCCACCAAGATCAGGGATAGATAGTATCCAGAAATAATTCCATGGACTCTTAGGTCCTAAATATAGCTTCTCTGATCTCAGCCACAACCTGAGACTCTGAGTACAGAATCTTCTCTCCATTCCTCCTTGTTTTCTTCATCCTCTCTGCTCTAAGAGGAAAGATTGAGAACAGGTCAATCCAATAACCATAGGGACCTACAGTTAAATCTGTAGTCCTGCTCAATGTCCCCCCTCAGGCCAAAAGGGATTGAAATCACAGAGAAGGGATGGCAGGATTCCTATCTTGCCATTGCAGGTTGGGGACTCCAGTGTACTGGATCCTTCACTGTCTCTTGACTAGACTCTAGGCTCCCTGAGACCCTTCTCCTTGCCTTAGTCTCCGTATCTTCTAAGGATATCTGCTCTAATTGGATTTGGGGAGAGAATCCTGTGTGCCCCAGGAAAGGCCAGGGAAGGATCAGGGAAAGAACTACCCAGGAAGAGGGGTTCCAGGTCCACTACCAAGCTGATACTGGCATCTCCAGGGAGAGTGGGGCCCAATAGAGGGAAGATAAATGCATCCAAAATGGAGCAGGAGGCAGGCACAAGGGAGGGTTTGCTACTTAGGCCTCAGACACTGGGGTTTGGAGGAGGTGAAGAGAGAAGCAGAGTCTGGTTGAGTCAAAGAGACAGTCCCAGGAAGGAAAGAGCCTGGACCTGCAAGCCCTGCCTGCTCTCCCAATTCCAGGAAGAGAGATGAGTGGACATCAGAAGGAACCTGGGCAAAAAAGACTCACCTCCTGGGAACTTCTCAAAGTTCTCTCTCTTACTAGGTCCACTTCTCAGCAGTCTGGCAATAGAAGCAGAAGCATGCAGAGACAGCAGGAACAAGGTCAGGTTTTATTCCAGGGATGGGGCCCAAGAGTGAATAGAATGGCAAAGATGGGTAAATCCAAAGAATGGATTATCCCCTGAGCAAAGCTTCTTCACATTTCCACAATGACACTGGGCAGGCAGTTCAGGGGACCAAGCTATTGTGGCTCCTCAGCCCCTGGAAAGTGCGAATGGTCCTCTTCTAGTCGTCCTCTGTTCTAAGCTTTGAAAGTATATGTTACTTGCTTATGTTACCTCTGGGATAAACTGCAGAAAATGGGATGAGGAGCATCCTGGTTAGGGGAAAGCAAATATACCTACCTACCTGAGACAACTAGAAAGGGGAAATTTGACTTTCAATAATTCTTAAACCAAATACCATCTGGGAAAGGGGAGGATTCTTGGGCATCAAATAAACACAGTCTGAGGCTCAGGGTTGAGCCTCTCATGGTTTCTTGTGAGGTGGGCTCTGTCTAAACTTGAAGTACGGACTTCACAGAACCTTCTAGAGCTAAGGGGTTGGACAGACAGGAGGATTTTGGAACTGACCCTAAAGCAACGCCTCCCTAACTGGAGACAAGAAATCTAGAGTCACAGTTGGGGAATCTGCAGGTCAACCTAATGCCACTGTCAGCACTGTACCCTGTTTCCCTAGGTAGAGTATCCATCCAACACATACTTAATGCCCAGGACTCTAGGACAAGGTTCTATGAGATAGGGATACCCAGCTATAATTCTCTAGGACAGAACAGTCCCTTTTGTATCTGTGAAATGTTTGCCACATACTTTTACTACTGAAGCTGATATTAATGGACAGAGGCTGTTAGGCCAGTGGATGGAGTGCTAACTCTGGAGTCAGGAAGACCCAAATTCATATCTAGCCTTAGAGACACTTATTAGCTGTGAGACCCCAGATAATCAATCAATAAACATTTTTAAATTGCCTACTATATGCCAAGCACTATGCTAAGTGCTGGGCATCTAAAAAGAGGTAAAAGACAGTCTCTGCCTTCAAAGTCACTAAACTCCTCTCTGCTTCAATTTCCTGAGGCAGAACTCTGTAAAGTGGGGATAATTATAACATCTATCTCCCAGGGTTGTTGTGAAGATCAAATGAATATTTGTAAAGCATTTTTCAAACCTTAAAGCTCTCTACAAAAGTTAGCTGAGTGGTGGCTGAGAATATTGAGAGTCAGGCCCAGAGAGATAAGGGTTCAAATCTGGCTTCAGATACTTCTTACCTCTGTGAGCCTGGGCAAGTCACTTAACCCCCATTGCCTAGCCCTTACTGTTCTTCTGTCTTAGAATCAAATTGATTCTAAGATGGAAGGTGAGAGTTTTAAAAAATAAAATAAATACATGTTAGCTAAAAGTAAAACAAAACAAAACAAAAAAAACCCTGTGGCCTGCCCGCATTAAAATTGGGAAACAAAGTGCTGGCCCTTATGCTACTCTGTCCTCTCAACCAGGATCCAGTGAGGGAGGTGGGCAGGACATGACCCTCAAAAAATGGTGAGAGGAAGAAGAAAAATATTCAGAAAACATCCTGCCCAATAAAAGAAGGGGAAAACCCAATCAAATCAGGCTTTGCCCGTCCTTCAAGTCCAGTAAGATGGGCCATCAGATCAAAGGGTTCTTCTAGAAGACAGAGATGGAATTCCAAACTTTCTGTGACTCATAGGGACATAGGATGGCCTGCCAAGAACTAAGTAAAGAGCAAGAGAATAAATTTATAACCCCTGGGACATTAATCCCCAAGATGTTGAGTAGGCAAAGCAAATTGTCTGGTAATCAAATTGGGAAGTGAGCTGAGAGCACCACTACTGTCCTAGTGTTGGACATGAGCCCAGATCCAGTCATCCCCTTAGCGTCTTCCCTAGAACCTTCCAAGTTAAGACTTGAAACCTTTCCAAGACTTTAGATGAGGGATGTGGGTGGGTGGGGGGTTTCTCCAGGGTCTTCATTCCCTTGAGATCATTACCCCCTACACCCCTGTTAAAATTCAGTGGCCTAGAGTAGTGATTTTCTTCATGATGGAATTTCTTGACACAAGAGCACCAGGGACAGGAGTTCTAAGAGAGGTCAGAGGATTCTACTCCATAGATTTGTAGATGAACCCCCATCTGAGGTACTCAAACTGTAGTCAGTCTTACTGTGGCTTTTGGCTTAATACACTGGACTGGCATAGTCTTTTCTACTGATGAATGTATCATAAGGATTGATTTACCTTCACATTTGACCATCCCAATCCCATTCCAGGAATGGCCTGATTCCAGTGTGGTTACTGAAAGGGTTCCTAGTTTCCCAACTTAAGTATTCCCCCATTCTGAATGAATCATTCAAGTTAGAGAATAATACCAAGGGGACAGGGGAACATCATTGTCCTAATACAAGAATGAGAGCAAGCAGGGATCCTACTAACTACCATCTCCCATTATAAACAGTCCTATGTGGCCAGTCAAGGAAGTAAAATGCAGCTGGCTTTATACTATTGACTATAGGGAACTGAATGACCCAAAGCCTTGGGTGCCCCTGACATCTTCCACATGATCACCATTAGTCAGAGGATGGCCACCAACTCAAAGAGAACAATATTCTTTTCAGTGTCTCTCAGAGCCAAGGACCAGTACCAATCTGCTTTCACTTGGCAGAGGAAGTAGTATACCTTTGCTGTCCTATCCCAGGGATTCCTAAACAGTTAGTTGTTCAACAGGTTATCAATGGGTTTGGTGAATGGTATCCAAGATCCCCTTGTCTCCTGGGATTATAGCCTAATTACATTAGATGACATTGCCTTGGAGATGCAGCAAGCAAAATTGCCCTCCTAAAACTTTGAAAGGGGATGACAGTGTTACTAACCCAGATAAAATCTAGGGATCTGCCGAGCAAGTTATGTTCCTAGGGACCCAATGGTATGGAGCTCGGCAAGATATACCTTAGCCAGTAAAGGATAAACTGTCATAATCTCCCCTAGGGAAACAAAGAGAGACTCAGTAATTAATTGATAGGACTCTTTGCTTACTAGTAATAGCACATTTCTTCCTGTGACCTTTTATTAAACTTTTGGGTTCAATGACTTGGCAGTTAGAGCTCTTTTCTTAGGAATGGAAATGCCAACAGGCCTGTGAGCAGGTCCAAAAAGTGATTAAACCTCCAAACATATGGGTCTCCAAGGTTTGGACAATGGCCTTGGCAGCAGGAAATAACATTGTAATAGCTATGTCACAGGCAACTTGAGTAACAGTTGCTGTAAGAATTTGTCAGAGGACCAGTGAGTACTTAGTGATTCTAAAACTCCTGAAGCAGGGCAAGAGCTTTAACTGTCAAATGAAAGTATACCTAGAAGTATCTGATCTACACAAAAAGTAGCTATTATCCCAATTGTTGTTATTGTTGAGCTGTTTTTAGTTGTTTTTGTGACCCCATTTGGGGACTTTTTGGCAAAGAAAAATACTGGAGGGGTTTTCCACTTCCTCATCATTTTATAAATATAGAGATTGAAGCAAGCAAGATTTAGTGCTTTACTCAGAGCCACACAGTTCATAAGTCTCTGAGGTCAGATTTGAATTTAGGAAGAAGAATCTTCTTGACTCCAGACCTGACTGTATGCCACCCAGCTACCCATTATCCCAACTAAGGAATATGAAAATAACCCACCTTTCTCACTGAACCCACCACTGACAGAATGGGGATGGACCACAAATGGAAGATCTTCCCAATGACACAAAGGTATGATTTACCAATGGTAGTGTGATTATGACATGGAAAAACACATTGGGCCACAACAGCAATCTGAATACAGGCAGGGGGTAGTCCTCACCCTTTATGGAAACTCTTAATCTGCCCAGGAGAAGGAGAAGGGTACCTCTATCTATCAATCATAGACATTGTATCACATAGATAAGTAGATCTATTTACAGATTCTTAGGAAATAATAAATAGATTTGATGGGTGATCAAGCCTGTGGCAGTGAGATGGGAGAAGTGTAAAAAAAAAATCCCAGTTTAGAGATGCCAGCTCTGGACCTGAATTGCCTCTTTTAGCAATTTTTCTCCCTTAAAAACCTTTACTTCAATCTTAGAATCCATACTGTGTATTGGTTCCAAGGCAGAGGAATAGTAATGGCTAGGCAATGGAAGAATATAAAAATTAGGTTTTTATGCTAATATGAAAGTTCTAAAGTGTAATATTGTGGTCAACGATCCATGAAGCCAGCAGTCCTAAGGAGGTAACATCTATCAAAATGACTTTTGACATGGGCTAAGATAGGACTCTTCTAGGACTCAGTTTCCCTAGTCCCCAATATGACTCTCTCTCTCTCTCAAATCCTTACTTTCTGTCTTAGTATTAGTTCCAAGGAAAAAGATTGGAAAGAGCTAGGAAATTGAGGTTAAGTGACTTGCCCAGAGACACATAGCTAGGAAGTGTCTGAGATTGGATTTGAACCCAGGTCCTCCTAGCCCCAGGCCTGGCACTGTATCCACTCTGCTATCTATCTGGCCCTGATATTTCCTCTTAAATGGAAAATTTTCCCACCTGACTAATTTTACTTTATTTTTTAAAAAACCCTTACCTTCCTTCTTAGAATTAATACTGTGAACTGCTTCTTAGAATTAATACTGTGAACTGCTTCTAAGGCAGAAGAGCAGTAGGGCTAGGCAATGGGGGTGAGGTGACTTGCCCAGAGTCACGCAGCTAGGAAGTGTCTGAGGCGAGACTTGAACCTAGGACCTCCCTGTCTCTAGGTCTGGCTCTCAATCCACTGAGCCACCTAGCTGCCCCCTACCACCTGACTAATTTTAATCCTGATTGTGACATTCTGTCAATACATCCAGTTACCTATATGACTCCTACTTGGAAGTGATAACAGTCTAGGAGACTATTTTCCCCTTAGTATAGCTCTGTCCCTGTTTTTCCTATTATAGCAAAATTTCTAAAATCATGGCAGGTGTTTAGTAGAAGATATCTGGGCCATCATCCAGAGCCAAAGAATCCAATTTTTATTGTGATAGAATAGAGTTGGAGGTCTCACCATGCCCAGCCTGTGGCAGAAGACCCCATTTGGATAAACAACAGTTTGTTTTGGAGATTTTTGATGGCTAATTAGTATAAGTGATTAACAAGACAAAATGTTCAGAGAATGTCAAAACATGTTATAATATTTTGGTAATATTTGATAAGAATTAGTAAATTCTAGTACAGAGTCAAGACAAGATACATTATTATAAAGAAATTTAATTCCTCTTATAGCTCCTAGTCCACAACCATCATACTATCTTTGGGAGGTATAGAAAAGATAATAAATAATGGAGACACCAGGGATGTTATAATAAATCTAAATGATTGTGGGTACACACATTGGAGTTTAGGAGAGACAGGACCAGGACAGGGAGACCAGAACAGCTAAGCTGCTGCTAACTGACAAAATGGCTGTTGATCAACTGTCACCACTGGGCCAGAGGCTTTGAATCCAACAGGCAAGGTAAAAGGTTTTAACAGGCTTTAATTATATTTAACTAAAATAGAGGTGGGAAAGGGATTTCTATACTCGAAACCTAAAGGGTAAAACCACAGGGCAAGGGGAAGACTTATTCTACTCTAATCTAGTGATCTAAGCAGGCAGGGCCCAAGGAGCTGTGCAGTCTCTGGGAAGCTGATTCAAGCCTGGTACCAGCCAGACTTGAACAGCACAGCTATGGATCAGAGGGGTGGCTTTGAGGGTTCTCACGGTTTTCCAAAGAGGTTCACAGGATGCCAAAATCCTAGGTGGTCCAAGATGCCAAGTAGAGTCAGTGAACTTGAGGTGCTGTCCACCAGGTCTCAAACTCCTCCTCTGCTTGGTTCTGCTCTGTAGGTCTTCTCTTGCTGGAAATCCACCTCCAATCAGGATCCCAAGGAAATCAGGAATCAGGGTCTGAGATCTCCCTGGGCTGGCAACAGTTTACCCCCCACTAATGGAGTCTCTCTCTCAGGGCACAAGGCACCTACTTCCTCCTCCTTCATTCCATCATAGAATGCTCCAGCCTTCCTGCTAGGTCAACCTTAATACTTAATTACTAACTAATCTTCCTCACAACAGTTGAGATAAGTCAGAAGAACCTGTCTTTGGTCACAAGCCTCTGAGGAGCCTTTAGTGGGTGTAACTCTTCACAGGATCACATCACACCTGGACAAGCTGAGGTTGTTTTCCTATTAGCTCATTAGGCCACCTCCCAAATGAGCACAGTTTATTTCCTGCTGCATGAGTTTCAGCTTCCCCAGATAACTGCACAGACCTGAAGTTTTTATTCCTCCAAAAGAAGCTCTTCATCTAGTTAGTTGCTAAAATATTCTAATACACTAAACTTTATCCTTTCTACTAATATGGTTAATGTTCTTTTGTTGTTATTGATATCTTACACACAATTAGTTTAATAACCAGGTCTAACTTTCTAAAAATCATTTTTGCAGTTACCTATCTAAAAGGATTATATATGATCACTTGGTTTATGATCAATTATATAAAATCAATAAAGGTAATTTCCTTTCAACTCAATATGAAAGCTTTATCTCATAGGCTAGAACTAGAATACATCTAAGTTAATAATATGTAGGTGTATAAGATATGAGATATTCAACTTGAAATAATAATCCCTTCTATATCTTAAAAAACCAAATAGATGAGTATTTGGGCTTGCCATCTGCCTATTATGAATTATATTACATATTCATGGATAAGATTAGGTCTTTGAAATATCTCAAAATGATATGGGAATAATTACACAGTGATGTAAGAATTTATGAAACTAGGATATAAATCTATTTCTTAGTGATGCCAAATCATAAATATTTTCTGTTTTGTTAAAGAATGTCAGAAGACAGGAGGTCCTAGGTTCAAATCTAATACTTCCTAGCTGTGTGACCCTGGACAAGTCACTTAACCCCCATTAACTAGCCCTTACTGCTCTTCTGCCTTGGAACCAATACACAATATTGATTCTAAGATAGAAAGATGAGGGTTAAAAAAAAAAGAACTTCAGAGCAATTAGTTATCTATTAAGTGGTAGGATTTATGTCTTATATTGTGTTGTCTCAAAGAGACATCCAATCTTATTTCTATTTCCTATTTGGTGTGGGATTAACACTTATAAAGAGAGCATGATCTGAAATTCAAGTAAATTACACAAGGGCTTAAAGAAGATTTGAGAGTAGTGGTCTATGTGGGTGTGTTATCTACTTCATTGGACATGATTAGTAACGGAACATGTTTTACTATATACAGCTCATTTGATACAATTCGAAATCATTTACCTAGTCTTACTTACACATCCCTCAGAATTGTCCCAGATCACTATATTGCTAAAAGTAGCTAAGTCTTTTACAGTTGATCATTCCACAGAATTATTGTTACTATGTACAATGTTCTCCTGGTTCTGCTCATTTCACTCTGCATCGGTTCACATAGGTCTTTCCAGCTCTTTCTAAAATCATCCTGTTCATCATTTCTTATAGCACAGTAGTCTTCCATTACCATCATTTACCACAATTTGTTCAGCCATCCCCCAATTGATGGACATCCCTTTAATTTCCAATTCTTTGCCACCACAAAAAGGACTGCTATAAATATTTTTGTACAAGTAGGTCCTTTCCCCTTTTTTAAAATCAGGGTTTTTTGCACTGCTATTTTCAGAGCTAGTTCTAGGCATTTGGAAGTTTTCAATGCTTTCAAGGTAGTGTGCTCTGTGGAAAGGTCCTCTGGTCCTTATCCATGAGGAAAACTGATATTGAATGGTATTATTTATTTATTTTTAATCATATTATTTATTAGTAATATTTCTATATGAAACCATTCGTTTCCTTAAACCTGAGTTTTGAAAGTTAGGCAGAAGTAGTCTACTTTTCTAAAGCTCAAGTAATTTATTCTCAGGCCCCAAGACATCCAATATGTCTGGGACCTTTTGGCCTTTATTTGTTAAAAGCTTTCAAAGAATAAAAGCCCATCTATATCTATAAATCTAGAAACAAGGACACCTACCCTAAGACATCTGGAAGCAGGGCAGGTCAATCAAGTTTCTCTAAACTTAAATGAAGCTGTAAGAATTCACCCACCTGAAGAATGATGAAGCAATGGAGGAGTAGTTGAGATCTCTAAATCCACTTCCTCTTCAAAATATTTACTAATTGGGACTGCCAGGGTGGTCCAAAGGATAAACCATCAGGCCAGTCAGGAAGAAGATATTTCTTCTTATAAAAAGAGAGGATCAGAGCTTATGGGGCATCTTTCTGCATAAGAGAGAAAGGTAATGGACCCATCTTTTATTAATAAATTGCATACTCCACTTAATAAACCATGTTATTCTCAGGGAAATGGTTTCGCATTATTTATTGGCTAAATGGGTGCTATACCCAGGGAAGACGTGATCCCTTAGGATCCCTGATAATCAATTTTGCTCCTCCAGGTCTCTGGTTCCTTAGAACTGGAAGTTGGACTGCTCTCAGGGTTTTTACTTCCTCTTGCTAATGATGCTCCTCCTGGTCCTCAGAAGTAAGTATTGACAAGGGATGGACAAACAGTTGTTCATCAGGGCTTCATTCTCTCTTGACTGAAAGTATTTATCCCTGATTTTGAAATATGACCCAGAAGTGGATATAGGCAATGGTGTTGCCAAACAGCATCCAGTTCTATGTTTAGTAGTAGCACAGGGGACCCCCAGAGTCTCTTTCCAGGTTCTTTGTTTCTGGCTTGGGAGCTCCTAAAGCTGTTGCTGCTTCTGTTGCTACCAAGTAGTCCCATCACTGGTATTTCATCCACATGGACTCCAGACCAGTCTTCTTCCTTGTCACAGATTTCTCTTTCCAAACTAATAAGTTGTCTTGCTCTGAAAGAGTGTCTCAATCTGAACATTTGTTGGCTCTGTCATCCCAAAAGTTGATTTGAAGTATTATTTTTAAGTTATTTGGAAGGGGCAGCTGGGTGACTCTGTGGATTGAAAGTCAAGTATAGAGACAGGAGGTCCTAGGTTCAAATATGGCCTCAGGTACTTCCTACCTGTGTGACCCTGGGTAAGTCATTTAACCCCTATTACCTAGTCCCCCTGCTCTTCTGCCTTGGAACCAATATATAATATTGATTCTAAAACAAAACTTAAGGGTTTGGGGTTTTTTTTTATAGGCTATCTGGAGGGAAATATTGAGAGAACTCTTGAATACTTTCTCTACTCTGCCATCTTGCCTCTGGCCCCCATAAGTCCATACAAAATTTTCTTTAGCCATTCCTCAATTTATGGGTATCCTCTTAATCTCCAATTATTTGCCACTACAAAGAGAGCTGCTATAAATATTTTAGAACAAATTGGTTCCTTTCCATTTTCCCTGATCATCTTGGGGAAAAGACCCAGGAGTATTGCTAGGTCAAAGGGCATATATAATTTTATAACTCTTTGGGCATAATTTCAAATTGCTCTCCAAAATAGTTGAATCTAAGGAAGTTAAATTTGTTCTGTATTATTTAATAATTTATTCCATTCTGTAATTGAACCTATTCTGTAGGATTGCTCTCTGGAAAACCTGCTTGCTGTCTCTAAGCTTAACTTCAGGCTATCTCACCAAAAGATATGTCTTCCTACCTCTCTGTTCTTCTGCAATTAAAAGGAGATTTGAAAAATGCTGGGAGACAATAAGAAAATAGGTACATTATTCATAGCATCTGTTTTTGTGGTGGCAAAAATTTGGAAATTAAACTCAGGGATTATATGAAAATAATTACAAAATACTTCACACGAATATAGATCTGAACAACTGGAGAAATATTAATTGCTAATGAGTGGGCCAAACCAAAATAATAAAAATTATAATTTTATCTTAATTAATTAATTAATTGATTAATTTAGTGCAATCAAACTCCCAAAGAATAACTCTTTAGAGCTCAAAGAAAAAGTAACAAAATTCATCAGGAAGAATAAGAGGTCAAGAATATGAAGGAAATTCATGAGAAAAAAAAAGTTAAGGAAAGTGTCCTACCAGATTCAGATTTCAAACTGTATTACAAAGTGCTAATCATCAAAACAACTTGGTACTGGCTAAGAAATAGAGTAATGGATCAGTGGAATAGATTAGGTACATAATACACAGTAATAAATAGCCATAGTAATCTAATATTTGGTAAAACCAAAGATCTAAACTTTGAGGGTAAGAATTCATCATCTGATAAAAATTACTGGGAAAAATTGGAAAAGAGATTGGCACAAACTAGTCAGAGACCAATATCTCCCACAGTTCATTAAGATATGGTCAAAATTGATAAATGATTTAGATAGAAATCATAAATAAATTAGGAGGGGAGCATGAAAAAATGTAACTGTGAGAATTATGGGTAAATGAAGAATTTATGACCAAAAAAGAGATAAAGATTACTGGAAGTAAAATAGATAATTTTGATTACATGAAAAAGCTTTTGTACAGAGCCATGCCATTTTGTGCAGAGGCTGTGGCCCTCAGTTGCCCTAAATCTTCCTTTGACTTCCTGCTTCAAGTGGAGCCCAGGGAGTCTCAGGCACTATAATGTTCCAGACTGTGCAGACAAATGGAACTGAATCTTTTAGCAAAACATGAGAACTAAGTTTATATGAATTATAACAAAAACCTCAGGAGGCAATAACTGATGACCTGAAATTGTAGTATCACCTAGAAATCTACATAGTGATTTATTGTGCCCAATATGTTTGGATATGTTGAATAATAATATGATCACAAAAGAGTGTTTGCAGCACTTCTGTGCACTCTATCATCACAGCCCTCAGAAGTAGAAATAAAGAATGTCTTACTTGGAGGCAGGTAGGTGGCTCAGTGGATTAAGTGCCAGGACCAGAGATGGGAATGTTCAATTGAAAACTGTTCTCAGTTACTTCCTAGCTGTATGACCTTGGAAAAGTCACTTAAACTTCAATGCCTAGCCCTTCAGCCTTGGAGCTAAAAGCAGTATTAATTCTAAGACAAAAGGAAGGGTTTTAAAAAGAAAAAAAGAATGACCTATTCACTGAGAAAAGTTATTTTTCAAACGATTACTAAGGCCAGATCCAAACTTTGATGCTCCCATTAGTAAAATTTATCCTAGTCATTACGAATATCAGCAAACATACTAATCATAAATTTTCAATCACAATATTGGAGAGAGACTGTAGATATAAATTATGAATAGGCTGCTGCAAGTCAAGAATCAACAGAAAGAAAATGACAGTGGAAGAGATAAAGGGGACAGTCCAAATTGTAGCAATGCATCAACAATCAATAGTCAAGAAGCAGGACCTAGTAACAAAAGGACCAAAACATCTGATGATTCTGGATTAGAACTTGATTACAGCAATATCATTGTGGCAACAGATCCAGTAATGGATGGTGCTAGTGAAATTGAATTAGTTCTCAGGCCTCATCCCACTTTTATGGAGAAAGATGACAGTGCATAGACAAGAAATGGAAAGATTTCAGGCAATGCTGCTATTAAGGACTTATACAAGTACCTAGCTATGAAATTCCCTTTAGAAGAGCTTCAGAGCAAGGGAGACTCAAACCAGTTGAACAATAATGAGGCAGCAAGTAAGAAGCAGTACACAGTTTACATTGGTCAAGCCAATGGACAGTTCAATGTATTAAATGGTTCCTTTTCCTTGGAAATGGTCAGAGAGAAATACTGGAAAGGGAACAAACCCATTGAACTTTACTATGTGCCTACAAAGAAGCACAAAGAAGGTTTGGAAAGATGGCTTGGAAAAGGAACTTTTTTTATACCTCTGATTCCTTTAATATTTTTTTTAAACCCTTAACTTCTGTGTATTGGTTCTTAGGTGGAAGAGTGGTAAGGGTGGGCAATGGGGGTCAAGTGACTTGCCCAGGGTCACACAGCTGGGAAATGTCTGAGGCCGGATTTGAACCTAGGACCCCCCCCCCCCCCCCCCGTCTCTAGGCCTGACTCTCAATCCACTGAGCTACCCAGCTGCCCCTGATTCCTTTAATATTAAAGATGCACTATTATTGTTTTCATGGTGAAAAATAACGTATTTTGCATAAACAAAACTAGTGTACCCAAAATTAGAAGTAAAATAGGAAATTGGGCAAAAACTTTGCAGCAAGTTTCTTTGATAAAGGTATCATTTCTCAGATATATAGGGAACTGAGCCAAATTTATAAAAATAAGAACCATTCCCCAGGAGATAAATGTTCAAAGGATATGAACAGGTAATTTTCAAAAGAAGAAATCAAAGCTATCAATAATAACATGAAAAAATGCTATAAATCCCTATTGATTTGAGAAATTCAAACTAAAACAACTCTGAGTTATCACCTCATATCTATCAGGTTGGCTAACATGACAAAAAAAGAAAGTGATAAATTAAGGGGATGTGGAAAAAATGGGACATATTCACTGCTGATAGAGTTATGAACTAATCCAACCATTGTGGAGAACAATTTGGAACTACACAGGCTATAAAATTGTGCATATACTTTCTCCTGGAAATACCATTACTAGGTCTATATCCCAAAGATATCAAAGAAAAAGGGAAAGAATTTATTTGTACAAAAATTGCTATAGCAGCTCTTTTTGTGGCGGCAAAGAACCTGAATTTGGGAACATGGCCAACAATTGGGAATTGACTGAACAAATTTTGAAAGATGATTGTGATGGAATACTATTGTGCTATAAGAATCAATAAGCAGGGTGGTTTTGGAAAAACCTGGGAAGACTTATATAAGTCCATTAATGTCAACACCATCATTGTAACCAGAATCACTCACATCACATTCAGTGTGTCCTTGCTATATATACATCACTGGACTGAATTCTGAGGATGCAAGGATGACCTCAAAGTTGAAACCACATGATATGCCTACCTTTCAGGGTGTGGTGAACAATACATTGAACACAATAACAGCAATATTGTAAGGATGATCAACTGTGAAAAACTTAGCTACTCAGATCAAAACAACAATCCAAGACAATTCCAAAGTATCTAGGATGAAAGATTCTTTAGACCTCCAGAGAGAACTGATGAACTCTGAAAGCAGAATGAAGGATACTTTTTTCCACTTTCTTTATTTTTATAGTTTATTTTGCCTGTATTTTCTTAACAACATGGCTAATATGGAAATATGTCTGGCATGACTTTATATGTATAATTGACATCAAATTATCTTTTCAAAGAGAGGGGAAGAGCAGAAGGGAGAAAGCAAATTTGGAACAGAAAACTTTTTAAAATGCGTAGTAAATGTTTTTAAAGGACATAATTGGTATTTAATGACATAAAAGTAATTAGTTTTTAAATATATGCATGTGATAGGACTGTCCTATAAGAAATGAAGGAGGAAATTTTTTCAGAGAGACCTCAGAAGGCCTATATGAACTATTTCAAAGTGAAGTGAACAGAACCAGAACAATTTATATAGTAATGACAATAATGTAAAGACAAACAACTTGGCCTAGACAAAAAAGGGGATATCCTAAGTATATTAAAAGAATATGGAACACATTACTTAATAGATTTGTGAATAGGAGAAGAATTTGTGAATAAACAAGAGACAATGAGCTTTGTGAGATGTAAAATGGTTAATTTCAATTACATTAAATGTAAAAGGTTTACTACAAATATAAGATTTAAATTAATATCCAATACTCCAAGCATTATATTTTATAAAGTTTATTAATAACCACTTGAAGTAAAGGAATAAAAAGGTAATTATCTAAAATATAAGCTTTCATAAGTAGATTCTCCTGCCACTCACCTCACACCACCTCCACCAAATGGGATCACAAGAAAAGAGAGAGAGGCGGGGCTACGCAAAATTTATATCCTGCCTACCACCATAATGTGAGAAGGAACACGAGATGCTGGGAATTGTAGTTGTGGGTTTCAGATTCCAATTACACAATGCCCCTGTGATTCCCATGCAAAATGAGCATGTAGAAATCTCCCAGATTTACATGCCTAATTTCCACATGGAATCAATACACATAACCAACTTACATCTCTAAAGATCTTCAACTAGAGGTACATACAATATTGCACTTTCTAAGGCGAAATTACAATAATTTGGGGATAAAAGGGAAATAAAAGAGAAAGAGACAAAGCTGATGATTGCTAAGTGCATTGACAAAAAAACAGTTAGGGGGCAGTCCCCTTTGGCACAAGAGTGTACATTCAAAATAAATGGATTTGCCCTCACATAGTTCAACTTCACTACCTCCCAAAGTTCATTCTGGATTTTTTGGTATAAGATTTCTGCAGGCATCTCCATGGCGCCTTCTCCAAACTGGATCACAGGAAGAGAGAGTGAGAGGTGAGGCTACACAAAATTTATAACCTGCCTACATCAGCACATAACGTAAGAAGGAACATTCCCAAAATTCCCTTTAATCTCTCCTGTGCCTCCATGTTTGATTGTTGTTATTGTTTTATGGTTGGCTATAACTCCGCCCTCTCATTTTTTTTGGTTCCTGAGAGTGAGCTGGTTAGTACCTTTTAGTTAGTCTCTTTTGTTAATTTATTATTAATAAAATATTTATAAATTTAATATTTAGTATTTGGGTATATTGATTTTAAGCTCCACAGCACATAGGCTAAGCCTATCTCTTAACTATTAGGCTGAGGGTCTTGTGGCAGAATTAGGATTGATTAACTTTATTAAGTGCCTACTATGTACTAGATACTTAGAAGTGCCAGGAATACAGAGAAAGGCATGCCAGTCCCTGCTTTCAAGGAGCTCACAATCTAAAGGGGAAAGATAATGTATAGAAGATGCTGAAAGATGGTGGAGGTGGAGGGAGGTTTCCCCAGCACAGGATCATAAGTCCTTGGCCTGAGAAATGATCTGAGGAGGTTGAGTTTCTGGGTTGATTTTATCTTTGTGTTAATCTTGCTGTTTCTCAGGGTCCACAGACAGTTCACAGAGAACCATGTTCCCCACAGACCCTCTAGGGGAGATTCAACTTGGTCTTGGTTTAAAAAAAAGAAACAAAACAGTTGATTCCCAATCCTTCCCCTGCCTTTCCAGCTCTGAAATCTAAAGAGAACAATGTTCTTTATGCCCAGGAATGTGCTGGGGTCCCTAATTCTCTCCTTCCCTGTACTAGAGTCCAATCTTTCTTGGCACAACAATCTAGAATTTGGAAACCTTGGAGGGAAAGGAGAAGGGGGTTCACCTCCAGCTTGCTGCCCTTCCTCCTCCACAGGGCAGCAAGAACTCCCAGTATCCTCCTCTCTAGGTCTTAACAAAGGCTATTGAGAGGGTAACCCTGGACAATGCTGGAAGGAAGAAAATCTCACAGAGTACAGAGTTCTTTATTTCCACTTTGGTTCCTGACACTTGAGTCCATGGAGAAGTATGTCTGGGGTAGAGCCAAGATGGAAGCCAAGGCTTCTAGGGATGCCCACAGGCTCAGAACTGCCCCTTCCCACACTCCTACCCAAGTGATCCAAATGCAGAAGACTAAAACAGAAGATGCTAAAAAAAAACCCCAGGGGGAAGGGGGAACAATAAATGGAGGCAATGGGGACCCCTGAGAAAAGGGTGGAGGAAGGGAAACAGCAAGCACAGGGCTCAAGGGCAGCCTGTCTTTGTCCTTCCTTGCCCCTTCTCTGGTCCAGCCCAGGTCAGGTCATGTCCCTGCATCACTCAATCCACATTTTGGGGCTTGGGCCAGAACTGAAGAGTCAGTGTCCTATCAGCTGCAGCATCTGTTGAGGATCCACCAGTTTTTTTTCCCGAGGCTTCCCAGCTGCCTGGCCCTGAGCCACCTCTTCTGCATCCAGCTTCTCCCAGTCCTCAAAGGAGACAGGCTGGACTCCTGGGGTAGGGGTAAAAAAAAAGAGAGGACCCAGGTCAACCCTGCCAGAACTGCCCCAATGATCCACTTCCACATTTCCTTTCTGCCTCTGCTCCCTCATACCAGCCTGTGCAGAACAGAATCTCCCACCCACCTGCCCCAAATAACTATTTCTGCTTCTCCCAGCTCCAGCCCTGTCCTCTACTCCTCTCCTACCTCTCTTAGTCAAGAGTTGCTTTTGCTTGAACCTCTTATGTGCTATTTATGTCTCAAATCCTTCAATTCTACTACTTAACCCAAGGTGCATGGGAGATGGGTCAGTCAACAAGCATCTGTAAAATGCCTACTATGTACAGCCACTATGCTAACACAAATACAAGCAGAAAGACATCCCCAATCCTCAAAGAGGTTACATTCTAATGGAGGAAGATGACACAGAAAAGGAAGCATATTTTCTCCAAATCTTCTATGTTACCAGTGGCTCTCTAATATTTATTAAATTTTGCTTTGGCTGTTTCAGCTAACCACAAAGTATCTCTATCTCTTCCTCTTCCTACATCCAGCTGTTTTTCTTTCTCTCTTTTATATTGACCTTTGCCTTCATCTGTGTCTACCTCCATTTCATTCCACAATGCCTCTCTGGTAAAAAAAAATTATACAACCTTTCTCTCTTCCTTCCTTATGAAAAATAGCTTTATATAAATATTTCTTTCTATATCCCCAATATTTCCCAAGGTATCCATTTCCCTCCTCCTACCAGAGAGCCAAGTCTTATATCAAAGAAAAGAAAGAGAAAAAACAGCTCAGGAAAAATAAGCAATACATCATCAAGGACCTAGATCAGATGGGAAGGAAATACTTTCTCATGTCTCTCTCTCACTTTTAAACCACCACCTTCAAACACACCTGGCGCCCCCAACACAAGAACCTCACTTTTGGCGCTAACTCTAATCTTGGGATCAAAGGGTATGAACTGAATGGCTCTTTTAACTAACACTGCTTAGCACTGGTCCACATGGCACATCCTCCATTGCCCCTGTGGGCACTGCTTGGGCATTCCTACCCAAGCCCTGCAGGAAATAAGAACCCACAATGAAAAGGGCTGAGTGGAATGTGTGGGCAAATGAGATGACCACAGCACATCTCACCTAAGACCTAGGTGCAGACTTAAGCCTCACAACCAGAACCAGTAAAAGGAGCTGGCTGTCAGTGTTTCATACCTCATCCTCCCCACTGAGGATGTCCCAGAGCACCCAGAAAAAGTGAAGAGCTTCTATAAATAGGGAGAGAAGGGGAAGGCTGAGGTCCCTCTCTCTATACTCACCTCCAGTCTCAGGGTAGCCAAGTGCATCCTATCTGGAGAGGGTGGTACCTTCTAAGGACTGTATAAAAAGCAGAAGCCCCAGACTCGTCGAGATGTTCTGAGATCTTCTTATGGGCATGCAAGGAAGGTTTTTTCCTTCATTGGAGTTTTAGAAATCATGGGGACTTCTCCTTTGATTTAGATGTTTCCCTATGAAGCACAGGGAAAGGCTTAGATGATGGCTCAGGCATACTGAGTAACTGAGAACATCACTTTGAATTAGACACTCAGCTCTGATGACCCTACGAGGAGCCACACTCTAATACTTCTGCCCATCAGAAAGCAGCAATATACAGTGGTACAGAGGGTTAAAACACAACTTTTAGCAAAGCTGGCCCTTAAAAGGCATTTGTTCAGGCATGAGTCAGAATCCTCCTCCTCCCTCCCCTGACCTTATACTCATCACCAAGATCCCTTGATCTTTCCTTGGCTTTATCTCTCAAATATACTCTCCCCCTTTCCTTTCTCACTTGTCACAACCCCAGTTTAAACTTTGTCCATTAACTACTGAGATGATTGTAATAGTCTGGTAAAGGTTGTCCATGATTTCCCCTCCTCTCAATTCCTTCCCCAACTACTCTATACACTGTTGCCAGATTAGTGTTCCCAAATGCACAGATCTGATGAAAAGCTTCAGTGGCTTCATTACTGCCCACAGAGTTGAGTCCCAAACCCCTGATTCTGGCATTCAGGACCTTCCATCATCTGGCTCCTGCCTGCCTCCCTAACTTTCTCTTCCACTGTACCTCCATGTGAATTTCCTTCTACAAACTGGCCTGTTCAAGAGATCCCACAAAACAAACAACATGAAATAGGCTCAAGAGCACTAATCTACATGTGGAAAAGACACATGCACATCCCTATCAGCTGGAATGGATGATATTATCTGAAGTCTCTTCCAGCTCTGACTTCCTATGACCCTAAGTCATGGATACCACTCATAACTGCTTTTTGACATTCCCCCAGTTAGAATGCCCTCCCCAACTTCTTCACTTATCTAAGTCCTATCTATCTTTCAAAGCCCACATGAAGCTCCACCTTCTCTGTTCAGTCCATCCCAGCCCCGAGTAATTTCTCTCTCCTTTTTCTGAATTACATTTATTGTCTGCGCCATTCATCTGACACAATACATTCTGCCTTGAGGTATCATTATCTTTTTTAATTATTAGGGAGGGCCAATATATAAAATTAATTTTTACTTTTCATCCATGTTTTTCATTTATAATATATCCTGGGGGGGGGGGCAGCTAGGTGGCTCAATGGATAGAGAGCCAGGTCTGGAGATGGGAGGTCCTGGATTCAAAATCTAGCCTCAGGTACTTCCAAGCTGTGTGATCTTGGGCAAGTCACTTGACTCTCATTGCTTAAATCCTTACAACTCTTCTGCCTTGGAACCAATACTTAGTATTGATTCTAAGTAAGGATTTTTAAAAAATTAACAATAACACATATTGTATTTTCTATTAAACTGAGCTCCACAAGGCATGTCCTGTCTCTTTTTTCATTACAGTGACTGAACACTCATAGACTGTAATGCCAAGCTGGTGACCTCTGAATTTGTTTTTTGTTTTTAAACTCTTACCTTCTGTCTTAGAATCAATACTATATATTGGTTGTAAGGCAGAAGAATGGTAAGGGCTAGGTAAATTGGGTAAAGTGATTTACTCAGGGTCATAGAGCTAGGAAGTAAATGAGGCCAGTTTTGAATCCAGGACCTCCCACCTCCAGGTCAGGTTCTCTATCCATTGAGCCACCTAGCTTCCTCTCTGTATTTGTTAAAGATCTAAAAATAAGGTACTTTGGGTAGATTTATTTTTGTCCAAACCATAAGGTACTTTGGGTAGATTTTTTTTGGCTAAATCTTATGATTTCATTGTTATTGGTCCCAGTGTAAAAACTTCCTGCAATTTATAGGCTTAGAGAACTGTCTCTGGACAAGTTAAGATCCTCAGTGTGGATCAAAAGCAAAACTCAAATGCAGGTCCTCCTGACTCAGAAGCCACCTCTCCAAGCATTTCACTAGGCTGGCCTAATCTTAAATTTGCCTTAATTTCTGGCTCCATCTCATGTCCTATCTCCCTGACTGGAGAGGGATCCTATCTTATATCTCTGTGTTGCTTGGCAGTTAACACCATGCCCTACAAAGTAATAGTCATGATTCCCCAAACTGAGCTTTCTCCATCCCCTGCCACAACCCAGAGTTTTGACTTTCTCCTTCAAACTGGGGCTCATAAGGGCTCTGAGCCAAAAAATCCATACTTGATTAAAAAGCCCAAATGCAAGGGGCAGATTTGGTGTCTGGCTGACTCATCCTGATTCCCCCAAACTCTAGCCTTTTTCTTGTGGCTGCTTTCATTGTCTGCCCCTTCTCACACAGTCAAGACTCCCCTATTTAACACCAGGGAAAGCTGTAAACACTGACAATGACTATGATAGAAGTGAAAACTATAAATTGTAAAATATTAATCCCAACAAGTTATAGATGTTGCTTGTCCTTTGTATCTAATTACTATATCACTTCCAGTCTTTATGCATGCTATTAGATATGTTTTTGTTTTTTTTCTATGTTTATGTGACTATAGTAATAAATTCTGCTTGTTTGTGTAAAAAAAAATTGGAACCAAAATGTAGACCATAATTCACTTTCTCTAGGTCTGATGAATCCTCGACTGACAATCTGGATCTCCTCAGCATTCACACATTTTATTTCAACCATTAATTTGTTTTTTCCCCCTGGGTTCTTTGGTAAGGGGTCCTAAGGTATGTGTATTTATTCCCCTGTTTTCCAAAATATACTTAAAGGCCCTTAAGGGCATGGATTGGGTCAGCTGTTTTATCCATATATGCTCAGAGCACAGTATGGGGCTTCTTTCTAGACCTTTAATTATGCCACATTAGACATAGCTTTACTGATTCTATTTCTCCACCTCCCTCCCTTCTTCTGCCAGCAGGGAGCTGGCCCTGAGGCTCAAGGGGAACAGGCAGCCTTGGGGCTCTGCTCACCAAGGCCAATGACTTCAGCATAAAAATCTCAGTCTTCACCTACAAAGATGAACCAGAAAAACATCCTGGGGGTGTGTGTATGGAGGAGTCAGGGAGCAACATGGTTTTAGTAGAAAGAGCAATGGCCTGGGAATAAGGAGACATGGGTTCTATTTTCAGCTAATTTTGTGACATTGAGTTATTCCTTTCACTTCTTTAGGTTCATCTATAAAATGAAGGTGCCAGATTAGATGGTCTCTTGAAGTTTTAATACTCTATGATCTTAAAAATAGGGACTATAGTGAAAAGATAGAGAAATAGAATTAGAATGATGGGTGGTTAGGGGCAATTCTGATATGAAGAGAAGGATGCTTGGAACTGGAATTGATTGCAGGAAGAACTAGGATGGTTGAAGAAAAAAGATAGGCTAAATTAGGAAACCTCTCTCTTATGTTGGCCAGAAGCAGGGGATAGGTGGGAATACCTAGCTCCTAGAGACCAGGGACAATCTGTAGTGGTCCAAGATGGTTGGAGAAAATGGGGAGTATATGAGAGGGATCTATAGAAATAGGATTTATTAGTCCTTCCCCTTTTCCCTCCCTATATCAAAAAGGCCTTATGTCTCTCAACCACATATTGATTCCATCTTTTCTCTCTCTCTGTATCTCTTCCTCCTTCCCTACTAAAGATCCTGTGTCACTGCCACATATTGATTCCCATCTCTTTCCCTGGGTCTGTTTCTCTCCCTCTCACTCTTATATTTTACCTCCACACATTCATTCATATCTCTCTTGTTCCTAATCTCCCTGTCCCCTTATATTCATTCAATTCACTCATTCCTGTGTCTTATTTTCTATCTTCCTCTCCTAGTTGTTCCACACATTTTCTCTCCATAGTATTTCAATCTCTCACTCCTTCCCCCACAGGGTCCTTAGCTTAGTAGTGAAGCAGGTTGAGCACTAGGCTCCAAGTCTGAAAAACCTAAGTTCAAATCTGGCCTCAGCACTTCCCATCTGGATGACCCTGGGCAAATCACTTTACTTCTGTTTGCCTCATATGTAAAATGGGGAGGATAATAGTACCTACTTCCCAGGGCTGTTGTGAGGATCAAATGAGATAATAATTGTCAAGTGTCAGTGTCTGGCATATAGTAGGCTACATAAATGTTAGCTATTATTATTAATTACTCTGCCTCCACACATATTCTCTTATTTACACACACGGAGCCCTCACTCTCATTGCTCCTGTGCCCACACACTATGGCAGCTGCTCCACACTGTTATTGTGTCACTTCCACACGCTACTAGACACAACTCCCAGAAATTCCCCTCCCCTAGAAGATGCGATCCTCTGATCGCCTCTCCATCTCCAAAGAGCCTTGATCCCTAGGGTCAGCGGGGCTGGGTTCCTACCCCACTTGGCACCTGACTCTTCGAGGGTGACATTGGGAAGGCAGGTCCCTGCACCTCTCTGAGACTCAGTTTCCCCATCTGCAGAGGAGGGGAAGGGGACTTTCTGGAGCTGAAACCTCCTTTATCCTTTATCCTTATTGGGAGATCTCCGCCCTTTATTCCTCCCTCCGGTTGCTGCCCGTCCAGTACCCAGAGGGGAGGCAGCAGGAGAAGGCAGCCGGGCTCTCAGCCTCGCTGCCCAGAGGCAGCAGCCCCTAGCCCTGGGTACCCATGGAGGGCCAGGGAGCAAAAGTAACCCGAGGACTCTGCTCCGCCCTGGGAGGCCTTCACCTTTTTTTCATTTCTGAGGCTTTGCCCAGATTCCGGTGTTGGCTTTCTCTCCAGTAACTATGCTGGCCCCGCCCCTTCTGGGAGGAGCCCAGTCCTCCCTCGGGGTCCTTTTTCTATCCAGCACAGCCCCACCTCCAGCTTCCGGGAAAGACGATACAAAGACCCGCCTTAAAGCTCAGTACAGCCAATCAACAAGCGCAAAGGGAGAAATAACTTCCCCTCCCGTTCCCATCGGGATTAGGCGCAACCTAAAGATTTTTCCCGCCTTCTCTCTTTTTGGTTTGTATTCCGGTCCCAGACATTTGCACTTCTGTGGCTCACTGAAGGTGAGAGTGCACCTTTTCATCACTCCTGGTTTTTCTAGTCACTTTCTGACTCCAGGTTTGTAATTGTAATTTCGGATGGGTAGTCATTTTTATCCCACTCTGTTGGTCAGGAATCCTGGAACGGAATGGAGGCCTTTGACTTCCTTCCAGGGAGTCCCGCCATTATTTTCGGTGGTTCTGGGGGAGGGAATCCTCGAATGTACCTCTTTTCTATCTTCTAGCCGGAAGGGATAGGAAAGTGACTGTAGAAAGCAGAGGAAATCCAGATGTAGGCCTGCCCAAGAAAGTCGTCAAGGATCAGGGTCACATAAATTTGTGAACATTCTGGTAGGAGGTACTAAACTCGGGACCTGTGTGACCTGGAGAAAAGAGGAGGGAGGGGACCCAGAACTCTGGGTAGTCTCTCTGGATGTGAGTGTGAGAGGCAAGGCAGTGCGAGTGTGGAGCCCCGAGTATCTCTGTGGTTTCCACCAAGAACCGGGCTAAGCGATTGCTGTGTGTATGTGAGAGAAGGGAGATTGAGTGGAGCAAATGGTGAATCCTGGCCGGATTGGATTAGGATCGGTAGCCCTCGGACATCCTAGGGCTGGTTGAGTTTTGCAGGATTGAATAGGCTAGTGTTCTAGTCTGTAAGACATTCTGAACCAGATTCAGGAAGGAGATCCTTGGGGTGGGAGAAGCCATAAGTTTCAGGCAGGATAGTAATAGGCTTCCAAAGGTGCCTGAAGATTAGCCCCGTATGGATCATATTAGGGAATTGGGATGATTTACCAAAATATAGAAATAAAGCTAAAAGAATCATGATAAAATATTGTTGTTTAATCTGGGCAAGAGCCCTACTTGATGGAAAAGCCGTTCTCTGGCCAAAGTATGGCTCTTTGGAAGACTGAATATGTGAGTTCCTAAACCTTTCTGGGAATAGCAAGAAGCCCTGAAACAAGCAAGAGTGTGTTTAGGCAGCCCTCTGGCGGCTTGAAGCAGGAACTTTTCTGCAAAAAAGAAGGGGAGGATAGTGAAGGAGAGAGCCCCTCAGAGCTTTCTTCTCCTTATATGTCCCATGTACTAGCTCCTCCTCCTTCAGCCTCCCCCTCACTAACCTCAGGCATTGGCACCCCCTCGGCCTGAGGGGAGCCTGACCCTTTCTTTGGCACACCATGGACCCCCTCCATAGGGAACTTAAGTAGCTGTTAGATGATCAGAAGAATCTTCCCATTGATGGGAAAATAAAACAGTAGCCACTGAGAAGTCCCATTAAGAGAAAGGATTGGATTTGTCAGTACTCCCCTGACTATTTCTGAAGTTAGAAATTTTAAAAGGAAATGAAAAAATTTACAAGAAGATCCAATGGGATTGGCAGATCAATTCAACTGATTTCTTGGCCCTAACATATATATTTGGTCTGAGATCCTGTCCACACTAGACTACTTTTTCTCATGTGAAGAACAGAATCAGATAAGAAGAGCTACCATGAGAGCCTGGAATGATGAGTACTCCATAACTCAGGGAGGACCTAGAGAGAATCAGAAATTCTTAGTTCAAAACCCTAATTGGGATCATAACAATCAAGTACAGGGAGAACATGAGAGACTTCAGGAATATTATCATTTGGGGCTTAAAAACAGGTGTGTCCTGAAATCAGAACCTAAGGTAAGGTCTCTGAAGCTAACCACAACACAAGAAAAATGAGACCCCCCCACTGATTTCTTGAACTGCCTAAAGGATTTAATGAGCAGATATTCTGGTCTAGCCGTGAATGATCCCATAGGACAGTGTCTCCTAAAGACCTATTTTACAGCCAGTTCTTGGCCAGAGATCAACAAAACTCCAGAAGACAGAGAGACAGGCAAACAAGCCTTTAGAAGAGTTGCTACAAGTCCAACTAGTATATGTGAGGAGGGGGGATGATGAAAAGAGGGAACAGACTAAGGCAATGCTCCAAGTTGTTATTAAACAGCAGCA
The DNA here is from genome assembly GCF_016433145.1 of Gracilinanus agilis. Lineage (NCBI taxonomy): Eukaryota > Metazoa > Chordata > Mammalia > Didelphimorphia > Didelphidae > Gracilinanus > Gracilinanus agilis. The sequence continues at coordinate 210,025,044 of NC_058133.1, read as the reverse complement.
GGAAGAACATACCAATGGCACAGATGGTGCAAGCAGTTACAAGAGAGTTACAAAAATGAGGACAAGGTAGAAAGGCAATGTGACACCTAGAAGAAAGAGAGGGATTGACTGTGTCTCTCACAGCCTTAGGGGGTAGCACAACTCCCCCCCCCAATCCCTTGTTGTTGCTGCTGTGGGAAAGTCGGTTGAAGAGAAATTGTTCTGAGAAATTAAAAGAATAGAAAGTCTCCTCTCTTGCTGAACTTGAATACTGAAGGGGTCAGGTGCTTTCTGAATACCCCACCCTGAGCCTTTAATAACATTGAAGGTGGGAGATCAGGGAGCAGAGATCACCTATCCTCCCTTATTGTGCTACCCCCAGGTGCTAAACTGAATAACAGAAAACTTATTGTGGCTAGAGTGAAGGAGAGAATTTCTCTGTTCCATTCACCCAGCCAGTAATTGTAGATTATGAGCAAGAGAAATTACTGGGACAATTCCTCCTGATTCTCAAGACATGCACAAACCTTCTAGGAAGGGATATGATAACAAAACTAAAATTACAACTGACTGTGACTGGGTCTACAATAGTGCCATCTCAACCCTCTAGGCAGCTCCTTCTCAGAAAAGAGGAAGAAATTCAAATTGACTCCAAAGTGCAGATGGGACCCCCAGCATTGGGGCAGAGTAGAAATGCCCTTATTGCAAATTCAATTAAAGCAACCAAGCCAGATAGTATGAGTCAGGCATTATCCCATTTCACTTGAGGGACAGAGAAGACTTAAACCAGTCTTCTGTCTTAAACCTTTGCTGGAGGATGAGCTCTTGGAAGCTTGCCAATCTGTCTATAATAGTCCTGTCTTACACTTAAGGTAGAGTGATGGGAGCTACCCCATTAGTCCAGGATTTTAGGGAAATTAACAAAATTGTACTGCCCTCACACCCAGTGTTCCTGACACCTTAATGAGTAAGATTCCTCACAGTATGTTTTACTGTGATAGATCTAAAGGATGCTTTCAGGGCAGGACCTCCATACCCCAACAACTGAAATTTATTTGCCCATGAATGGGAGGATGCAAATACAGAGGTACTGAACCTATTTGGACAAGTTTTGGAGTATCTCTTAGAAGGATTTCATTCCTCTCCCCAAATCACTCTCCTTCAGTAAGTGGATTATTTATTACTGATAGGAGAAAAATGACCCATTGTATTGACCAATTCAATTAAGATCCTGAATTTCTTGGGGGGGAAATGGGTTAAGGGTTTCAAAGAGAAAGCTGCAGTTTGCAGAAAAGGAACTTTTCTAGGGTTAATTGGGTACTGTAGACTTTGGATTACTTTTCTGAACACATTAAACCCTATACTCATATTTATTGGAGGAATCTCCAGATACTATAAGATGGTATCCAGAGGGAAAGGAGAAATTTTCAGAGCTAAAAACTCTACAATCAGCACTTGTGCTGGCCTTACCCTCTTTGAACAAACCTTTCCACTTGTTTGCTAATGTGGATAAAGGTATGACTTTGGGAGTTTTTTCACAGACCTGTGGAGGACAAAAGAGAACAGGGGCTTTCCTGTCCAAAATCCTTGACCCAGGAGCTAGAGGTTGGCCTTCATGCATCCAGGCTGTGGGTGCCACTGCACCCCTGGTGGAGAAAAGCAGAAAATTGACCTTTGGGGGAAGTCTAGTAGTAAACACTCCCCATCAAGTCCATATCATTTTACACCAATGGACTGGCTCACCAACTCAAATATACTAAAGTATGAAGTGATTTTGTAGGAAAAGGATGACCTAGTCCTGACATCAGATTCCAATTTGAACTCTTCATTGTTTCTATGGGGAACTGAGAAGGAGGACATTGAGAGAACAGAACATATAGAAATGATAGATTACCAGACTAGAATGAGGGAGGATTTGCAAGAGTCTCACCTACCTGGGGAAACAAATCTACTTATAGATGGGTCCTCTCCAGGATTGGAAGGGGAAAGGAGGAATAGGTATATTATAATTGATGGAGACAAGACTGCTTTGGTGGATAGAGGCCACCTTCCAAATTCATGGTCAGCTCAGACTTGTGAACTATGTCTTTAATCTGACTGAAAATGCTGTCATTTTCAGAGGGGAGACTGAAGTATTCATGGGAAGTAGTGCACATATTTGGGAAAATTTGTCAAAAGAGGGGCATGATCTCTAGCAAAGGGAGAGAGCTGGTTCATACTGAACTACTGAGTCAAGTGCTTAAAAATTTGCTGAGGCCAGAACAGCTAGCAGTAGCCCATGTAAATGGACACCAGAAAGGAAATTCTTTTGAAGCCTGTGGAAATAGATTGGCAGTTGAGGACGAAAAGAAGGTCAGGATCAAAGAGCAGGTTGAAACCCCTTTGGTGACCCTGATCCCATCCTTGCCTAAGGAGGTGGGAAGGCCCAGTTTACTGAAAAGGAGATACAGAGATTACAATCATTGAGAGGAACTCAGCCAGTGGATGGCAAATGGTTTTTGCCAGATGGGAATTAATTAATCAGGCCTTAGCTAGAAGCATCCTGAATCACTTGCATCTAGAGAGCCACTGGGATGTACAAAATCTTTTAGATGTGGTGCTAATTCATTATGCCTTTGTTGGACAGTATACTCTGACTCATTGCTAGTAGCTGCTTGTTTAATTTGTAAAAAGGTAAATAAACAGAGTTTGAGGAGCTGTCCAGAAGAGGGATGACTTCTGGGGCTAAGACCATTTCAGAGTATTCAATCAGACTTTACTGAAATGTTACCAATTGAAAGAATAAGACACCTCTTAGTGGTTGTAGATCTTTTAACATCATGGATATTATGTGGAGGCCTTTCCTGTCAGCCAAGCCACAACTCAGACAAGTAACCAAAGTTTTGCTTGAGTCCCTCAATCTAAGATATTGATTCTGATAATGGGATCCATTTTACATCCAAGATGTTACAGGGGTTAGTGAGGGCCTTAGAAATTGACTAGGGGTACAGTGAGGTGGCTCAGTGGATTGAGAGTCAGGCCTAGAGCTGGGAGGTCCTAAGTTCAAATCTGGCCTCAGATAGACCTTGGCTATGTGACCCTGGGCAAGTCACTTAACCCCCATTGCCTAGCCCTTACTGCTCTTCTGCCTTAGAACCAATACACAGTATTGGTTTTAAGATGGGAGGTAAGGGTTTAAAAAAAAAAAGAAATTTACTGAGACTTTTAGACCTCATGGTACCTTCCTCCTTCAGGAGGGTAGAGAAAATAAATCAGGAACTTAAGAAATAACTTACTAAACTAATGTTGGAAATCAGCTACTATAGACCAAACATCTTCTTTTGGCTTTTCTGAGAATAAGGGCAAAAACTGGAAGAGATATTGGGCTGTCACCCTATGAACTCCTCTATGATCACCCCTACACTCTCTTGCTTCAACTCTTTCTTCCCAGCAGAAAAAGGAACCGATTGCCCAGACCCTACCTTTAGGGTTTCAGGTATACAAGTTCCAGCCAGAGAATTGGGTCCTGATCCAAACCTGGAAAGATGATCAATTAACTCCAGTCTCGGAGGAGCCCTTCTAAGTCCTGCTGACAACCAATACAGCTATCAGGACTGCTGGATGAGGCTGGGCTCACTATACTCAGGTAAAGGGACCAGTAGAGCCACCTGTCATCTAGATGGCTGAGACTGTCACTGACCAACTCCTGAAACTAATCTTTTTTTTTTTATTTTGTTTTTTTTTTTTTAAACCCTTAACTTCTGTGTATTGGCTCCAAGGCAGAAGAGTGGTAAGGGAAGGCAATGGGGGTCAAGTGACTTGCCCAGGGTCACACAGCTGGGAAGTGTCTGAGGACAGATTTGAACCCAGGACCTCCTGTCTCTAGGCCTGACTCAATCCACTGAGCTACCCAGCTGCCCCTCCTGAAAGTAATCTTAAAGAAATCTCATGCCACTTGATGGTTCTGGACTATTTCTATATGTAGTAGTTGGTTTGAGATTCTTGGGAGTTGTCTTGCTGACTCTGATTTTGATATCTTGCTATGTGATAGGAGGAATCGTTACCACTTGTGGGGGGTTGGGGGGAGTTGGAAGCAGCTCCTTTTAGAGTCCTCTTCCTGTTTGGTGCTGAACCACCAAGAAATACTAATCCCAGAACTGATCGTCATAATGAGTCATCTGTGTAACCCTATTTTCTTAGCAGGGATCCCTTACTGATCTCCATTTGGCTTGGGTTCCCAAGATGCAAAGAGCACTGACACTAGTGTTGGGATGGACAATTATAGCTCCAGTGATAGTGATAGCTATAGACACAGGCATTAGTGATATCAGCCCTAAAGATGGGTTATGGAGGAGGTCAGAAGAGCAGATGAATAATCCAACTCCGGGTCAGAGTAGAGTTCCAAACACTGAAGATAGATCCATGCCCTTATCTAGTGGACCCACTCCATAACAGGCCCAGCTGAATGGGCTCTGCTATAGCATCTCAGGAAGTATCTCTTCACTCCCACCCCATCCAAATGGGACATCTGTGTGACCACTGGTGGGGTGTCTGGAGGACTACTGAACACTAGGGGTGGACTGCCCCTCTATCAGACCCAGAGTGGAAGGACACCTTTACAATGGATCAGCCCACTAACAACCCTAATGGACTCCTCTTCCTATGTGTCAGGAACTTTAAGGGAAAATGGGCTGGTGGTGTGGATTTGGAATAGAGAATATAGGCAAGGACGCCCTGGGAAATGCTATGATTGTCCCAGCTGAAGGAACAGATGAGCCAGGCAAGGCCGCACATCTAGGATCTCTGAGTCCTGCCAACTCTTCCGGGGTACTCCAGTCAGAGTAACAATGGCTAAGGATGTGAGATAAGCCATCGAGATAGAGACAGGATATTAGGAGACTAATGTCTGGTGGGAGTGGGTTAGGTATACTCTTCTATGTCTGGGGAGAAGCAGTTGCTATGCCTATACCTCAGTTAGACCTATAGCTCTCTCCTTTGGGGCCGGACAAATATGAATTCAGATGTGTGGTTACCCTCTTTTGGGAGCTAAATCCAGAACTGCAGCACACGGGCCTCCTTGTACTCACCCACTAAGACTAGTGGCACAAAAGGAGTGCCTCTGGCTAGAGGAGGATTCTGGAATCACTCCCCATGCAACTCTCGGTACATGAGTGGGAGAGCCAGTCCAAAGTTGGAGTGTGCCTGAACCTGCAATATGACTGACCCGCCTCAGTTTGCTCTTCTAAGCATTTCTTGAGCAGATCTCTGGTGGTCATGCAGGAGAACCACACTCAGACAAGTCCTAAATAACCGGGCTGGGACTTGTGCCTTGGTACACTTGGATATACCTGAACCAAACCACTCATCTAGGCCAGGCAAGGCAAAAGAGGAGTGCTCCCACTTCTCCTCAAGGCTCCTTTGGTCAATCTCTATACATAGATGCAACAGGAGTGCTTAGAGGAGGCTGTGTGGAACCAGATAGCAGCCATTTGGAATCCCTCTTTTGGTGGGTCACCATAAACAAGAATGTGGACTGGATAAATTACATTTATTATAACCAACAGATTCATAAATTACACTCGGGACAAAGTCAAGGGCTTGTCTCGACAATTGGATGCTACCAGTAGAATGGCATGGGAAAATAGATTAATTTTAGACATGATGTTAGCCAAGGAGGGTGGTTTTCGTGTCATGCTAGGAGGGAATGGTTGCACCTACATTCCCAATAACACTGCACTGGCTGAATTGGTGACCAAGGCTCTCCAGGGATTAACTGCCCTTTCAGAAGAATTAACCTTAAACTCAGGGGTAGATACTGCCTCCTGGACCAGCAGGTTGGACTTGATTTTCTTGAGTTCCTTGACAAAGTTTATACCCATGATAGCTGGAGTCGTGAGTTTTATTTTAATACTCCTCTGCTTAATTCCCAGTCTATAACTTTCATTCAGAGAACTACAGAGAATATGTATGTAGTATCTTCCAAAACTCCCCTACCCAGACAAATGATCCCAAGGAAACAAAAAACCAGGGACTTAGAAAAGATAACTGAAGGGTGCTTTGATTTGAGAAAAGATGCAGAAGCAATTTTCCAGCAGTGGAAGAAGAAATCACACAACTCAGGAAAAGAAAACTGGGAATTGGGTGAAGTAAAAGTTTGTGATTCTCAAAGCAAAATCTTTGGTTTATATCCCCCAATATCCTCAAGGTAAGAACACCCAGTTAACACCCCCAATTGAGAAAGGAATGTGGAAGGCTAGTCTTTTAAACCTCAAGGACTTTTTGTTGACTATTTGCTGGAAACCAGCCAGCAGCTCCAGGGGTCTGGAAAGGTATAGGGTTTAGGTGAGAAAAAAGAGAGGCACACAGAGGGGTCCATCCATCCTGTGGCCTGATTTTCAGACAATAGGGATCAATGTAAGGCTCTGCCATCTGCATTGACTCGATGGACCCTGATGGAGACCCTTATTTCTCTGAGGGGCTCTGGGCAACTATTTACCCATAAGATTTAAAGACAGGTCTGGGAAGGTGAAAGGCTGATAAAAGATGAAAGACTTTTATTCAAGGACAATTCAAGTCACCCAGACAGCCCAAATGCTTCCTTATCTCTTGAAAAATGTTAGAATAACACTTTCACTCACAGTACCTAGCTATTTCCTGGATGGGGGTAGACCTCTTGTCTGGATTGTGAGTCCTGGCCCCCAGGCAAGGGAGGGGGTTGCCAGGTTGGGGAACTTTGGGTTAGGAACCTATACATTGTTTGTATTCCCACCCAGACATTTGCTCTTCTATGACTCACTGAAGGTGGGAGTACCCCTTTTCATGACTTCTGATTTTTTTCTAGTCATTTTCTGACTCCAGGTTTGTAATTATAGTTTGGGGTGGGTGGTCATTTTTATCCCAGTCTTTCCCCATTCCCCATGAAAAAAAAAGGAAACAAGCAGTTATTAAGCACCTCCTGTGGCATTTTACAAATATTTCCTTTGATCTTTGTAACAACTCTTGGAGATGTCTGTTATCCCCACTTTACACTTGAGGAAACTGAGTCAGAGAGATGTGAAGTGTAGCCCAGGTTCACACAATACTAGTAAAGTGTCTGAAGGTGGGATTTGAAGCCAACTCCTCCCTACTTAAGACCCAGCATTCTGTCTACTGTGCCACCCAGCTGCCAAGGGGGAAACCCCCATGGAATTGATAAACAGATAAGGAACCCAGGATTTTGGTATGTTACCCACCCACTTCCTCCTCCCTCCTCTAAGGAGTCAAATCAATAATCAGGAATCATTGGTCACTTCTTGAGGTGGATTTAATCATTAGTCAGGACCATCCAACTGAGACCTTTTCTCTATTATTTATTATCCACTATCCTTTTGTCCATTATTTATTTGGAGGATTAACTGTTTAATTAACTTACCTCTCAATTCTCAAGGTCTCTTACTGTGTTGCTGATGCATTTGCAAACCCAAGCTGAGTAACCCTTAACAAGAATATAGTGCTCTATTATTGTCTCTAAAACATTTGTCCAGAGTCACACTACTAGTATCAGAGGCAGGGTTTGAACTCACACCTATTCCTCCTCTAAGGCTGTTGCTCTATCTTACCAACTTGCTGGCCAAAAAATAATACTTCTCCCCCATTTCCATTTTAGACTGAAAGGGCTGACTCCTTCCCTACCTCCATAAGAGAGAAGAGTGAAATATCTCTTGTAGATGAATTTCTGTAGAAGATCAAAGATGCCATAGAAGATCACCCTGGAGAATGATATTCTCCTAAGGCTGAGAGAATTTCCCTAAATCTGAGACTCAATTACTGGGTTTTTTCCCCAAACCTTAGCCCCAATTCCATTTGAATATTGTCTTTAGGATCTCCTTCTCTGTTCTATGACTTATTTTTTAATTCTTTCAGTTGGAGGTTTTCAGTCATTTCTGACTCTTTGTGACCCCATTTGGAGTTCTCTTAGCAGAGATATTGGAGCAGTTTTCCTTTTCCTTTTTGAGCCCATTTTACATATGAGAAAACTGAGACAGTTAAGTGATTTGTCCAGGGTCACACAGCTAGTATCTGCCTTTTCCTACCCATCCAAGTCTCTTATTCCAAACCTTTTTCTTATCTCTCTTCCATCTTCAGCTACTTCCTCCTACCCTAAGACTTCTCTCCCCAACAGATTATAGCCTCCCAACTTTTGTTTATAAAGTCCCAATTCAAAACCAGATTTTCTTCTGGTGATGGCAGATGGTTTCTTCAAAGAAACTGGGACACCATGGGTTTTACCTGGCCAAAGAGGAGTGAACAAAGACTAACAAGCTAGAGACCTGGTCTTTTCCCCAAAGGAGAACTCCTCCTCCATTCTTTTTCATATTTTGATTTCTATAGCAGTCAGCTCTAGTTTAGAACCCAGGAAATAAGGGTGTTTGGTCCCAGCAGACAAAATTACTCAAAGATGTCTATGAGTTCCTACCTCTGTTTTCCACTTTGGAAGAAGTGCATTTAATCAAATTTCTCTTTGCCTTTAAATCCCACCCAGATTCTAGAGAGATACTCCAAGCCATGTGAAATGCTAGGCCAACATCTTGAATTGATTCTGTCTTGCTTAAGTTTGGGTTCCTACAGTGCATTGGCAATTACAGCCTTGAAGCGGGGCCCCTGTTATTAATGTATGGAGGAATCCTTGGGAGCCCACTTTGCTGAACCTTCCTTTGTTTTCCTTTCTTATATCTCAGAAAAGCATTAGAGTTTCACATTCAGAGGTAGAAGGGAAGAAAGAAGAGAGGGCACAAAGGATCAGACTGATTTGCCTAAGTTAAAGACTGTCTAAAGTACCATAGAGAAGAGTACACCAACCCCAAAGGAGGGTGAGCCACCACTCTTGATGCCTTCTCTATCCCCAATTCAGGAAAGTGCAAACAGATTGAAATGTTCCATAAGCCCCCTCATTGTATATATCCAGTTGTCCTCTGGGGGAAGTAGGGTCTAGATGTACCTCCTTACCCAGTACCCCTCCCACCCCAAGATGGAAAGGCAAATAGTAGACATTGTTCCCATCCTAGTGAAGCCCCTCAAGTCTACTCAGAGCTCCATGGAGCAGAGAGAGACTGGCTTAGGTTCTAGCACTCGGGAGATGTCTCTGGGGATGTTCCCAGACAAAGCAGGAGAATCTTTGTCAGAACCCTGGTGAGGGCAAGGGGGCTGGGGAGATTTTTCAGTGAGGGAGCATCCTCACTGGAGCCCCACGATGTCAGTGATTGGAGGGGCTTGCACCATGAGTTCCTCATATCGGCTCAAGAAAAGCCCAAATCGTGACAGGTATGAGTCTTCATTGTATGGCAGATGGTTTCTTCGAAGAAATTGAGACACCACTGGTTTCACCTGGCAGAAGGGGAGGGAACAAGACTAATAAGCTAGAGACATGGTCTTTCCTCCAAAGAGGGACTCCCCCTACACTCATCCCCTTTTTCATATTCTTTTTTTTAACCCTTTCCTTCTGTCTTAGAACCAATACATAGTAGTATTGGTTCTAAGGGAGAAGTGCAGTAAGGGTTAGGCAATGGGGGTTAAGTGACTTGCCTAGGGTCACACAGCTAGAAAGTGTCTAAGATCAGATTTGAACCCAGGACCTCCCATCTCTAGGCCTGGCTCTATTCACTGAGCCACCTAGTGGCCCCTTATATTCTTTTTTTCTATAGCAACCAACTCTAATTCAGAACACATGAAATGAGAGTGTTTAGTCCCAGCAGGCAAAGAAATTATTATAGGAGCAGAAGTTTAGGTCATAAGGGGCCTTGGAGAGAATATATAGTACAACTTCCTCATTTTATCAATGAAGAAATTAAAGCCTGGAGAAGTTACATGAGCTGTCCAAGGTCATACAACCAAAAATACAGGTAATAAAACTGAGACTTTTACCCAGGTATCAGGGCTATAAACCCAAATTTCTTAAGTGGACTGAGGAGCCATTTCCTTCAATACCTAAATCATTGGTTCCCAAACTTTTTTGGCCTACTGCCCCCTTTCCAGGAAAAATATTACTTAGCCCCCTGGAAATTAATTTTTAAAAAATTTTAATAGCAATTAATAGGAAAGATAAATGCACCTGTGGCCATCACTGCCCCCCCCCCCCATTACTGCAGCACCCACCAGGGGTTGGTGGCACCCACTTTGAGAATCATTGACCTAAATGAAGGATCTAGGAGAGATTTATAAGAAGTCACTGATATTGTGGAACTACTTGTCTAAATATTAGAAGCACATCCCATAGCTACCAGGCAAGGTAATTGCTGCCTTCCTTTCTTTTTCTAAAGCCAAACAGGACAGTCACCCTCTGGGGCCTCCTTGACCTTTAGAGGAGTTTAAGACAAAGGTAGATCATCTTTTATGCCCATTAAATGAACTACTCCAAATCTCCTTTTTTATGACCTTTCTCAGCTCCCTTGGAGAAACCGGAAATGGTATACAGAATCACCAAAGCAATTAAAAAATACTGTATTGCAAATAGCAGGTAACTGAGAGAGATTTGTGCAAATTGAAGTTGAGATTGAAAATTGTTGTGGCTGTTTGGCCCAAAGGAAAAATGGATTAGAGGGTTTGAAGTATAGGGATAAAGAGGGTAGGAGATGGGCAAACAGCATCTTCAGAACTGTCCTTTAATACATGAAGTGTTATTATTAGGAAGGAAATGCTGACTACTTGTTCTCTATTACATCAGAGTTCAAAGGAAAAGAATGTCCCATCAGTTGCAAAAGGAGAGTCTTGGGTTACACTTGGCTTAAAGGTGATTAACTCTTGCATTGTGGGACCATGGAATTCTTGATTCTAGAGATTTATTCATTCACTCAACAGGGAATTAAATGCTTCCAATGGCTAGGAACTGGGAAGAAATAAAGTTATTAATAGTTCCTGCAGCCATGGACTTACTCCATTCTTCCTCCATCTCTAGACTGCTTTTTCACTAGTGGTTTCCTATGGCTGGAGTTCCCTCTCTCTCCTCATCTATGTCACCAGGCTTTCTTGACTTCCTTCAAATTCCAGCTAATAATCCATCTATAAGAAGCCCTCCTGCCTCCGTCTTAATATTAATGCCTTCTTTCTGAGATTATCTTCAGTTTATGCCGTATTATCTCATTTATACTTAATTGTCGTGTACAGTCTCCCTCATTAGACTATCAGCTACTTGAGAGCAGGGACTGTGTTTGTATTTCTTTGCATTCCTAGAATTTAGCATAGTCCCTGGCATATAAAAGAAGCTTAATAAATATTTGTTGCTTATTAAGTATTGGAATGAGGAAAATAGGCATTAATTAAGGACTTACTATATGCTAAATGTTGTGCTATGTGCTAAAGATATAAAGAGTAACCAAAAAAGAGGAAAACAATTCTTCCCTTTCTCTCCCAAAGAACCATCTTTCTGTCTTAGAACTGATATTAAGGGGGCACAGCTGGGTGGCTCAGTGGATCGAGTGTCACGCCTAGAGATGGGAGGTCTTGGGTTCAAATCTGCCCGCAGACTGGTTAATTAATTGCTATTAGAAGCCTAAAAAAAAGATATCAATAATTTTTAAAGTAGAGTTTAAGTAGCTGATTTTCCATTGAGGGAAAAGAAATAGAATAGAGTTGGCATTTTTCTACCCAGAAAAGTAGGTGCTGACCTGCTCAAGAGACAGTGATTAGGACCAGCTGGACCAGCTCTAGACATCTGTACCCTGAAGCTATTCCTGCTGTGCCAGTTTCTTATGTGCCTCTAACTGTTCCCTGCCCATAATTCTTTTTCCTCTTCTCCTCACCATTTTCTCTCCTGTCCTCAGCCTTTTTCTGCCCCAATCCCTTTTCTACCTTTAGACACATGTTGTCAGAGAGCCAGGGGAAGAGGTGATGTTCCACATGGCAGCTGATAATGGAATGGCCGAAGGTCCAGTCCAGGATGGGGTTTCGAGGCAGGTTGAGAACCCCAAGACTCATCATGTGAATCCTCCGGGGCTTCTTATCCAAGGAGAACATGGGGAGCCCAATGTGCTAAAATGCACAGAGAAAGAGACACATGCAACCAATCATACCCTGAGATTGTAGCAATAATGTCAAACTCAAATAGAAATAGAGCCCCTAATCCATTCATAAAAATCCTTGCCAACTAAACATTGAATTTGTTTTTAAATAAAATATCTATTTTTACTTATGTTTTGTTAAATATTTCCCAGTAACATAGAAAAAGTTACTTTCCATCTTGGAGCCAATACTGTATATTGGTTCCAAGCAGAAGAGCAGTAAGGGCTCTTAATGGGGGTTAAGTGACTTGCCCAGGGTCACACAGCCAAGAAGTGTCTGAGGCTAGACTTGAACTCAGGACCTCCCATCTCTAGGCCTGGTTCTCAATCTACTAAATCACTTAGCTTTCCCCTCTTAGTTACATTTTAATCTGGTTCAGCTGCACTTGCAAGTGTTGCCAGCTACATGGGCAGGGTATCTGTAATCTCTGCCCTAGGGAACAATTTACCCCCACCCTCCAACCCCTCAGAAAATTGTGGGGGAAAGCCCTACCTGGAAGATGTTGACGTGGAGGTAGGGGTGAGCCAGCAAGCCCCGGCTCACAAACATGCAGAGAAGTGCAAACCCAGATGACTGGAAGCCAGAGACAGTGATCAGCAGCCAGTAGTGAGAGAAGAGCCCCAGGGACATGAGGCACAAGGTCCGAAGAACTACCCTGGGCTCTTCCTTCCTCAGTAGCCCTTTGAGAAAGAGGTAAATGAAGCAAGGGTGGTATCTTCTTTTTTTTTTAAACCTTTAACTTCTGTGTATTGGCTCATAGGTGGAAGAGTGGTAAGGGTGGGAAATGGGGGTCAAGTGACTTGCCCAGGGTCACACAGCTGGGAAGTGTCTTTAGGCCTGACTCTTAATCCACTGAGCTATCCAGCTGCCCCAAGGGTGGTATCTTCTAAGCCCTTTCTAAGTCACCAAAAAGACTTGTGAGGACTAAGATAGTAGATTTAGAAATCTAGAAAGTACCTGGGTAATTTTTTTCTTCTATTCATTTTTTAATGGGGACTGATGGATAAGGTAACTGACTTCAGGTCAGAAGGTTGAGGGTTCTAGTCCCTTTGGAGTTAAATTGTTTAGGGCAGCTAGGTGGTTCAGTGGATAGCGATTCTGGCCTGGAGTCAAGAAGATACATCTTCCTGAGTTCAAATCTGGCCTCAGACACTATCTGTATGTCTCTGGGCAACTCAACCTTGTTTGCCTCAGTTTCATCATCTGTAAAATGACCTGAAGAAGGAAATGGCAAACCACTCCAAAATCTTTGCCAAGAAAACCCCAAATGGGATTACGAAGAATCAGACACAACTGAAAAGACTGAATAACAAGATTCATTTTAAAAATGAGAGAATTAAGAGAAGTTACTTGCTTAAGAAAGAGAAAAAGGCAGAGCTGGGGTTCAAATTCAGGTCTTGTGCCTCCAATTCCATTCCCCCTCTACATCATACCCCACTAATAACCAAAGGGGTTGATAGAACACAAGTCAAGGAATCAAAAGGCTAAAACTCTACCATAGCTCTACCACTGAGTGGTTGTATAATCTTGAACAATTCAAATTCACTGGGCCTCAGTTTCCTAAAATTTCTAATGAAAGGGTTTGAATCCACCATTGTTAAGGACTCTTCCTGTTTGAACATTCTATGGTTTCATCCCAGGCTGGAGTGTTTTGGATTTCAATTGTAAGATTTAGAACTAGAAGGGACCTTAAGGACTATACAGTTCAATCCCATTATTTTACAGGTAAGAAAGCCCAGAGAAACCAAATGATTTGCCCAGTCCCATAGGTAATACACATGGAGCTAAGATTTGATCTTAGGACCTCTAGCTCCAAATCCTGTGTTCATAGGATTATCCCATATTCACTTAGTAGATTAAGTGGTACTTAGTGGGGCTGGGGAAAGATAAGAAATTCAACTCTACTGGCTGTGTGACCCTGGGCAAGTCACTTAACCCCACTGCCTAGCTCTTACCATTCTTCTGCCTTAGAATAGTATTGATTCTAAGACAGAAGATAAAGGTTTAAAAAAAGGATGCCACAGAATATATAGGCATGTTATTAGAAGAATCTAGAGGCTCTTAAGGGTTCTTTTACCCATTTCTGTCTTCCAGTCCAAAATATAGGTCTTGGGCCAATAGTGAGTTTTCCCAGATGGTTTTTGTTCATCTGCAGATATGCAAACGCAGTCAGGGATACACTGGATCAGATGCTGGACTTGAACTCAAGAAGACCTGAGTTCAAATCCTGCCACAGATACATGCTATTTGTGTGACCTTGGGCAGGCCATTTCACCTCTGTCTATATCTGTTTTCTTAGCTATAAAATGGGGATATCCCACTGGATTTTTGAGTGTCAAATGTAGTATTTATAAAAACATTTTGTAAGCCTGAAAGTGCTACATCAATGTTAGCTATTATTTATTTGCTATTAAGTATCACAAGACATTTCTCTGCCCTAAGCCTGTCATCTAAATCCAAGCTTCTTTATTGCTGTGAGGACCCACAAATGCGTGCTGTTCTCCAGGTAATAATAATAATAATAATAACTTACATTTCTACAACACTTTAAGGTTTACAAAGAACTTTCAGCATATGATCTTTATGACATAAGCAGTATAAATGCTACACATGGGGAAACCGAGGTTCAGATAGTTTAAATTACATGCTCAGGGGCACATTATCAGTACACTGTGGACCTGGGATTCTTACGTGGGCTCCTGAGCCCAAGGCCAATGTTCTTCCTATCATACCATTCACTCAGTATCCTGTCCCGGTATTCAAGAGCTCTTAGCCCATTCTGCCTTATTTTTTTTTTTAACCCTTACTTTCTGTTCTAGAATTGATATTAAGTGTTGATTCCAAGGCAGAAGAAAGGTAAGAGCTAGGTGACTGGAGTTAAGTGACTTGCCCAGGGTTACACAGCTAGGAAGTATCTGAGGCTGGATTTGAATCCAGGTCCTCTATAACTCTGGGTCTGGTGCTCCATCCACCGTGCCACCTGGCTGCCCCTCACTGTGCCCCTTAATATCAGGCCAGCAGTCCCTAAGCTGTTCATAGAGTCTGTCTATCCTACCTGATCTGGGGATGAGACTCAGAAGCCTGTGCTCCCACCTGTTCCATAAGACGCCAACTTGAAGTGGTAGGCTAAGGGAGGAATGTGGTGTTCCTTTTCTGGGGAGGTCCCTTAATTCTACTTAAGGATGCCCCGTGGTAATTTTAGGACTGGTCCTGGGGGGTACTTACCAAGTGCCACCAGAGGGGTGATTATGGGTATCATGAATGGAGCCAAGAACATGTACACATATCGATTCAGGATTGGCAACTTCCATGTACTCGAGTCGCCCAAGCCCACTACATTGGTATAACCATGATGTAGTTTCACATGGCCATGTGTGGCTTGTTCAGCCGTGAAGGAAGTGCATACCTGAGGAGTGTTAGAACAGAGAAATAGAACAATGAGGGTGCCAGGAACATTGGCATGGGAACAGAAGACCCTCTTGGGCAAAGAGTAACACATATGTGCTCTGCTTCTAGGTCCACCTCCTAATCCCCCCAAGCCTACTAAAGAACTCTTGCCATTTAAAGTAGTTTCCCATTATCCATCACATATAAATAAAGAAGACTTTGTGTTTTTCTCCTGGCTTTTCAAAGCAATTTGTGATTTCTCTACAGCATCTTTACTGTCCTAATTCTGCTTTGAACTTTCTGGGTCCACCGCAGTTAAAAGGCAGAGTGGGATGGGGGAAGATAGTGGGATCAGTGGATAGAGAGCCACCTGTTAGTATCCATTCTAAGAGAGAAGGTAAGGGTTTTAAAAAATAAAAATTAAAAAGTCAGGGTCAACCCTGAATGTTCTAGGTGGCTAAAGACAGCCAATCTGGAGTTAAAGATGTGCAGTGGATTGTCTATGAAGTGAATAAACCTAGAGATGGAAATTTGGTGGAATTCTCTGCAGTCAGTAAGGACCAGGAAAGGACAGTAGAGACTCCCAAGGACTCTTTAAATAAAGGAAGAGGTCCAAATGCATAAAGAGGAAGTTAATGCTTTCCATATATGCAAATATTTTCCCATAAGCTTTTATCTAGGTCAATAATTTTTATTTCAGATTTCTACCCGTGCCCCAATTAAAGAGGAATTGAGAGGGCTTACCCCTTAATACAGAATACAAGTTCGAAATCACTAATGTACATCAAAGAATTCAAAGATTTTACTTCCCATCAGGTAATTTGGCAAAGATGGGAACTAGAAATGTGGGAAGAAAACAGACACATTGATGTATTCTTGGTGGAGCCATAAAATGCTCCTACCATTCTAGACTTCTTTGGAATTATTTAAGAAAATTGACTAAGCTCTTTATGGGTTGTGTCTCACTGGTCTGGTCATATACTCTAAGGAAGCCAAAGACAAAAACAAAAATCAAAAATAGACCAAAATGCTCATAGTAGCAGAGCCAGAAAGAAAGTAGGGATAAATTTTTGGGAATGTCTGAAAAATCAAGATCTAGGAATGTAATGAAATATTATTGTACACTGAGAAGGATTCTGGGATATCTGTGAAGACTTATATTAACAGTCTTAGAGCAAAATAAGTTAAACCAAGAGAACTGTATCAACAATTTCTACAACATGAACAGATTCCTTAAAGGAAAGTGAAATCTGAGTAACAATAAAACTAATGTAAGTCTTCGAGAAGAGATAATTTATCATATATTTTCCCTCTGGCAGAAAAGCAGAGGACCATTAGGCCAACCTAGTGTATGTACATTGTCATGCAATCTGTCTTGCAAATTTTTGCTTAATAGTTTTCCTTTGTCACCTAAAGGAAGGCTAAATCTGGAGGTGTGGCTGGAAATGATTATGATGTCAAGATAAAAGCTATTTACAAGAATATGAGCTATTCCCCAATTGATAAATGTTAAAAGAATATGAATAGACAGTTTTTTTGGATGAAGAAAATCAAAGTTAACTATAGCCATGTGAAAAAAATGCTCCAAATCATTATTGATTAGAGAAATACAAATCAAAATAACTCTGGAACATCAGTTTACACCTATCAGATTGGCTAAAAAGAAAAAAGAGCAAAATGGCAAATATGGAAAATGTTAGATGTGGGAAAATGGGGATACTAATACACTGTTAGTGAAACTGAACTGATCCAACCATTTTTCAGAAAAATCTGGATTTATGCCCAAAGAGTTATAAAATTGTATATACCCTTTGACTCAGCAATATCACTATTAGGTCTGTTTCCTAAGATGATCAGGGAAAAGGAAAAGAACCTATATATTCTAAAATATTTATAGCAGCTCTTTTTGTGGTAGCAAATAACTGGAAACTGAGGGAATACCCATCTAGGGAATGGCTAAATAGGTTGAGACATGGGATTGTGATGGAATGCTACATGAAATTATGAAGAGTGAAATGAGTAAAACCAAGTGAACACTACATATAATAATCCAAATAGTATGTGAAGAATAACACTGGGGAGCAGCTGGGTAGCTCAGTGATAGACTTTCAGGCCTGGAGA
Source organism: Gracilinanus agilis (assembly GCF_016433145.1). Lineage (NCBI taxonomy): Eukaryota > Metazoa > Chordata > Mammalia > Didelphimorphia > Didelphidae > Gracilinanus > Gracilinanus agilis. The sequence goes on along the minus strand of NC_058133.1, from coordinate 210,007,545 downwards.
TAGGAGGCCTTAGGTTCAAATCTGGCCTCAGACACTTCCTAGCTGTGTGACCCTGCTCAAGTCACTTAACCCCCATTGCCTAGCCCTTACTGCTCTTCTGCCTTGGAACCAATACACAGTATTGATTCTAAGACAGAAGGTAAGGGTTTCAAAAGAAAAGAAAAAAAACTGTGAATGTCTACCCCAGAGAAATAATTGATAAACAGAAACATATATGATATAGTTTTGTATATACGTATTTTTTGGAGGTTGAACGAGATCAAATTTCTCTAGTGCAGGGTTGGGAGGGAGGGAAATATCTGGGGACTTTAATTTAACAAACAAGTAAATATTTTTCAAAGGCAAAAGTTATCAATAAAAAACATTTTAAAATAAAAAACAATATATTTTGGATAAAACAGAATAAAATCCCTTTAGTAATAACAACTACTTGAGATGATTGAAATGCTGTGGTTGAGCACTGAATCTACCTCTAAATTTTCTGGCAACAAAGGCTAAATCAAAGAGGAACAAGCTAGGTTACATAGTTTTAACATTTTCTCGTTTCACTGTATTTCCTGATAAGAGAAAACATTCAGATTAATCTTCAGGGATAAAACTTGCCCTTGAACTAAACCCAAGAAAAAACTTTTGCTTTGTACAAAAGTATTCTGTAACAAAACAGACAATATTGTAAAGTCTGGTTTTACAGAGGAGACAGACACTCTGATAAGACCTGTAATTCTTTTTATCAGTTTTCTAAAAGGTGGAATTTCTGAAGGGATCCAAAGTCTGAAGAGACAACCATGTCTGTGTCCCCAGGATAGGCCTGAAAATTGTGACTCCTGGAGGTGACAGTCCACAGAAGGCCTCAAGCCTTCAACAGAACATGTGACCAGGTTTATCACAAAATCAATAAGCTATCATCTTTGTACCTGACTTTGACCTTGTACCTAAGAGGAATGTGTTAGCACAAAAGCTGGAGATTGGGACCTGCAGAATGGAATTTTCTGATATATGAAATTTTCTGAATATAAAAAATAATATTCAGAAGCATCTTTTATTGTGCCCCTCTGTGCCTAATATTGCATGCTAAATGACCACTGACTTTGCCTCTGAAATTTTCGCCCATGACATTTTTTATTGTGCCTTAAAGTTTGTATACATTTGATCCTCAAAAGAGCTCTATTAAGTCAGTACTCCAGATATCATACCCTCCTCCACTTAAGGATAAGGGACCCTGAGAGTAAGAAAGTTTTACCAATTTACACAGCTAGCAAGTATCCTCTTGGAACCCATATCTTCCAGGCTTCAGGTTACATCACTACACACCTCTTAGGTGTTAGGTCCAAGTCAATTCAGGATTTTGTAGCAAGCGCCTTTAGAAGATGACTTTAGGGAAGCAGCTAAGTAGCACAGTAGATAGACTGTCAGACCTGGAGATAGGAGGTCCTGGGTTCAAAACTGACCTCAGACACTTCCTAGCTGTATGACCCTGGGCAAGTCACTTAACTCTGTTTGCCTAGCCCTTGCCCATCTGTTATAGAGTTGTTATGAGGACCGAAGGTAAGGGTTTAAAAAAAATGTTATTCTATGGCAGTCTATAAGCAGTCCTGGAATATGTATCAGCTTATGTGGGTGATTAAAATGATGATCCTATACCTTAAGATAGGGATTGGACTTCAGTGATCTTCAGTGTTTGGGGAATCCCTTCTACCAGTAGAAGTTGTCACCTTCTCTTTGACTTCAACTATTTCTTGTATCTATCCCTTTCTCTCTCCATATAGGACAGTGGTTCCCAAACTTTTTTGGCCTACCGCCCCCTTTCCAGAAAAAATATTACTTAGCCCCCTGGAAATTATTATTTTTTTAATTTTAATAGCAATTAATAGGAAAGATAAATGCACCCGTGGCCATCACCACCTCCCTAGATCACTGCAGCACCCACCAGGGGGCGGTAGTGCCCACTTTGGGAATCACTGATATAGGGTTACCTTTCTATTTCTGCCTCTTATCAAGTCTCACTTGGATGATTTGTAATGGCCTCTAATTAGTCTCTCTGCCTGTGGTTTCTCTTCTCCTTAATCCAACCTTCCGAAAGTATGGGTCTGGTCCTATCCTTTGCTTTAAAACAACAACAACAACAACAACAAAAACTCCTTTGGATCCCTATTATCCCTAAGATAAATGACTTTTGCCAAGTTGGTATTTCATCTTCTGGTTTCAACCTCCTTTTTGTGCTTTATTTCACCTTACTCCCCATTTAAACATTCAACATGAATAGAAATGGACTACCAGCTCGTCTCTGAAATCAATATACTGCCTATAACCTTCTCCCACAACCCTTTTATCCAAGGCAGTATGGTGGGGGAAGTTCAGTGTGCCAAGTGACTGCCTGTTTGCTTTAGACTAGAGGTGTCAAAATCAACTAGAAATGGAGCAACTAGGTGGCACAGTGGATAAGAGTGCCATGTCTGGAGTTGGCAGGACTGGGGTTCAAATCTAGTCTCAGACACCTCCTAGCTGCATGACTCTGATCAAGTCACTTAACCTAAATTGCCTAGCTCTTCTCACTCATCTGCCTTAGGATCCACATTCAGTATCAATTCTAAGACAGAAGGTAAAAGTTGATTTTTTTTAAAAGGTGGGGGGAGGAATCTCTCTAGGCTGCATATAGACTTAGTTTTAAAATGTAACGTTATTGATTTCTTTTGTTAAATATTTCCCAGTTACACTTTAATATGGTTCAGACTGCACTTGGCCTTGACCCTTCTCCTTTAGAACAAGGGTTCCTAACCTGGAGTTTGTGAGTTTATTTTATAAACTAGGTGGTATTACATAAACACACAGTGGATAGATTGTCAAGCCTGTAGTCAGGAAAATTTATCTTTCTGAGTTCAAAACTAGCTTTAGATAGTCTCTAGCTATGTTGTGACCCTGGGCAAGTCACTTAACCCTGTTTGCCTCACTTCCCTCATCTGTAAAATGAGTTGGAGAAGAAAATGGCAAACTACTCCAGGATCTTTGAAAAGAAAACCTCAAATGGGGTCACTAAGAGTTGAATGTGACTGAACAACAACGAATTATGATTATGTCTGAAACTCCCTTAAAGATTCATTGCCTTAAAGGTTCAGCTCAAATTCGTCTTCTTCCATGGATTCCTATCCAAATGAAAGCATTCTCTTTCTTAAATGTTCCTAGACCCTTTTGGATTTTTCCTTGGCCCTTGTCATTCCCAACTTTGCATTATCATTAGCTGTGTACATGTCATAGTTACATCCCCCAGTAGAATATAAACTCCATGAGGGTAGGAACCGTACCATTTTTGAAGGTACATAATGATAGATACTTAATAAATATTTGTTGGATTCAATCACATAAGTCCAGGCACAAAGATAGTTCCAAAGAGTCACTAGAACAAAATTTTCAGTCCTTACATAAAATTTATAATTTCATAAATGATGTTTAATTTCTTCATATCCTCCAGGGCATAAAGGTTAAGAAAGGACTCTTTCCTTAAACTTCATTTTAAATTTCTCAGATGATCTCAAATTTCTGTGAGATTTTTGAAGAGCAAGATATTGTAGGGGAGTATTATTTATATTACCAAAATCCCATTTGGGTCAACTAGTCTCTACGGGAGATTTGGACAAGATGAACCTTTCTATCAGGAAGGAACTCATCCTTTTCAGTTCACAGTGCAATAAAATTTACATTCAATAAAAGACTGTGGAAGCATAGATTAAAAATTAATAGGAAGGAGCTTAAAAGGATTCTTACTGTTTAGTATTCCTCTATTCCCATCTCATTTTGCAAGTGGAGAATATATATCAAGTTAGGATTGTTCTCAAAGGACTTCAGGATAGAAGTGTCCTTTCCTTAGCACATAATAGGGAATGAATAAATTTTTTAAATTAACTGATATGGGGCAGCTAGGTGGCAGAGTGGTTAGAGATTCAGGTCTAGAGACAAGAGGCCTGGGTTCAAATGTGGTCTCAGATACCTCCTAGCTGTGTGACCCTGGGAAAATTACTTAACCCCAATTCCCTAACCCTTGTTCTTCTGCCTTGGAACAAATACTTAGTATTGATTCTAAGATGCAAGGTAAGGGTTTAAAAAAAATCTACTGAGCAATTATTATGTCCACGACACTATGATTGTCCAAAAATAAAACTAAAAATAGTCCCAGCTCTCACAGAATTTATATTCCCTTCTAGGAGATGCAATGGATACATAGATAAGCAATTACAAGGTAATAGGAGAAGGGAGAAAACTCTAAGAATCTAAGGGATTAGAAAAAGGCTTCAGCAGGTCCTGGTACATGAGTCTTTAAAGAAGCTGAAATTTTAAGAGGAGGAGACTGAGGAATGCATTCCAGGCATGGGGAACAGTTAGTACAAAGGCAGAGAGATGGGGTGATAGGATGCTGAGTCCTGGGGACAGCAGATAGGCCAGTTAAGCTGGAACACAGAATATGTGAAGAGGAAGGGCAGGGAATAAGTCTGGAAAGATAAAAGCTAGAGCCATAATGTGCAGACTTTCAGCTGCATATTAGGTTATATCTCATTCTTCAATTTGCAGCTAGGTGGCACCATGGTGTATAGAGCAGGGGTGAGGAAGATCTGAGCTCATATAATCTCAGACATTGACTAGTTGTGTGACTTCTTGGGAAAGTCATTTCACCTCTGCCTCAGTTTCCTTAATTGTAAAATGGGGATAATAATAGTCCTGACCAAAGGATCAAGTGAGATGATATTTGTAAAAGTACTTATCTCAGTGCCTGACACATAGTGGGTGCTTAATAAATGCTTATTCTCTTCTTTCATTTAACTATAGAAGCCCAATCTGGCATTCTGGAGTAGTAGCTGATCTCTAGCCTACTGAGTGAGAGACCTAGTCCCCACCCTTGGGTCCCAGAGATGGGAAACTTGCTAAAATCAATCACGAGGACCAAAGATCCAATGACCTCTCCTGTCTCCCTGGAGGTTTGCCTCAAAAATACAGGGAGGAAAGTAAAACAAGAGAGGATAGAGAGAACTACATGTGGCGACCTCCTCTCTTCTATTGAATGTGTCTGCACTAGTTTATCCAAATGCAGTTTTTATAAAAATAACAACTCGGCCTGTGTCTGCAATTATTGTTCCCTGCTGAGAATTCACCTGTAATGGGTAAACATCTGTATAACACTTTGCAGCTTTATATATTATCTCATTTGCAACACTCCAAAAGGTAGCATGGGATAGTGGATAGAAAGCTAGCTTTTAATCCAGGGAGACTCAGATTCAAGTCCTACCTTTCACACATATGGACTTTGTGACTCTAGGCAAGTCACTTAACTTCTCAATGCTCAAAGTAACTCTAAGGCTATAAGGTGCTAAACGATAGAGAGAGAGAGAGAGAGAGAGAGAGAGAGAGAGAGAGAGAGAGAGAGAGAGAGACAGAGAGACAGAGAGAGACAGAGAGAATAGGCAACTAGGTATGCAGTGGATAAAGTGCCAGGGTCTGGAGTCAGGAAGACATCTTCTTGAGTTCAAATCTGGCTTCACTTTCCAGCTGTGTGACCCTGGGCAAATCACTTGACCCTGTTTGCCTCATTTTCCTCAACTGTAAAATGAGCTGGAGAAGAAAATGTCAAGTCACTCAAGTTTCTCTGCCAAGATCCCAAATGAGATCACGAAGAGTCAGATATGACTGAAATGACTAAACAACAACATATGTGTACATATGTAGCAATATATATGATATTTCTTCATCATACAGACTATATAAAAATATATACACTATATGGAATTTTGCAGGTCTAGTCCTTGTACCTAACAACTCTCTGAGCAATGGTGTGCTGATAACTCTTTAGCAACATGCTCTCCAGGGGATGGGAAAATTATTTACAACCCACTTTTAAGTTTAATCTGCATTACTGACATTTTCTCCATCTCTTTCTCAAATTAAGGCATTCTTTTTTAAAAAATGAAAACTCCAGCTCAGATTTGTAGTATTTCTGATTTCTGTGGTGTCATTAATCACACTGAAAACCTAACAATAGTTAGTCTGATCTGGCTCCAGCATAACCCTTTCCCTGAGGTAGATAGGCTGTCCCATTTTACAGATGAAGTAAGGAAGGCTCAAAGACATATCACTTACTTAAGGTCTCCACAAATAATGGAGTCCTGACTGGAATCTAGGTTAATGTACTCCTGGTCTGCTACTCTGAACATGATTAATGCCATATTTCCTCTGGCCTCTTAGAAGGATGGAATGTCTCTAGGTTTTGGCTTAAATAATCAATAGTTCATATTTATTTCACAAGGAAGGAAGAGAACCCAAGAGAATGGTAGGTAGATGCTATAGAATGCTGGATCTGGAGTCAGGAAGACATGAGTTAAAATTGGGTAAGTCACTTCACTTTTATCTCCCTTTTTTTCCTCATCTGTAAAATGGAAATAACAATAGCACCCAGGTCCCTTGGGATCAAATGATATAATATTTGTAAGGTACTTTGCATACCTTAAAGTGCACATAAATGCTAGCTATAATTCTTTTTACTATGCACAAGAGACTTAGATAAAGAGAACAGATTGTTAATTTAGTAGAAGTTGAAGACACAGAAAGAACTTATTTAAAGAGAATTGGAATCTTAGCCAGAAGTGAGCTAGGTGTATACCTGTCTTGGAAATCAGGTGGTATCTATTTTCAGTGGTTGTAATTACCACCCTGGACAAGGTTCATAACTTCCAAAATCATCAGCTTCTAGAAGAAGGAGCTTTTTGCTTCATTTAAGACAACTCTCTTGAGAAGATTTCCTTGCCACCACCAGGAAAGGATGAGAATGCCATGCTACCCAAGCTAAAGCCCCTGGAAAGAATCTCAGGTCTTCAGATGTTGGCATCAAAAGAAAACAGGAAGTCTACCAAGTTGGATCTTCCCCATCTTTCCCCATGGCACCTTTCTTGCAAAATTATGAAGCGGTACCCTGTCAGTGTCAGTCATAGGCCTGCACATTTGCCAGTTGGGAGCTGCTGGTGGGAGGAAGAAGCTCCAAGTGGCTATCAGCCAAGGTCGAAGAATCTCCATATACAAGTCATGGTCAGAGTATGTCCACATCACACACACAATTAATACATACACACTTTATATATTCATCCCACACTTAGTTCCATGCACATACAACTGGCATTGTCTATACACAAACATTTGCTTGCATTCTTGGATTTCTATCAGCTGCCCTGTGCATTGTCCCAGAAGCCCACTCCCTTCCTTACTTCCACAAAGAAGAGCACCCAAAATCTGCTCCAGTGTTTGGATTTGCTGAGGGCACCGTGGCTGGCCAGGTGGCTACCCTTGACTGTGAATGTATGGTGCACCACTCCCAGGATGATGATCCCTAGGGCAAAGACCAGGATACTCTGGGATCGAAGACACAGGAATCCTGCATGAGAGTATGAAAGATGAATGTTTAGAAGAAAACATGAGACTACAATGAGTTTGAGGCTTCAAGACCCAAGAATAGCCACCTAGAAGCGAAGGGTTCAAATTCTATCACAGCAATGCCTACTCAAGCAATCTCACTTCCTCCAACCCTTGGGTTCTCTACTTTTTTTGTTTGTTTGTTTGTTTTCTTTTTTATTAAACCCTTACCTTCTGTCTTGGAGCCAATACTTTGTTTTGGCTCCAAGGCAGAAGAGTGGTAAGGGTAGGCAATGGGGGAGGGGGGTTCTCTACTTTTGACGGGGAAAATGTTTCACAGGGGTAGGTGGGTGGTTTAGAGGATGGAAAATCAGGCCTAGAGATGGGAAGTTTTAGGTTCAAATATGACCTCAGATACTTTCTGGCTGTGTGAATCTGGGCAAGTCATTTAACTCCAACTGCCTAGCCCTTACTGCTCTTCTGCCTTGGAATAGATATTTACTATTTATTCTAAGTCAGAAGATAAGAGTTGTTTGTTTGTTTGAAATAATTCTTAGCCTTAATCTCACTCTAACTTCTGTGTACTTTCCAACCATCCTCTCAAGAGCAGATCTTCTTGGGGGGAGAGGTGCCTTGGAACAGACAGTCACCCAAGAAGAGTGATACACATTTCCAGGATTCCTACATTAGAACTGCAAGAGATCTTAGTTATCACCTAGCCCAACTACCTCATTCATTTTACAGAAAAGGAAACCAAGTCACCAAAAAGTTAAAGTGAATTACCTGTGGTCATTGCCAGAATTAGAGCCTGGGTTTCTTTTCCTCCTCCCAGCTTTGGAAATGCACTCTGGATCCCTTTCCCTCCTCCCTCCCCAAATGCACCCAGGATCATAGCTAAAGGTAAGCATAGGTGGGGATGGAAATCCTCCTGAAGGATCTCCACCAAGGAGACAAATGGGTTCCTATCCTGAATGCCAGAGAGGGATAAAAACCCAGAGATCATTCTACTGGGTCCTGGGCCCTTGATTTAGCTTCTCTGATCTTAGCAGAAACCTAGGTGCTCAGGTAAAACTGCTTCTTCCTTTCCACCCTTTCCTCTGAATCTCATCCACACCCTGGTATCCTACAAGGTCCACCCCCCCCCCCCTTGTCCACCCTCCTTCCTCCTCTAGTATGCACTCTCCTCTCCTTCCCTCTGATTTACCCCAAGCCTGCCAGCCTTACTAACATACCCACCAGCCTCCCCTCTAGAGCAGCTGACCTAGTGGGGCCACGTTCAGGCTTAACAGAAAAGGGGAACTGAGTCTCAGTCCCTGTTCTCGGGGGTAATCCTCAATGACTCCTAGTCGAAGTCTGGAGATTTGGGAACCAATGAAAGACAAGGTACAAGCTCAGCTTTTGATCCCGGACCTCTTTCCATCCTTCCCACTACCTCCCAGCCAGGCTTCAGCGAGGGTTGACAATTCTTTCCCCAATCCCGAGCAAGGACAGGAAGGCTTGCGCACACACAGGTCAGTCCGAAATCCGCAGCGACTGCAGCTTTATTTGCTCCTCTGCCTGGCGGCCTCGCTCAGGCCAAAAGGGATTGGAGCTTCAGAGAAGCCCCATGTAATCTCTGGGGGAAGGGGCGTCTCGCTAACAAAGCTGCCCCCACCCCCACCCCGAACCTACTCTAGTCCAACACAACCTACACGCATCTCTGCTCCCTCTTCCCATACCCCTCCTGCCTACCTACCCAGCAAAAAAAAGACCAGGCTGCGTTAACCCCTTTGGAGCCTGACTCTGCAAAACACGGTGACCTTCCCTGCCCCCACGGCGCCGGGAGGATCGATCTGATACTGCCAGCGTTCTGGCGCTCGGCCCCAGTGCAGGTAGTAGACTTCTCACCTAAAGGCAGAGCAAGGAAGTTAAGAGCAAGGATGAAGCAATCCAGGCCGTGCTGCTCCCACCAACTACTCGTCTTCACTACCTCCTGGACCAATGCCTCCAGCTCACGCATCAGCATCCCCTCCTCCGCGACCTCTGCGGGTCCAGTATCGCCGCAGTTGCCATTGCAGGTTGGGGACTCGGGTGTCTCGGTTTCCTTCGCCTTCTGTTGGCGGCGATCCGGGTTCCCCGCGACTCTTCTCCTTCCGTCGGGGTCCATGTCCCATATGCGGACAGCGGTCACCAGCGCGAAGAGAAGTTGGGGCAGGGACAGTGGTGCCCGCGGGAAGGACAAGGCGAGGCCCGGCGGTGCTGGAAAATAGAGAAAGGGCGAGCAAGGAGGAGTCCAGGTGCGGCGTCTGGGCCAGTGGGCCAGCGATACTGGCATCAGTGCTGAGAGCAGAGGAGCCCGGGAGAGAGGCAAGAAAGAGGTATCCGAAATGGGGCGGGAGGCGGGCGTAGGGGCGGAGCTGCTGCTCGGAAGCCCCAGGGATTGGCGCTTGAAGGAGGTGTGGGAGGAGAGGGGCGGAGTCCGGTACCCAGGTTGTGAGGCTCAGTTCCCCCTCTCTGGCCCCCCCCCCCCTCCAATCTCTCCTCTCAGTCTTGGATTAGGAGAGAGGGATTTGGTTGAGGGAGAGATGGGGACAGGTGATTCTAGGCGGAAAGGGACCAACTTGCGTTATCCATCACCTGTGACCGAGGAGGAGCCACCTTCCAAGAGTTTGGGAACACGAGAAGCTGGGGAGATAGTCAGAGACAGATCTGTACCCAAGGAAATTACCACAAGGTGGGCAGGAACCTGGGGCTCTCCATATTTCGGGAAGAGAGATGAGTGGGAGATCAAAGGAACCTGAGCAAAAGAGGCTCACCTTCCCGGAACTTTTCAAAGTTCCTTTTCTCAGGAGTCTGGCAAGATAGAAGCAGCAAGGTCAGAATCTGGGTCAGAGATAGGGATTAAAGGTGAACTGAGAGGCAAAGACAAAAAACGAAAACAAAAACCTAAGGACAAAATGGAATATCTCCATTGAGCAAGGCTTCCTTACGTTTCCACAATGCCACTGAGCAGGCAGTTCAAGGGACCAAAGCACAGCAACTCCTTCTTTCCTCCACTAATAACCCACCTTCCCCAAAGTATGAACAATCTAGAGTCCACTTCCAGCTGAGGAATACATGTCCTCTATCCTAGGCATTGAATGTATGTTTAAGTAGTTTCCATTGGGGTAAAATTTGGGGGAGGAAGATACTTGGACCACTTTGGAGAAGGGTAGAAGAAACTAGAAAGAGGAAGGTTAACTTAACTAAAGCCAATTGCCATTTGGAACAGGGAGGGATTTGCCAGCATTATCATTGCTCAGCCTGAGGCTCAGGTTTCAGTCTTCTCATGATATTATGATGTAGGCCATGTCTCTATTTGATAGACAGACTTAGAATGGAGGTTTCTGGACCCTATAACCCAGCCTAAACTCCTAGCAAACTGGAGGCAGAAAGTCTGGAAAGCCAATGTTGCAGGTAGACACAATGGTTTACATGCATAATACCCAGATGAAACAATAGCTGTGCCCAGCAATATTTGTGTTTACTCATCCCTAAGTAAACTGCCTAACCAACATGTATTCAATGTACAGGACTAGAGAAGAAAATTCTATGACATATAAATTGAATTTACCTGGCAATAATTCTCTGTAACAGAATAGTCCCTGTGGCACATATGTAGGCTGCTAATGAAGAGAGGCAGTTTGAGGGTGAAGTGGGTTGATAGCTGAACTTGAGGTCAGGAAGATTTGAGTTCAACTTTGATCTCATAGACTTACTAGTTATGTGACCCATGTGCAAGTCACTTAGGGATAGTAACTTTCTAGAGCTGTTATTAGGATCAAATGTAATAATATCTGCATAGTGTTTTGCAAAACTTAAAATCCTATATAAATGCTATTTAAAAGCAAAATAAAATTAAATATCTGAGACCTGCCATCAACAAAACGGGCAACAAAGTCCCAGCCCTCATGCTCCCCTCAACCACTAACCATCTCTTGGTGGACTTAACCATTTCAGTTCTAGAGCTCCACTCCAGAGCCCTACCCTGATTAGTGAGTATCTCAAGTAGGTCATAGGTCTAGCCATGCTTCACATTCCTCCTTGTCATTTCTCAACAGCCACATTAATGGTAGGTATAATGGTAGGTGTAAAGTAAAGGTGAGTACTCTCCACTAGCCCCACCAGTTCTCTTGCCAGTTTTGAAACCCACTCAATCAGGGGAAGGGTGTGTCAATCCATGACTCAACTCACTCATCATCTTTTTAACTGGCAAACCAAAATACCCCTCCCTAGCCACCACTCCCCATATGTGTTATCTCCTCCATTAGAGGAAAGGTCCTCTCTTTGCTTCTGAATCCCTATCTCCAGTTCTTGGCAGAGTCCTTGCTATGACAGAGTAACTATTTAATAATAATGAATGCTTTCATTCAAAGCTGGTCTCAAAGGCAGGTATTGTCTCTTCTTTTGCCATCTGTATTCTGAGTGCTTAGCACATAATAAGCATTTTAAAATTTTATTTCTTTATTTTAAAAAAATTTTGCTCACATTTTGAGTTCCAGATTCTCTCCCTCTCTCTTCTCCCACTCAATGAGAAGGAAAGAAATATGATATCAAGAATACCCAGGGGTAGCTAGGTAGCATAGTGGATAGAGAACCAGGTCTGGAATCAAGAGGACCTGGGCTCAGATATGACCTCAGATACTTAATTGTGCCACCCTGGGTAAATCACTTAATCCCAATTGCCAAGCCCTTACTGCTCTTCTGCCTTGGAACTGATATATCTATCAATTCTAAGACAGAAGGTAAGGGTTAAAAAAAATTAAGGCCATGCGAAACATATTTTCATGTTAGCCATGTTGCAAAACAAAACAAAAAAATCAAGAAAAATAAAGTTTTAAAAGTATGCTTCAATCCATATTTGAGAGTTCATAAGGTCTGTTTCTGGAAGTGAGTAGCATTTTCCATCATAGGTCCTTTGGAGTTGCCTTAGACCAGTGATGGTGAACCCATAGATGGCACATAGAGTGCTCTTTGTGGGCATGTGTGCTACCCTCTCCCCTTAGAGTTCATTACTAGAAAAGCAGAGGAATTCAGGTGGAGTTGCTCCTCTCCACTCCCCACCATGCCTGATGAAATTTTTTCACATTCCCCACCCATCTGTCCAGCAGCCCAATGGGAGCTCTTTCTCCTTTCCGTGTGTGTGTGTGTGTGTGTGTGTGTGTGTGTGTGTGTGTGTGTGTGTGTGTGTGTGTGTATGTAGGAGGGTAGTAGGGCCTGCCTAGCACTCAGTATCGGGGTTGGGGCATGGCATAAGGTCTCTGGGGCTGGGGTAGGGCATGACATGTGATCTCTAAAAGGTTCGCCATCATTACCTTAGACCATTGTACTAATTAAAATAGCTAAATCTTTCACAGCTGATCATTGTTATACTATTGAACTGTGAACAATAATCTATTCCTGCTCATTTCATCTTATATAAGTTCATATAAGTCTTGGCAGATTTTTCTGAAACCATCCTGCTTGTCATTTCTTATAGCACAATAATATTCTATCACAATTGTACACCACAACTTTTTCTAACCATTCCCCAATTGATAGTCATTTCAAAAATTTCCAATTCTTTGCCACCATAAAAAGAGCTGCTTTTAAATATGTTTGTACATATAGGTCTTTTGTATCCTTTTGGGATACAAAAAAAAAAGTGGTCTTGTTGAGTCAAAGGATATTCAATATATCATATTGGACATAATTCCAAATTGTTCTCTAGAATGGTTGGATCAGTTCATAATTCCAACAATAGTGAATTAGTGTCCCTATATTTCCACAACTCCCGTAGCATTTGTCATTGTTCTTTCTGTAATGTTAGCCAATCTTTACATCATAAACATTTAATAAGAATAATAAATGCTTTCCTGGTGTCCCAGGCTCCTGCCTATTTCTTTGTTCTCTTATCCTTTGCCTTTAAAGACTCACATCAGCTTTTACTATCACCTTACCATCATCACTACCATGTCATGTCCACCATCATCACTATTTCTTATGCTATCTTTTTAATCCCCATTATTACCACCCCATCACCATCAACACCATTATTTTTGTAACCATCACCACTCCATAATTACCATCTCTTCAAATATTATCCTCATTTACTATGTCCTTGCTATGTATAGGTCCCATGCTAGGCACTGAGGATGCAAAGATTTCCTCAAGGAACTTACCAATTTAATTGAGATGGTCAAATATGCCTATCTCTCAGGGTTTATTGTAGGGACTGAATTAAGTAATGATTGACTAGCTGAGTGACTTTGGGCAAGTCATTTTACTTTTCTGGGACACAAGTTCTTCATCTGTAAAATTAGTGAGTAGAATAGATAATTTATTTTTAAATTTAAATTTTTTAGGTAAAACTACAGAAAAAATAGCATTTCTACATATACATGAGAATGCTAAAAAGTCTTAATGTAAAATTTTGAATCTGTCATCTGTTTTTTTAAAAAGTACATAATAAATTCTGTGCATTTTCAAATGTTCTGCTAATTTTTGCTTCTTTTTGAACTTCCTTCTCTTCATTTCTGCATATTTAAAATTTTTTTTCAGTCATCAAATGTCTATCTTCTCACCTCTCCTCTTCCAATTGAGAAGAAAAGAAAAGCAAAACCCCTGTTACAAAAATGTACAGTCAAGCAAAACAAATTCCTCTGTTGGCTGTCACTAAAAGTAAATACATCTCATTTTGCCCTAAGTTTTTTACCTCTCTTTTAGGAGGTAGATGGCAAGTTTCATCATGAGGCCTCTTACACTGATCAGTTTCTAAGTTTTTCAAAGTTGTCTTAACAATAGAATTGCTGTCATTGTCTAAGTTATTCCCTTGGTTCTGCCCACTTGTACAAACAAATTCATAGTCTTCCAAGGTTTCCTTGAAACCAATCTCTTCATCATTTTCTTACAGCATCATTGTATTTATATTTATATACCACAGTTTGTTCAGATATACCTTAATTGATGGGTACCCTCTCATTTTCTAATTCTTTGTTATCTACTAGATTGGGGCAATTGGGTAGCTCAGTGGATTGAGAGCCAGGCCTAGAGAAGGGAGGTCCTAGGTTCAAATTTGGCCTCAGACACTTCCCAGCTGTGTGACCCTGGGCAAGTCACTTAACCCCCATTGGCTAGCCCTTACCATTCTTCTGCCTTGGAGCCAATACACAGTATTGACTCCAAGACGGAAGGTAAGGGTTTTAAAAAAAAGAAATAACTGTTAGACTTTTTTTTTTTTTGCCACATACTTTCTTAGGATTCATTTCTCCTTTAATCTGTCCACTCTTTTATTCACCCTTCTTTCTCCCTTCTTCTCTTTCAACCCTGTTTCTCTGTTGAATTAAATCAATGTATTTCTCTATTCAACTCTGTATGTGTATTTATGTGTATGTATCTGTATTCTATTCTCTCTTGGCCAGTTTAGATGAAAATGAGTTTCAAGTATTAACTACTTCTTCATCTCTTTCTCCTTGTCTATATAGATGTATATTTGTATATCCCAATTATGTGAGATAATTTTCCCTAACTGTCCTTTCCATTCCTCCACAACCCCAATGTATTCTTCTTCCCTTCGATTTTTATTCTTTTTTAAAAAAAAGATCATCAAGACTTAAAAGAACTGCTCCTAGACTTTGTGACTAATAAGACTCCCTCAATGACTCCTGATGATGATAGACTTCAAAGAGGACACATGTATCATTCTCTATTTTAGGATGTAAGCAGTGTGTCTCTTTTTAGTCCTTTATGGCTATTTATTCATATTTATCTTTTTATGTTTCTCTGTATCTGCATCTCAAAGTTTCCACAAAATTCTAGTCTTTTTGTCATCAATACCTGGAGATCCTTTATCATTAAAGTTTCATCCCTCACCCTGCCCATAGAATTATACTCATTTTTTGTGAGTAAGTTATTCTTGGCTATAAGTCTATCTTCTTTATTTTCTGGAATAACATATTCCAAGCTCTCTGCTTCTTTATAGTGGTAGCTGACTAAGTCATGTTTAACCCTGACTGTAACTCTTCAGTACCTGAATTTTTTTTTCTAGTTCTTTCTAGTATGTTATCTTTGACCTGGAATTGCTGGGCTTTGATCATAATGTTCCTGGGGTTTTGGAGGTTACTTTTAGGAATTAACCAGTGGATCTTTTTATTTCCATTTGCCCTCAGGTTTGAAGAGATTGGATCAATTTATTTTTATGATTTCTTGGAATATTATGTCTTAACCTTTAGACTTGGTTTGATATTTCTTCTTGTCCCATGGAGTCTTTCACTTCTCTTTGGTCCATTATTATTTTCAAGAAGTTTGTTGCTTAGGCAAGATGTTGAACCTCATGTGCCAAATTGTTGAATCCTTTTCTAATTCTTTTTTTTGTTTTTTTTAAATATTTATTAATATTTATATTTTAGAAAAGTTAACATGGTTACACGATTTATGCTCTTACTTTCCCCTTCACCCCTAGACCTCCCCACCTCCCCTGGCCGATATGCATTTCCACTGGTTTTAACATGTGTCATTAATCAAGACCTATTTCCAAATTGTTGATAGTTGCATTGGTGTGGTACTTTCGATCCCCAATCATGTCCTCATCAACTCATGTATTCAAGCAGTTGATTTTCTTCTATGTTTCCTCTCCTGCAGTTCTTCCTCTGAATGTGGGTAGTGTTCTTAACATAAGTCCCTCAGAATTGTCCTGGGTCATTGCATTGCTGCTAGTACAGAAGTCCATTATATTCTATTTTACCACAGTATATCAGCCTCTGTGTACAATGTTCTTCTGGCTCTGCTCCTTTCGCTCTGCATCAATTCCTGGAGGTCATTCCAGTTCACATAGAATTCCTCCAGTTTATTATTCCTTTTAGCACAATAGTATTCCATCACTAGCATATACCACAATTTGTTCAGCCATTCCCCAATTGAAGGACATGCCCTCATTTTCCAGTTTTTTTGCCACCACAAAAAGCGCAGCTATAAATATTTTTGTGCAAGTCTGTTTATCTATGATCTCTTTGGGGTACAATCCCTACAATGGTATGGCTGGATCAAAGGGCAGGCATTCTTTTATAGCCCTTTGAGCATAGTTCCAAATTAATATCCAGAATGGTTAGATCAGTTCACAACTCCACCAGCAATGCATTAATGTTCCAATTTGGCCACATCTCCCCCAACATTCATTACTCTCCCCTTCTTTCATTTTAGCCATTCTGCTAGGTGTGAGGTGATACCTCAGAGTTGTTTTGATTTGCATTTCTCTAATTATTAGAGATTTAGAACACTTTTTCATGTGCTTATTGATACTTTTGATTTCTTTATCTGAAAATTGCCTATTCATGTATCTTTCCCATTTCTCAATTGGGGAATGGCTTGATTATCCCAAAAATTGGGCTCTTTGGGTTTATCATATACTGTCTTGCTGACGTCACTTACCCCAAGTCTATTCCACTAATCCTCCCTTCTGTCTCTTAGCCAGTACCATACTGTTTTGATGACTGCTGCTTTACAGTATAGTTTAATATCTGGTACTGCTAGGCCCCCTTCCTTCACATTTTTTTCATTATTTCCCTTGATATTCTTGATCTTTTGTTATTCCAAATGAAATTTGTTATAGCTTTTCCTAATTCAGTGAAAAAAATTTTTGGTAGTTTGATAGGTATGGCGCTAAATAGGTAAATTAATTTGGGTAGAATGTTCATTTTTATTATGTTAGCTCGTCCTATCCATGAGCAATCAATGTTTTTCCAAATGTTTAGATCTAGTTTTAATTGTTTAGAAAGTGTTTTGTAGTTGTTTTCGTATAATTCCTGTGTTTGTTTTGGTAGATAGATTCCTAAGTATTTTATATTATTTAGGGTGATTTTAAATGGTGTTTCTCTTTCTACCTCTTGCTGCTGTGATGTGTTGGAAAAATATAGAAATGCTGATGATTTATGTGCATTTATTTTGTATCCTGCAACTTTGCTAAAGTTGTTGATTATTTCTACAAGCTTCTTAGTTGATTCTCTAGGATTTTTTAAGTAGACCATCATATCATCTGCAAAGAGTGATAGCTTAGTCTCCTCATTGCCTATTTTAATACTCTCCATTTCTTTTTCTTTTCTAATTGCTACTGATAATGTTTCTAGTACAATGTTAAATAATAGAGGAGATAATGGGCATCCTTGTTTCACTCCTGATCTTATTGGAAAGGCTTCTAATTTATCCTCATTGCATATGATGCTTGTTGATGGTTTTAGGTATATACTGTTTATTGTTTTTAGGAAAGGTCCTTCTATTCCTATACTTTCCAGTGTTTTCAATAGGAATGGATGTTGTATTTTGTCAAAGGCTTTTTCAGCATCTATTGAGATAATCATGTGATTTTTGTTTGTTAGATTGTCAATATGGTCAATAATGTGGATGGTTTTCCTAATGTTGAATCATCCTTGCATTCCTGGTATAAATCCCACCTGATCATGGTGGATGATCCTCTTGATCACTTGCTGGAGTCTCTTTGCTAGTATTCTATTTAAGATTTTTGCATCTATGTTCATTAGGGAGATTGGTCTATAGTTTTCTTTCTCTGTTTTTGGTCTACCTGGCTTTGGAATCAGTACCATATTTGTGTCATAAAAGGAATTTGGTAGGACTCCTTCTTTGCTTATCATATCAAATAATTTGTGTAGTATTGGGATTAGTTGCTCTTTGAATGTCTGATAGAATTCACTTGTGAATCCATCAGGTCCTAGTGATTTTTTCTTAGGGAGTTCTTTGATGGCTTGTTCAATTTCTTTTTCTGATATGGGATTATTTAGGTATTCTATTTCTTCCACTGTTAATCTAGGCAATTTATATTTTTGTAAATATTTATCCATATCTCCTAAATTGTTATATTTATTGCCATATGATTGGGTGAAATAGTTTTTAATGATTGCCTTAATTTCCCCTTCATTAGAGGTGAGGTCTCCCTTTTCATCTTTGATACTGTCAATTTGGTTTTCTTTTTTCCTTTTTTTATTAGATTGACCAGTACTTTGTCTATTTTATCTGTTTTTTTCAAAATACCAGCTTCTAGTCTTATTTATTAATTCAATAGTTCTTTTACATTTGATTTTATTAATTTCTCCCTTGATTTTTAGTATTTCTAATTTAGTTTTCATCTGGGGATTTTTAATTTGCTCAGTTTCTAATTTTTTGAGTTGCATGACCAATTCATTAATCTCTGCCCTCCCTAATTTGTTAATATATGCACTCAAGGATATAAATTTCCCCCTGAGTACTGCCTTGGCTGCATCCCACAGAGTTTGGTAGGATGTCTCATCATTGTCATTCTCTTCAATGAAATTGTTGATTGTTTCTATGATTTCTTCTTTGACTAGCTGGTTTTGGAGAATCATATTTAATTTCCAATTAGTTTTTGATTTGCCTGTCCAGGTGCCCTTACTAATTATTATTTTTATTGCATTATGATCTGAGAAAGTTACATTTATTATTTCTGCTCTTTTCCATTTGTTTGCAATGTTTCTATGCTCTATTACATGGTCAATCTTTGTGAATGTACCATGTGCAGCTGAAAAGAAGGTTTATTCCTTTTTGTCCCTATTTATTTTTCTCCACATATCTATTAAATCTAATTTTTCTAGGGCTTCATTCACCTCTCTTACCTCTTTCTTATTTATTTTTTGGTTTGATTTATCTAGATCTGAAAGAGGAATATTTAGATCTCCCACTAGTATGGTTTTACTAACTATTTCCTTCTTGAGCTCTACCAGTTTCTCCTTTACAAATTTTGATGCTATACCATTTGGTGCATACATATTGAGCAATGTTATTTCCTCATTGTCTATACTGCCTTTTATCAGGATGTAATTACCTTCCCTGTCTTTTTTAATCATATCTATTTTTACTTTGGCTTTATCAGAAATCATTATCGCCACTCCTCCCTTTTTTTCTCATTTGAAGCCCAAAAGATTTTGCTGAAGCCTTTTATTTTAAACTTGTGTATGTCCACCCGCCTCATATGTGTTTCTTGTAGACAATATATGTTAGGATTTTGGTTTCTAATCCACTCTGCTATTTGCTTCTGTTTAATGGGTGAGTTCATCCCATTCACATTCAGAGTTATAATTATCAGTTGTGTATTCGCAGACATTTTGGTATCCTCCCCTAGTTCTATCCCTTCTTCTCACACTATTTCCTTTTAAACCAGTGGTTTGCTTTAAGCCAGTAACCCTTGTCCCCTCCCTTGATTTACTTCCCTTTTTTCCCCTCCCTTATTATTCCCCTCTTTTTATTTTTAAGGCCTAATCAATTCCCTCCCCCTTCTTCTCCCCTCCCTTTTTTGACCTCCCCACTGCCCTGCTCCCCTTTGTTTATCCCTTCTGACTTTCTCAGTAGGGTTAGATAGAGTTTTATATCCCAATGGATATAGCTAGCTACTCTTCCCTCTCAGGGTTAATTTCACTGAGAGTAAGGTTTAAATATTACCTCTTAATGCTCTCTTCCTCTCCTTCTTATAATAGTATTCATCCCTTCCCCTTCCCATGCCCTTTTTGTGTGTAATAGAATATCCTATTTTTCTTATTCCTTCAAAATTCTCTTGGTGTCCTCTACTATTCACCCCCCTCTTTCCCTCCCACCCATATCATCTTAGACCATTTAGTATTCCAACCTCTCCCTATGAATAATTCTTCTAATTATTATAATAATGAATGCTATAAAGGTGAACAGAGTTCACTACAGAGAATTATACATAACATTTCTCCACATAGGAGTACCAATAATTGGATCTTATTGAAGCCCTTAAAGAGGCAAATTTTAAAAATATGAGTTTTCTTACTTTCCCTTTTGTTTCTTATTTACCTTTTCATGTTTCTCTTGATTTTTGTGGTTGGATATCAAACTTTCCATTTAGTCCTGGTCTTTTCTGTGCAAATGCTTGGAAATTTTCTATCTTGTTGAATGCCCAAACTTTCCCCTGGAAGAATATAGTCAGTTTTGATGGGTACGTGATCCTTGGTTGTAAACCCAGTTCTCTTGCCTTTCTGAATATCATATTCCAAGCCTTGCAGTCTTTTAGTGTGGAGGCTGCCAGATCCTGTGTGATCCTAATTGGTGCTCCTTGATATCTGAATTGTCTCTTTCTGGCTTCTTGTAAAATTTTTTTCTTTTACTTGGAAGCTCTTGAATTTGGCTATTATATTCCTGGGGGTCTTTTCAGGGTCTAGTGTAGAGGGTGATGTATGGATCCTTTCAATGTCTATATTGCCCTCTTGTTGTAGAATTTCAGGGCAATTTTGCTGAATAATTTCTTTTAGTATCGAGTCCAAATTTCTATTAATTTCTGCTTTTTCAGGAAGACCAATGATTTTCAGATTGTGTCTTCTAGACCTGTTTTCTTGATCTGTCAGTTTCTCATTGAGATATTTCATGTTTCCTTCTATTTTATCAGTCTTTTTACCTTGTTTTATTTGTTCTTGCTGTCTTGATAGATCATTGGCTTCTACTTGCCCAATTCTTGTCTTTAGAGACTGGTTTTCTGCTATAAGCTTTTGATTTTCCTTTTTCAGTTTGGTCTGACCTGTTTTCCAGCTGTTTGATTTTGGTCTCCAATTTGCTTATTAATTCTTTTGATTTGGGGGCATCTTTTTCTAATTGCCCAATTCTAGCCTTTAGAGACTGGTTTTTGGCTACAATCTTTTGGTTTTCCTTTTCAATCTGGTCATTTCTGGTCTTTGATTTACTTGCCTCACTTTCCAATTGTGAAATTCTGCCTTTTAAACTGTTATTTTCTTGCCAGATCTCTTCCATCTTTCTCATGATCTCAGATTTGAACTCTTCAAGACCTTGTGACTCGTTTTCATTGTTTTGGGAAGGTTTGGTTATGGTTACTTGTTTGTTCTCCTCTGCTGTTTGCTCTGTTGTCTGGATTTTTTCTGTGTAAAAGTTGTCGAGTATTAAAGGTTTTTTCTTCTTCATCTTTCTCTTCTGGTTTTCCTGATGATTCTGGCTTGCCACCGTAAGCTGAGTGCCCTCTCAGCTTTATGCTTGCGCCCAGGATCTGTCTGTGCTCTTTAGACTCCTGAGATCTCAAGTCTAGTTGTTCTGGGACAAGCCTCCTGGTGGTCTCCTTGCTCATTCTTCTGCCTGAAGCTCCTTTAACAGTCTCAGGGAGCTGCTTCCAAGCACCTCTCTGCACTGGGTCCCCACTCAAGGTCCGCTCCTGCACTCATAATTAGCCCCTTCGTCTGCGCCTAGTCTGCGCCTTAGCCCATGCCTGTGTCAGCCCCTTCACCTGTGCCTGGGCTCAGGGTCTGTGTTCAGAGTCTGTGAGTTCTTTAGCCTCTTGGGGGGTCTTAAGTCTTGCTGCTCTCAGGAACAAGCCCTGGTGAGCTGCCAATGACTTAATGGGTGTCCCAAACTTGCTCTGACTCTTGTGCGCTGGCTTTGGCATTGTAGGTGGTGTGGGGTGGGGGAGGGAGTTGCTCCGCTCATGTTTTCGTGAGAGCTGTTTCACCCCTTTATAGCATGGAAATGCCCAGATTCCACGTACCTTCGATGCTGAGCCCTGTTGTGGGGTCCCTTCTTTCCTCTGGATTTATTTTTATGTCTTCTTGAGGATTCCTATATGCGTGGGTTAGGAGAGGTCAATCAGCTGCTTTTTACTCTGCCACCATCTTCCCTTTCTAATTCTTTTGTTTCACATAACTTTGATTTCTTTCCACCTTTTTTCCCTTATAGGGTTCTAGTTTCATTTACAATACCACTTTAAACTTACTCCTTTTTTAAACTCTTGTTTCATCTCTTCCAAAATTTTTGTGCCCAAGCCATGTTTTTCTTTGAGGTTTTATTTCTAGATATTTTGTAGTCATTCACTTCTTTTGAGTTTGTGTCATGAGATTCCCTAACATCTTAATAGCTCTTTGTGGCAGGCCTGTTTCCTGACTTCAGACTTGGGCAGGACCCAAGCACTTCTGAAGGGAATGTCTGACGAGGTCCTCTATCAGCCACCTAAAAATCTCTTCTTGTGAAGTAGCAATATTTCAGGTTCCCTGTTCATCTGAGATTCCTGCCCTTATTTCTCTGGAGGCCTTAAACTGAATTGAAAGCTAGAACTGAGAACCTACTTAACTCTTGGGTTCCAAATCATTCAGCTACTACTTATTTCTAAAAGTTGCTCTTTACTCAGTACATTGCTATTCTTTACCCTCGAACATCACTTCTATACCTAGTTCCCCTCCTTAGTCCATCCTGGATCTATGACCTGAAACTGGATAGTGAGAGATAGAATTGCCTGTTGGCCACTATTCCTAAACCCTACAGATGTTTAAGTTCCTTTATGATAGATCTGGGACCCCTTCTGACTTGGGTTGCACAATCTATCCCTAACCTGAAATGCACCTGTGGTGCCCTCAAAGCCAAACCCTTTCCCCAAGGTCTGTAAATCTCTTTGCTGACCTACCTCTGTCATCTTGTGCTACAAAAATGACTCACTGTGATTTTCCCCTTGTATTTCCTGATAAGGATTTAGCCTGGAGCATATTCTAAATCTGTTTAGAGAAGTTGAGGTAGAGGAGAAACTCTTTCTATTTCTTCCTGCTGCTCTGCCTTCTTAATTCCTCTTCTTCTGTGCATTTAAAAATACTTTTCCATGACCTTTTGTTTTTCTCTTACCATCACTATTGCTAACCCTCCTCTCCCCACAACACCTGCCCAACTTAAAAAACAGAAGAAAAAAAAACTCTAGCAACAAATTTGTCAAGGAAAAGAAATCTACAGAGTGGCTATACCTTAAATATGTCTTTTTCTGTTGACAGGAGGTGTTACATTCTTCATCATAGGTCCTATGGAGCCTTGGCTGTGTTGATTTTACTCCATTTAGCTTTCGTTATGTGGGTTTGGTAGAGTATATGTTGGATTCTGAGCCAGGAGACCTAAATTCAAATGTCTCTTCTGTGTAACCTTACATGAAGCATGAAAAAGTTACAGCTCTTATAGAGTACACTTCAATGACTATTATAGCTATTATAGCAGCTGTTGGTGAGAAGTCAAATGTTTCAAGGATCCTTTAAACCAGTGATTCCCAAAGTGGGTACCACCACCCCCTGGTGGGTGCTGCAGTGATGGGGGGGGTAATGGCCACAGGTGCATTTGGGGCAGTGAATAACTGTAAGGGGACGATGATAGTATGTGACAGGGGCACTAAGTAATATTTTTTCTGGAAAGGGGGCAGTAGGCCAAAAAAGTTTGGGAACCACTGCTTCAAACTAACTCTGCAATAGTCATGCCAAAGTGCAAAGGAAAGTACTGTTGTAAAATGTAAAACAGACCAAGAATATCAAGGGAAATAATGAAAAAAAATATGAAGGAGGGTGACCTAGCAGTACCAGATCTTAAACTATACTATAAAGCAGCGGTCATCAAAACAATATGGTACTGGCTAAGAGACAGAAGGGAGGATCAGTGGAACAGACTTGGAGTAAACGACCTCAGCAAGACAGTCTATGATAAACCCAAAGAACCCAGCTTTTGGGACAAAACCCCACCATTTGACAAAAACTGCTGGGAAATTTGGAAAACGATAAGGGAGAGATTGGGTCTAGATCATCTCACACACTATAACAAGATAAACTCAGAATGGGTGAATAACTTGAATATAAAGAAGGAAACTATAAGTAAATTAGGTGAGTGCAGAATAGTATACTTGTCAGATCTCTGGGAAAGGAAAGATTTTAAAACCAAGCAAGAGTTAGCAAAAAATTACAAAATGTAAAATAAATAATTTTGATTACATTAAACTAAAAAGGTTTTGTACAGACAAAACCAAAATTAGAAGGGAAGCAACAAATTGGGAAAAAATGTTTATGACAAAAAACTCTGACAAAGGTCTAATTACTCAAATATATAAGGAGCTAAATCAATTGTACAAAAAAATCAAGCCATTCCCCAATTGATAAATGGGCAAGGGACATGAATAGGCAGTTTTCAGATAAAGGAATCAAAACTATCAACAAACACATTAAAAAGTGTTCTAAATCTCTTATAATTAGAGAAATGCAAATCAAAACAACTCTGAGGTACCACCTCACACCTAGCAGATTAGCTAAGATGACAGCAAAGGAAAGTGAAGAATATTGGAGGGGATGTGGAACATTAATGCATTGCTGGTGGAGTTGTGAATAGATCCAACCATTCTGGATGGCAATTTGGAACTATGCTAAAAAGGCTTTAAAAGACTATCTGCCTTTTGATCCACCCATAGCACTGCTTGGTCTATACCCCAAAGAGATAATAAGGAAAAAGACTTGTACAAAAATATTTATAGCTGCGTGTTTTGCAGTGGCAAAAAATTGGAAAATGAGAGAATGTCCTTCGATTGGGGAATGGCTGAACAAATTGTGGTATCTGTTGGTGATGGAATACTATTGTACCCAAAGAAATAATGAAACCGGAGGAATTCCACGTGAACTGGAAAGACCTCCAGGAATTGATGCAGAGTGAAAGGAGCAGAACCAGGAGAACATTGTATACAAAGACTGATACACTGTGGTAAAATCGAATGTAATGGACTTCTCTACTAGCAACAATGCAAGAATCCAGAGCAAGGCTGAGGGACTTATGAGAAAGAAAACTAGCCACATTCAGAGGAAGAACTGTGGGAGTAGAAACACAGAAGAAAAACAATTGCTTGAACACATGAGTTGATGAGGATATTTTTTTTTTTACTTTTTTTTTTTTAAACCCTTAACTTCTGTGTATTGGCTCATAGGTGGAAAAGTGGTAAGGGTGGGCAATGGGCGTCAAGTGACTTGCTCAGGGTCACACAGCTGGGAAGTATCTGAGGCCAGATTTGAACCTAGGACCTCCCATCTCTAGGCCTGACTCTCACTCCACTGAGCTACCCAGCTGCCCCTGATGGGGATATTACTGGGGATGTAGACACTAAACGATAACTCTAGTCCAACTATCAATAATATGGAATTAGGCCTTAATGATACATGTAAAACCCAGTGGAATTGTGCGTTGGCTAAGGGGGTTAGGGGAGCTTGGGGAAGAGGGAAAGAACATGAAATATGTAACTATGAAAAAAATATTCAAAATAAAAATTAAAAACAAATGTAAAACAAATCTATGAACTGACAAACTACTTTTCTAAAACAACCTCATTAATCCTCAGAAAAGAAACAAAGACCTTCAGATGGAACAGGCAGCTGGCAGGGTTGTTAACGATTTCTTTACAGTGAGGCATAGGCTTCTTAAATTTGGAAGAAGAGAGAAAAAATCAATTAAAAATATCTGCTAATCAATGCTATAAAGAAAAAAGGTAGCACAATGGATTGGGTGTCAGGGTTAGAATTGGGAGCAGCTGGGTTCTAATCTGGTCTCAGATACTTCCCAGCTGTGTGACCTTGGGCAAGTCACTTAACCCCAATTGCCTAACCCTTACCACTCTTCTGTCTTGGAATCAATATTTAATATTGATCCTATTATTCACAAGGGCAGGAAGGAAAGTGCTTCTACAAGCTGGGACTGACAAACTGGCCCAAGATCCTCAGGTGGTAAATGGATCTAGGTTGAGTGAGGACAGTGATGCCTGGGTGGCCACCAAGGTGTGCTAGTAACCACTAGGGCTTATGGATGATCAACTCAGCTAAGCCCCTGACCCCACAAACAGTGCCCAAGCCAAAGTTATTAAGGGAGAAGTTGTATATATTCTTCAACAGCTCCTCTGATTCCTTGGCTTGGGGTTAGGTTCCCAAACTTTTTTGGCCTACTGCCCCCTTTCCAGAAAAAATATTACTTAGCCCCCTGTCACATACTATCACTACCCCCTTACAGTTATTCACCGCCCCCAAATGCACCTGTGGCCATCACTGCTCCTCTGGATTGCTGCAGCACCCACCAGGGGGTGGTGGTGCCCACTTTGGAAATCACTGGTTAGATAATAAAGGTTGATAATGGGCTAGTTATTGGTATTTGATTGGACAATGCTAACTGACTGCGATTTTGGTAAAATCCCCTTTCCCCTTTGGCTGTAGTTATTCACTTGCCCCTTGGAATGAATGCCAGTCTTCACTTGAATCAAGTTTGAAAGGGGTTTAATGCTTTAGACTCAAAGGGGTAGGATTCAGGATAAGGAAAGAGGTGTTGGGAATGGCTATGCTAAATCTATCTAATGAGAGTTAAAGTAATCTAATCAATGAGCAACAAGTTGATATTTGGCTGGAGATTCTTCTCCCCCTAACAGACCCTGGTCAGACCCAGCTGTGGTCTAGACCAAAGGAAAGGAAGGGGTAGTGATAATCCTCATGACAGCTGTGTTGCTGTTATCTCTCAGCTTTGTTTCGTAATAGGTGAATGAACTTCTTGTGACAATAAGGTATGAATGTTGGATCTGCAGATCTATAGGCCTAAACGCTCTTCACCACCCTCTACCCTTCAGAAATCCCTTCTCAGTACTGAGACCTCGAGTGGCTGAGTCCCTGGGCTTTTATAGAGGTGGTCCCAGCTGTCTTTTTGCCTTTGGATCATGCCATCTGGGTAAATTCCAAGTTCTATAGCCCACAATCTGTCACTCAAGCTGTTCTCCATCTTTTTCCAGAAGTTACCTACTACAATCCTAAGACAGGAGGTAGGGGATGTGTATCCAAAGTCACTTATGGTTACACAATGAAGAATTAAAGAATATGCATCAAAATCTGATGAACTCTGATGGAATACTATTGTGCTGTAAGGAATAATGAGCAGGATGATTTCAGAAAGAGTTGGAAAGGCCTACATGAACTGATGCAGAATGAAATAAGCAGAACCAGAAAACATTGTACATAGTAACAAAGTAAATTATTGTGGAACAATCAAATGTGATAGATACTCTCAGAAATACAATGATCCAGAACAGTTCTGAGGGATTTATGACAAAGAATGCTATCTACCTCCAGAAAAAGAACTGTGGGAGTAGGAATGCAGATGAAAGCATACAATGTTTCACTTGTTTATTTGGGTATATTTTGTGGTTTTGGTTTTATAAGATTATTCACTTACAAAAATGAACAATACAGAAATATGTTTTGTGTGATAATATATATGTAACCCAGACTGAATTGCTTGACAACTCTGGGAGGAGGGAAGGAAGAAGGGAGGCAAACAATTTGGATCACAAAACTTTGGAAAACTTATGTGGAAATTTGTTATTACATGGAATTGGTAAAAAATGAAAAAATTTTAAAAAGTTTTATGACAACGTCAAATAATGGAAAATAAGTGAATGAAGAAAAAGGAGGATATGTTGCATATCAAATGTTTTTTATGATGTAAAAAATGATAGAGCTTATTGTATAAGTAAAAATCACTTTCAAAATAATTTCTTTACAATGTTATTGATCTTGTATACATTTTGTAGAAAGTATTCTGTTTTTTGCAATTTCACTCTGCATTAGTTTCCTACTATCCAGGAATATCTAAAATTCTCTATTTCATAATTATTTATGATATAATAATTCATTATGTTCCTATTTTATAATTTGTTCATTGTTCTCAGTTGGTGGATACTGTAAGTTAAGTTTTTGCAAGATTTGCAAGAAGCCATGTCTGGGGGCAGGGCTGCCAGTTGGAAGCTTGGAATCTTGGGAAATTCCTGATGCCATGCCAGGACATGAGACCTATTGTCAGTTGGGCTGTGCCCTATATAAGAGAGAGACCAAGCCCAGGGACTCAGTCTGGATCCAGGGTTCTGGGTGGGTAGGCCAATCCTTTCTCTCCTCAACTTATTGAGTAGGCTAAGGATCAACCAGCAAACCTTGAGGTTACAGGATTACTGCTTAGTTTTAGGGTCAATTGAGACCATTCATCAAACTACCACTATCTGCAGTTTATATACAGAAGATTTATCCAACTAATTCTCTTCAATCAAGCAGCAACCTAATCCATCTATAGGCAAGCAGTGTCCCTTACAGCAGGCCTGTAAGGCCTGGATTAGCCTGGCCCCAACATTCTGAAACTGTTGGACTTAATACTTTGAGCTAGGATTAGATTTTATTTAGTGATTCCTAAAACCTTCTTCCCTTCCCTCAGCTTCTCTGATTATTTAAATAACTTAAGTAAAACCCTTGTTACAAAACTTAAACCATCTACTGACCTTTTGCTGGTTAACTGACAATAATAGTGAAAGAAGGCAGCCTCAAGAGAGTTTCAGGGGAGCCTGAAGGGACAGAGAAGTGTCCAGCTTCATCCTCAGAAGCTGTGACTGATTACTAATCTTAATATTCACAGTCAGACATGTTATAACACTGATTCATCTATCATCAATTGATCAACAGTTGATTACCAGGAAACTAGTTTTCCTGAGAAACCATACTGTGATTGGTTGAGGAAATTCTAAAGGAAGTCTGGTTATACTAACAGACTTCCTGGTGATACCAAGGAGAAGCTTAAAGCTCTTCTAACGTCTGGGGCTTTCTGCTTCATTCCTCTGAGCCAGTAACATCATTTCTACTATTTCCCTTAACAATCATTACAATACACCCTCAGATTCTAGTTCTATTCTTTTTTTTCCTCTCCCTTTCAATTCCTCCTTCAGAACTTGGAAATTTACTTTGCTTCTGACTACTTTTTCCCCAATATTATCCTTTCTCTTAAAGTTCCCTTTTCATTTCATTTCTTTATTGAATCTGATATGTTTCTATCCCAAATTTTGTGTGTTTGTTTTTGTGTTTGGTTGTATGTGTGTTTTCAACACTCACTTGTCTGGTAGAGAGAAGAGTAAGGGTCATTTGATGCCTACTTACATCACTGGTTCCTCTGTGACTATATACCAGTGATTCCCAAAGTGGGCACCACCGCCCCCTGGTGGGTGCTGCAGCGATCCAGAGAGGCGGTGATGGCCATAGGTGCATTTATCTTTCCTATTAATTGCTATTAAAATTTTTTTTTAAATTAATTTCCTTGGGGATAAGTAATATTTTTTTCTGGAAAGGGGGCGGTAGGCCAAAAAAGTTTGGGAACCACTGCAATATACCCTTCTTTTTATATACCCCAGTTATGAGAAATAGCAAATTCCCCCACTCACTTCTTCCTCCTATTGATATTTGGGCATTTCTTTAACCCTCTCTTCTCTTTTCCCTCTTAAACCCTCTAGAACAGAATGAATCCATATCAAGTCCTCTATTTTTCTTATTTAACTCTCTCCCTTTGAAGACTGAAATTCTGGAGATACTCTAATTTCTAATTACCTTGTGGAAAGTCCATTTCTCCCCTTTCAATCTTTTGATTGTTATTATAGAATTATGTTTTCCTTCTAGGCTGGATTTTTAGACCTCTCTAGATCTACAATAATATTTTTAAAAATTCTGGTAGATATCTTCTTTGATTTACTCTTCTCTCCAGCTTTAATTCCTGAATTAGAGTTTGTGGCAGGGC
The DNA here is from genome assembly GCF_016433145.1 of Gracilinanus agilis. NCBI lineage: Eukaryota > Metazoa > Chordata > Mammalia > Didelphimorphia > Didelphidae > Gracilinanus > Gracilinanus agilis. Next base: position 209,977,776 of record NC_058133.1, on the reverse strand, counting down.
CAGGATACACGCCCTGCTATGCTTTTGAGAATAGGGGTGGACCCTACTTGGTCTTGCCTTGAGTCATCCAGGTTCTTGTGCTCAACTCCACCTCTTGGGGTTTGGCCCCCTGAATCTTTTAGGTTCTGCGCACTTAGACCTTTAAGATACTTCATGGCATTTCAGGACAGAGTAATTGAGATCTCCAAACCTTTAGTCACCTGGGCTCTCCGAGTTTGAGTGCTGCCAAACCTCACTTGTCACTGCTGCTCCTGATGATTTCCAAGGTCCCCACTGTAGGTTTTTTACCTCCCTGAAGATTTCTAAAAACCCTTGAACTTTATGACCAAACTGAACTTTCATAAGGGAGGCCTTTCATAAGGGAGGCCTTTGCTAAACACAGAGCCCTGGAGGTGGTATGTGTTTCTGAGTCATTTCTACTGCCATTTGGAGGCTGCTGGCTTGTTTGTCTGCACTAACCCATGTTTTATTGGCAGACACATTTCCCATTATTCTTGACCTTCTGGCTGACTTCCTAGAGTGGAGAAAAAAGTTACTCTATTTTATAATCAAATTTTTTTCATCGCTATTCAGTCTAGTGAAAGTATCATGCTTTTGATACAGTAAGTATGTGGAAGTTGGATGATCTACCTTTATTCAGGCAATGGTCAGTTTTGACTATCTCCTTCTACAACATGAGTCCATCCCCTCTCTATCAGGAAGTGGGTATCATTTTTTTTATCAGTCTGTTGAAATTAAGCTGATTTTTGCATTGATCAAAATTATTATTTCAAATAATTTGTCTCTGTGATATTGTTACTATTCTCGTAGCTCTTCTCACTCCTCTCTACATCCATTCTTAGAAATCTTCCCATATTTCACTGAAACAATCTTTCATCATTTTCATGACACAATTGTATTCCATTATATCTATATACCCTAATTCCTCCAATGCTTTTCCATTAACATTTTCTTGAAATACATTTATTCTCCATCAAGTACTACATTTATATATTTGTATTCCATCAAATACTGAATTTATTTCTAGGCTGAATGTGAGTTTAACTTGATGTAATAAATTCTACTAGTGATACTAGTGATCTGATTATAGCATTTATGACATGAAATCAGTGTCACTGCAGTAAGTTGAGAACAGTGACATCCTTGTTGTTCCTCTCCAATTCTTGATAGTGGTCTGGATTTTGAATCAGAAAGATTGATTCAAATCTGACACTTACCAGCTGTGGGACCCTGGGCAAGTCACTTACTTTCTATCTGCTTCAGTTTCCTCAAATGTAAAATAAGGGTAATAATAGTACCCACCCATCTCCCTGGGTTATTATGAGATTATCAGTAGGTGTTACTTAAACATTTATTCCTCTTCCCCATGTCAGCTGAAATGACTTTTATTATATTGAAAATGACAAAGTCTGGCACAATTTCAATGAATACAAATATAATAATGCAGTCTAATAGGTGCTTGTTACACAGTGCTCCTACTTTCAGTGATTAATAATCACCTTATATTGTGTCAGTCACAAGGTTTGTCCTGAAATACATGGATCCCAAATCCTTAGACCTTGATTTTGGTATTAGATATCTTAATATTAGCATATGCTTCACAGAGGTTTTTGAGATTCAGTAAGACAAAATGGGTAAAGTGTGATGCAGACCTTAGAGTGAAATGGAAATTAGGGAGTTTTTTATTGAACCTGGTTCTACCAATTCTGGGAACTTCTGGCATGGAACCTCTTCTGCCATAAGATAATACCTATAAAACACTTGGCCCAATGCTTGGCACAGAGTGGATACTTATTAAATATTTGTTCCCTCCCTCCCTCCCTTTCCTTCCTTCTTTCTTCCCTCCCTCCCTCTTTGTTTGTTTGTTTCTTTTTATTTCTTCCTTCCTTCCTTCCCTTCCCTCTCCCTCCCTCCCACTTCCTCCCTCCCTCCTTTCCTCCTTCCTTCCTTCCTTTTTCGTTGTGAAAGACAGTGTTAAGTACAGGGGAAATAATCCAACAGTTCCTACCTTTAAGAAGTTTATATCCTATTGCAATTGGAGGCTTCAGTAATAGGGTTCTTGCCTAGACCTGGCTTTGTTTAGCTCAGTGATTCCCAAAGTGGGTCCTACTGTGATCCAGGGGGCAGTGATGGCCACAGGTGCATTTATCTTTCCTATTAATTGCTATTAAAATTAAAAAAAATAATTTCCAGGGGGCTAAGTAATATTTTTTCTGGAAAGGGTGAAGTAGGCCAAAAAAGTTTGGGAACCACTGGTTTAGCTGATAGTTACTCCTTCTCTACAGCCATCAAGTTGACTAAAGCAGATACTATGGAGATACAAAGCTCATCCACTGCATCCTGGGTCATCATCAGTCATCCTGACCTTTGTCTTGCCTCTGGACTTTGATGACTCTAGAAGAAGGAGTGAGGCTAACAACTTTGGGCAACTCTGCCTCACTTTGATCCAATTCACTTGCACATAAAGACATCACCCTGTAATGTCATTGGTCTTCTTCAAAAATTAAGAATGAACAACAACTAATTCTAGAAAAAAGACAACTGAGCTTTTATGTGGTGATGAGTCCTCAGAGGACCAATAATAAGCCTCATCTACTACAAAGGATACCATTTAACCCCAAGCACTCAGTAATTAATCTTCAAAATAAGGAATAGGATGGGGGAGGGAAAAGGAATAAGCATTTATTAAACATCTACTATATGCCAGGTACTGTACTAAGCACTTTAAAATACCTGCTCATAACACATGTACAACCCAGTAGAATTGCTTGTCAACTCTGGGAGCAAGGAGGAAAGGGGAGAGAGACAACATGAATCATGTAACTTTGGAAAACTATGTGTAAATTTGTTATTGGAATAAAATAAAGATAAAATAATGGAAAAAATACTATCTCGAGATTCAAAGAATTCTGGGAAGATGGAGGCTTAGAAGCAGCAAAGCTCCAAACCTCTGTAAACCCTTCAACACCAATCAAGGACAAAGGGCTTTGAAGGGACAAAAAACCCAATCTGACAACAGAACAGAGCTGGGGCATCCTCCTGCTAAAATAAATTTAAAAGGTACGGGGGGGGGGGGGGGGGAAGCCTGAATTCTTTGAACTGTCCATTTCTCGAGGGGAAAGGAAGAAGGAAGATCTCAGGTCCACTCCCCCCACCAAATGTACTGAGTCTCCTGCAGTATAAGTGTTAAAATGAATGGTTTGTCTACATATATGAAAATTATAAATCTTTTATTAATAAAAGAGGTGAAAGTAGAGAAATACAAAAGGACAGAAAAAGACATTAACCTATCTAACTAAATATTGTTCCAGTGCTTGGCTCAGCCAGGACTTGTTAACCTTCAATCAGAATTAAGCTATCTCCAGAAGGAAAAACCAGCTATCCACTCACCTAAGACAATGACTGGAGCTGAAGGTGACTTTTGAGACCTACTTTCTTCTTTGAGCCAACCTACTTCTTGAAGCCCACTTCCTTCTTGTAGTGACCCTCTTCTTGGAGTTTACTTTCTCCTTCTTGGACTGACTCTCTTCTTGGAGTCCACTCTCTATTAGCCTCCTTCACCAGATTCCTTCACCAGCCCTGCTCCTCAGGGATTTTCATGGCTTTTATGGTGTTTTCCTGTCTCTGCCCCTTTTCATGGGGGCCAATCACAGTTTCCAAATTCTCTGAGTTCTCACCTTTGGAACCACACCTTTCTAAATGGATGAACTCTTAAATTTCTGGCTTGTTCTCACCTAGCATCAAGTAAGGTGTGAGCTCACAGAGAACCAAGAATTCCCTTTCAGAGCATATCCTGGAATCTCTGGGTGGGCAAGGGTGCTAGTCTGGAGGAAGTTCCTCACTAGCACAGCTGTGCCAGACTCAAGGCTTTGATCACAGATGATAGGGAGTCAGCTAGAAGAGAAACCCAGAGAGGGGAAACAAACACTCCATCTTGCACTGCCCCCTCCCTTTCTCCAGGTTTTGACCTCAGGGCACTTCAAGCTCTGCAGATCAACCCCACCTTGGCTTAATCCTAGCAATACAGAAGATAAGAAATCTTCAGAGGGCAGGGAAGCTCCAACACCCCTCCTCCATAGACTGCAGTGAAAGTAGCCAAAATCACATATTTAGCTTTTACTACCAGCTGGGGAAGATCTGACCTCAGGTCCCAATAACCTAATTAGTCAACAGAGCAGAGAATAAGCCCTTCCAGGACTGAATAGCCCAAACCCACAGATCAAGTAAATGACAAAAGGAGCAAGATTACAGTCAATTACCGGGGGGGGGGGGGGGGGGAGAAGGAAAAATATGAGCAAACAAGAGAAAAAGAAAAAAGAAACTACAATCAACAGCTTCTATCTAGGAATTGAACAAAACGAAAATGGATCAGATGAAGATCAAGGAACACCAAGAAAAAAACACAGAAACCCCCATGAAATGGACAAAGGCTTTGGAAGAAGTCAAAATTCAATTAACTCAAGAACTCAAAAAACAATCAACAGAGACTGAAGACAATTGGGAAAAGAAAACACATGAACTTAAACGAGAAAATAGTGTCGTGAAAACCAAAACTGACCAGCTTGAAAATGAGGCAAAGAAAGTGAAAGATGACCTACAAAGAAAATCAGACCAGAAGGAGAAGGAAGACCAAAAATCCAGGGATGAAATTCAGTCCTTAAAAATCAGAATCCAACAACTAGAAGCAAATGACTTCACAAGGCAGCAAGAATATATAAAATAAAATCAAAAGAATAAAAAAAATTGAAGAAAATATGAAACACCTCATTGACACAATCACAGATCTTGAAAACAGATCCAGTAGAAACAATTTGAGAATTATTGGACTACTGGAAGATTATGACAAAAGAAAAAGCCTGGATAGCATCCTATAGGAAATTATCCAAGAAAACTGCCCTGACATTCTTGAACAAGAAGGAAAAGTGGAGATTGAAATAATCCACAGATCACCTCCTACATTTAATCCCCAAATGACAGTGCCCAGGAATTTTATAGCTAAATTCAAGAGCTACCAGACCAAAGAAAAAATATTACAAGATGCGAAGAAGTCATTCAGATACCATGGAACCACAGTTAGAATAAAACAGGATCTGGCTGCATCTACATTGAAGGACCAGAAAGCATGGAATATGATAATCCAGAAAGCAAGGAAACTAGGCCTACAACCAAGAATCAACCACCCAGCAAAACTGACTATATTCTTGCAAGGTAAATTATGGTCATTCAATAAAATAGATGACTTCCAAGCATTCATAAAGAAAAGACTGGACTTAAACAGAAAAAAACAAAAAAACAGATGTCCAAATAAATACAGAACTCAAGAGAATGACCAAAAGGTAATTGG